>NW_020172162.1:3777106-3848500 GCF_003031525.2 Neophocaena asiaeorientalis asiaeorientalis
CTGAAAGATGCCAGTGGACAATTTACTCAGCACCATTCCTGCTGCTAATACAAGTTTGTATTGTACAGATTCTTATATATCAGCTGGGGGCATAATGACAAAGTACAGTTCAATGAAACTAGGGCTATAGAGGTCAAAAAAGTACTTTGCAACTAAGCTTTTCTCTTTATTATTTGACTTGATCCAGAGAAATAGTTTCAAATGTTTAGAGATTGGATAGACTCACTTTCAATCCTTTCACGAATGTTGTATCTTTTAATAAAATTTGGGTAGCAGATAATTCAAAGTTGTCTCTTTGACAAGAAAATGGAGTGAAGAATTCTATTGGTCTTAATAAGTTTCAAGGAGTTGGCCCTTTGTGTATGCAGCGGTACAGAGAGGCATACAACCTTGCTCTGTTTCATGTTTTAATATCTTCAGAGTATGAATTTAGCATTTTTCACTGAGTATTTCCATGATTTAGAAGGCAGAAGAGTATGAGGAAGGATAACTCTTTAATATCTACTTTTCCAACTCTGCTTAGGCTTTTCTAATATCCACCTCTAAGAGGATTCAGTTTCTTCCCAATGACTGCTCACAAAGCAAAACAAAAACAATAAAATCTCTTCATTTGTTAGATTTTAACACGTTCAGAAACCATCATTCTCAAATTTAAAATAATTTCTTTGCTATTCTAAAGTTCTTTACAAAGTTACTTTTTAGTGTCCTACATGTAATTTTTCATGCCGCTGAAATCCAGAGGGAAGAGTTAACATTGATGGACCTTTCATTTCATATGCACATGTAGAACCAGTAGCAAAGGGTATAGAACCTCATGTTGCACCATATGGGGGTAATCTTTCAAATTTCTTCCGGATAGATCTCAAAGCCAGACGAATTTATAACATTGCCTTTCCTCCCATGAGATGTAACAAATACTGCCCTCTACTGAGGGATGCTCACGATGGCTCAATTATGTTCACCATCAAGTGCTAATCTTCTATCAGTTACTGATTTCAGTGATTTTGGTAGTATTGTTACTAATTACTTCACCATTATCATGTACATTCTTATTAAAATCATTAAATTAAAAATAGAAAATGAAAAAGATGGAAACATGTATCAGCCTTGGCCATGTACATTTATTACCTTCTGTAGTCTATACAATCAGATATCATAATGTCTGAGGCTTTAACAATAATGTTTAAATTTCCATTTGTTTTGAATGAGCCAAGAAAATCCCTTTTGCAGTGGGAAATTAGAAGGGGGTTGTTATAGCATTATTTTAATAAATGATTTTGTGAAATGATTCTAGCAACTGTTGGGCTATTTTTCTTCCCCCTGCCAATATTTTTTTCAATGTCTGCTGGATTGCTAATATCTAGGTTAATCATTTCAAAGAACTAGCTGTTTGTGCAGCTAAAATAAAATTTCCTCATTGTTTATGATTTTAAAAGATTGATTATACATGGTTACTTAACAGTAGAGGACCACATTAAACTAAATACCTTCCAATCAAAAACTTAAATCAAAAACTAGGACTTCCCTGGTGGCGCAGTGGTTAAGAATCTGCCTGCCAATGCAGGGGACACGGGTTTGAGCCCTGGTCTGGGAAGATCCCACATGCCACGGAGCAACTAAGCCTGTGTGCCACAACTACCGAGCCTGCACTCTAGAGCCTGCGAGCCACAAATACTGAGCCCACATGCCACAACTACTGAAGCCCGCACCCCTGGAGCCCATGCACCGCAACGAAGAGTAGCCCCTGTTCGCTGCAACTAGAGAAAGCCTGCGTGCAGCAATGAAAACCCAAGTCAGGCAAAGAAAAAAAATCTTTAGCTAGTGAAATACTTATTCACACACACACACATTGTATATGGCATGTTTTTGAAAACTGTCCTGCTGCCTGTGTTCCTGGACATGGAGAATATGGGTTCTCTTATTAGGCTAAATGCTCAGTATAATGCCTTGTTCAGTTCACTTGTGTTGTTCCCATTTTTCTAGAATCTGGTTAGAATTGGCTTAAAGCTTAAACAAATTTTGGGAGTCATTATAAACAAAACCTAGTAATTCAAAGTATCCCCATGGCTTTTTTTTTTTTTTTTTTGGCTGCTCTGCGCTGCATGAGGAACTTCCTTCCTGACCAGGGATCAAACCCATGCCCCCTGCATTGGAAGTACGGAGTCTTTACCACTAGACCGCTAAGGAAGTCCCCCTGCTCCCCCCCGCCCCCATGGCTTCTTATAAAATCTAAAGCATAACCCTCTCATTACCTTAATTCAGAAACTTTAGATACCCTGAGAACTAGCAAGAGAGTCTAGCCAGGTTGAATAATCCCATGGTGAGGGTAGATTCTAGGACATGGTTAGCCAAGGTCTGTGAAGGAGGCTGTGAAGGCTCATTTCTCTCAGACTTAAAAACCAAAGAAGCAGTCCTGTTTTGTATAGAATCTAGGCTGCTTTCTGACTATCATGCATAGTTAAATTGAAAGCTTAAACTGAATAAATTACCTGGGCAGGACTTTCTAATTCCAGAAGTATTTAGGGTCTTTCTGAATAGAGGGTTCTAAGCTACACAAACTCATTCATGATGTTAATTTTGTTGGCATAATCAAACCCAGTTATCTCATTTCCTAAAGGGGCAACTCTTGACACTCCTCAAATTTTAGATGTCTATTAAACAATTGGACGTTCCAGTCAGATGCCAGCTAATTGCTTAACAAATTATGGTCTCTACTTACTGAATCCCAGGTGGTTAGTATAATCCATTCCAGTAATTCTTACCATCTCATCGTTAATGTATTGCCTTAGAGTGGTATTGATGCTTACACTCAGTGGTGCTTATTAATAATAATGATGATGCTAATGATTTCCTACTTCTTCATGTTCTTCTCATGTTGTGTTTTTGACCTATCTCCATATTTTTCATTTTGGTTTTCTATGCTGCAGGCTATAAGTCGAATGGGTTTTCCACTCCCCAGTCGAACTAGAAGAATTCCTAGAAATAAACCTGGCACAGTGCTTTTCACATAGTAGGCACTCAGTACATCTGGTATGCAGTTTGTGTTTCGAGAAAGTTTTCAGTTCCATAATCTCCAGAATTAGACATCTCCAGGATTTGGAGATCTATTAGATACGCAGAGCTATTTGCGTCAGGGTGGGGAAAGGGTACAATTGCCTCTGGTTTGCCACATTGATTTTTTGTTATTGTTGAGTCATTGTTTCTACAGATTCTCTTAAAATAAAAATAGGACGCCCACCCCCCAATAGAATACTATATTAACCATTGTTATTTGGCCATAGAGGGGATAGAGTGTTAGGCAAAGATCTGGCAGATCTAGGTAGGACTAGCCTCCTGCCATTGTGACTGTATAAATCAAGTAGTAAGACTTTTCCTCAGCACAAAAAGAACATCTGAAATAGAATGTGTAAGAGTTGATAGTATTTTCTGGAATGGCGAGATATTTCCCAGCTGGATGTTATGGTCTTCATATTAATGAGATTTCTCATATTAAGGTGCCATATGACCAATCTTGGGAAATTATTTGCACACATTTCAGTGCTCTTTTTCTAATTATTATCTTTATTATTTTGGTGCACATAGTTGTTTTTTTTGTTTTTTTGTTTTTGTGGTACGTGGGCCTCTCACTGTTGTGGCCTCTCCCGTCGTGGAGCACAGGCTCCGGATGCGCAGGCTCAGCGGCCATGGCTCACAGGCCCAGCCGCTCCGCGGCATGTGGGACCTTCCCGGATCGGGGCACGAACCCGTGTCCCCTGCATCGGCAGGCGGACTCTCAACCACTGCGCCACCAGGGAAGCCCCACATAGTTGTTTTAATGTCAGTTCTTTTTATTTTTTTTGTTTGTTTTGAAAAGGACACATTCATCTGAATTCCATTCAAGCATTTTTTTTCCTATTAAAAGGTACTTCTCTTTAAGATCTGAGATATTGTCATTTCTGTGTAAACAAAGCAAGGTGCCACACATACTTGTTTAATTAGGAGCTATCAGGGCATCACTACAAGGAATTTATAAAGAGGAGTCTATACAGATAAAGAGTAACCCTTAGGACAGTATAATCTAGACAGCGCTTGAAATAATAATCGTCCTACTTGAGCTGAAATAATGGTGGCAGAACAAGCATTAGCCAGGCAGAGAAAAAAGAAACTCAAGCTGGCAGCTCATTCGTGTCACTGAAGTGGATCAACTGCTCATTGCAGGGCAGAAGGCAGGCTGGTGGTAACGCTCGTGCCTTTCACATTGGTGTGGCATTGAGAAAATCCTCACTCCCGGCCTCAGGGTCAAACCAAAACAGACAGCTGTGCCGTTTCTCATACAGGAGAAAGAAGACAGCAGGCAAGCTCTTTATTCCTAAAAGTTTGTTAGAGAAACTGTGCTGCATATAATGCAGCTGTATATTCTTGGTAATTAAGGAAAACAAATGCCCTTAGCAAACTCATTATAGATTTAAAGTTCTTTAAGTTTTCATCAGGTTTCCACAGAAACAAAGAGTTTGAAACAATAGTCGAGAATGCATAAACCATTGAATAAGTGGATTTTCATTGTTCCTGTTTAGAAAATTATTCAGATAACCAGCCACATCAAAGACAAACTTTTTTTTTACTAGAGCAATGCTGTTTATTTATTCTTTTATTTTCTTTAATTTTTTAAAAAATTTATTTTGTATTTTTTTTACATCTTTATTGGAGTATAATTGCTTTACAATGGTGTGTTAGTTTCTGCTTTATAACAAAATGAATCCGTTATACATATACATATGTTCCCATATCTCTTCCCTCTTGCGTCTCCCTCCCTCCTACCCTCCCTAACCCACCCCTCTAGGTGGTCACAAAGCACCAAGTTGATCTCCCTGTGCTATGCGGCTTCTTCCCACTAGCTATCTATTTTACATTTGGTAGTGTACATTTGTCCATGCCACTCTCTCGCTTTGCCACAGCTCACCCTTCCCCCTCCCCATATCCTCAAGTCCATTCTCTAGTAGGTCTGTGTCTTTATTCCTGTCTTACCCCTAGGTTCTTCATGACATTTTTTTCCCTTAAATTCCATATATATGTTTTAGCATACGGTACTAGACTTTCTCTTTCTGAATTACTTCACTCTGTATGACAGACTCTAGGTCCATCCACCTCATTACAAATAGCTCAATTTTGTTTCTTTTTATGGCTGAGTAATATTCCATTGTATATATGTGCCACATCTTTTTTTTTTTAACATCTTTATTGGAGTATAATTGCTTTACAATGGTGTGTTAGTTTCTGCTTTACAACAAAATGAATCAGTTATTTATATACATATGTTCCCATATCTCTTCCCTCTTGTGTCTCCCTCCCTCCCATCCTCCCTATCCCATCCCTCCAGGCGGTCACAAAGCACCGAGCTGATCACCCTGTGCTATGCAGCTGCTTCCCACTAGCTATCTACCTTACGTTTGGTAGTATATATATGTCCATGCCTCTCTCTCGCTTTGAAAGACAAACTTTTTAATTGCTCAGGTAGAAAGATGGAGACTGTCATCCTTATCTATCATAAGAAGAATCTGCATTTGGTAATGCTACTTGAATTTTGAGCTAAAATAATATACTTAAGGATGCTACTAACTGGGGTGCCATTTAGTACTCAAAAATAATCATATGCTTTAGTTATTCATAGGATACAATGCATGAATTTATGATACTAATTATGATTTCAAACAGTGTCTTATGCTATGGTTTATTTACATAGGCAGATCGACTAATGCAAAACATAACTATAAATATTTGCAGCTGCCATAGGTATCATGTGCATGCAATTTAGTGGTATGTTAGTGAAGTCAAAAAAGTGGAAAAATGTGTCTTCTCTGTGTTTTGCAAAGTCCTTGTAGGATTTAGTACAATACCTTGTATTTATTAAACATTCAGTAAATATAATTGATTTTGAAGAATTGGTGACTGTATTCATTTATTCACCAATCTTGTATTATGCAAGACTCTGTTCCCTGGTCTGTGCAAGGTGCTAGGGACACTGAGGTGAATAAATAGTGCAGTTGATCCTTGAACTATGCAGGATTAGGGGTGCTGGCCCTACACGCAGTTGAAGATGTATAATTTATAGTTGGCCCTCTGTATACTCTGTTCCTCTACGTCCGAGGTTCCGCACCCTTGGATTCAACCAGCCACGGATCACGTAGCACTGCAGTATTTACTACCAAAAAAATTCTGCATGTAAGTGGACCCACACAGTTCAAACCGTATTTTTTAAGAGTCATCAGAAAAGTCTTAAAGTAGATCATAAAAATACCTCTAAGTCTATCACTCAGACCACTTAGAGACAGCAACTGTTAGTATTTTTTACATATTTACTTAGCCTTTGTCCTACTTATATGTTTTGAATACAATTACAAATTTTCATTATCCTTTTTTTACTTAACTTTTTACCATAAGCATATTTCCATATCATAAAATATTTTTCATAAACACCATTATTTGTTGGCAACATATTAGTGTATTATATTAATGTGCCCTATTGAGCCATTCCTCTGTTTGTTATGCTTTAAAGTTGCTTTTGGGTTCTCATAGTCATAAATAATCCTTGTATATAGCCTTTGGTTGAATTTCTGATTATTTCCTATAGATTGATTTCTAGAAGCAGAATGACTGGGTCAAGTTTATGACTTCTTTTAGGGCTCTTAATACAACCTAACAATTTTTTTTCTGGAACAGCTGAACTGATTTACTCGTCCAGCAGCAATGGATGTCTCATTATATGCTTTCCAGCATTGAGTAGTGTAATTTATTTTTCTTTACAGAATTGCAATATGAAAAATGATACATCATTCTTATTTTGTCTTACTTTGGTTACTACTGAGCTTGATTATATTTTTTGTTTGCTTATTAGCCCCTTATAATTTTTATAATTTCTGTTCCATGAATTGTCTGTTCAAATTCATTATTTTTCTACTGGAATGCTCTTACAATTTTAATTTTATTGCAGTCAGTCCTTGTCTCCCCCAATTCCTTTTTCATGTCAACTTGCTTTCTCTCTATGGCTTTCTGTTTTCATTCAGTTGGGTCCATATTGTCTTGTACTCTAAATAAGAATGCCACATAATTTTCTGGCTTTTTTTCTTCTAGTTCTTATGTACAGTAAATCATGTTTTATTTTTGGAAATAAGTTTTATACTACACCATAAAAATTCCAAAATTGATTACAAAAGTAAATGAACATAAAATAAATGACACTATATATGCTTACATGTATTTATTAATTATGTAAAACCAATCTTTTAACATCTTTATTGGAGTATAATTGCTTTACAATGTTGTGTTAGTTTCTGCTTCATAACAAAGTGAATCAGCTATACATATACATACATCCCCATATCTCCTCCCTCTTGTGTCTCCCTCCCACGCTCCCTATCCCACCCCTCTAGGTGGTCACAAAGCACCAAGCTGATCTCCTTGTGCTATGCGGCTGCTTCCCACTAGCTATCTATTTTACATTTGGTAGTGTATATATGTCAATGCTACTCTCTCACTTTGTCCCAGCTTACCCTTCTCCCTCTTCATGTCCTCAAGTCCATTCTCTATGTCTGCATCTTTATTCCTGTCCTGCCCCTAGGTTCATGAGAACCATTTTTTATTTTTTTTAAGATTCCATATATATGTGTTAGCATATGATATTTGTTTTTCTCTTTCTGACTTACTTCACTCTGTATGACAGACTCTAGGTCCATCCACCTCACTACATATATCTCAGTTTTGTTTCTTTTTATGGCTGAGTAATATTCCATTGTATATATGTGCCACATCTTCTTTATCCATTTATCTGTCGATGGACACTTAGATTGCTTCCACGTCCTGGCTATTGTAAATAGTGCTGCAATGAATATTGTGATACATGACTCTTTTTGAATTATGGTTTTCTTAGGGTATATGCTCAGTAGTGCAATTGCTGGGTCATATGGTAGTTCTACTTTTAGTGTAAAGCCAATCTTTTGCTATAAAAGCTAGGTCATATTTTTTCTACATGTGCTGGACTTGCTAATGACTTCTAAAACATGTGCTTTTCTTAGTAAATCTCTCTGTAGCAAGTATAGTATTTCAGCAAATCACCCCAAATGCAGTGGCTTAAAAAAAATAAGCATTTATTATCACTCTCTAGTCAGCTAGGAAGTTGGGAAGTCAGCTGGGAAACTGTTTTGATCTATTTTGGGCTCACTTATGCATCAGCACTCAGCCTTGCTGATCTTGGTTGGGCTCTCTCATCTGTTTGGGGGGCTGGCTGGCTGTAGGCTGGCCTGAGATAGTTTCTCAGCTTAGACAATTGGCTCTCCTTCTGTCCCTTCCTCTTCTAGCAGGCCAGCCTAGGTGCTGCAACAGAGTGAGCAGAAGCAGGCAAAGCCTCTTGAGACCTAAGCTGACAACTGGAAATTTGTCACTTTTGCCTCATTCTATTGGCTGTGATAAATTACAAGTCCAGCCGAGATTGAAAAGTTGTGCAGATAGACTCCATGTCTTCATGCTACAGCTGGAAAGTCACAATCCAAAGGGTGTGGACAAGGAGGCAAGAATAATTGGAACCATAATTGTAATCAGACTACCCCATGTAGACATTCTTCATTTCTCCAAAAATATTTTAAATGAATTTTAAATTATCATAATCTTATAGAGAATTTTTTAGTTAATGCATTTGAATGCCCCAGACACCTTTAAATACTGAATGCTACTGAAAGTGAGGGGGTGAGTGGTCCTGTGGAACCATTAGTATCAGCTTCTCGGTCACAGTGATCAAGATGTCACATATCAAAAATGATACCATTGGTGATACCATGGCACACTGGGCTATATTATGATTTGGCAGCATCTATATGTGGTTTGGTGAAAACATTTATTATATTTCTGTATATTATATAATCATGAGAAGAAAAATAAATTTACAAAGATGTTTTAAGTATGTCAAACACTGAATTTGAACAAAACTGTCAAAATCTTTTCAAATTTGTAATGAGAAAAGTTATCTCTATGAATATAGCTTTCTAAGAATCACATTTGATGTTGGAAATGGCTAAATGCAATTCCTGATTTAAAAACTTTTAATGATAATCTGAAGAAAATTTGAAGAGAAACTTTTGATAGTTACCATCTTATGTGAACAAGAATCCTTGTTCGTACAGGAAGTGTTAGGAAGCCATCCACTTCCAATAATTGTGGACTCTTTGTCAGTAATTTGCGCCAATTTTGTAGTTAGGACAATGAAAGAAGTTGGATGAATTAAGTATTAGGATAGGCTAACTGTGGAAACAGACAACCCCCAAATCTCAGAAGCTTAACAAATAAACATGTGTTTCTTGCTCATATCACCATCCAGTGCAGGTTGACCAGGAAACTGCTCCATGTGGTCCCTCATGGATCCAGGCTTCATCCCTGTTGTGCCTCCACCCTCCTTTAAGTCCTCAGAGCCCTCTCTTTTCAACCAGGAGATGAGTAAAGGAAGTGAGGAGTCTGTGTGGGTGCTATTTATGGGCCAGATCTAGACGTGATGCATATCACCTTCTGTTGCATTCCACTGGCCTGAATTTGATCACATGGCCACACCTAAATGTAATCTAGCTGTGTGCCCAGAAAAATGAAGAAAACATAGATATTGGTAAGCACTAGCAGTCTTCTTTTAAAAAACAAGTTGAGCTGAACTGAACTTGCTTTTGGCAGCCTAGTTGGGTAGTGAGACAAAAGGCAGAGACTAAGGCCAGCCAAAGGTGGGGGACCTAGTAAACTGCTCTCCACTTTGGTTGGAGCCCTAAAGGACTGCACTCTAGGAATAAGAGTGAGCCCGAAGTAAACCAGCTCTCTGTGGGCTTCAGTCAAACTTTGTGTGAGCCAAGTAGTTCAGAATACTTTCAAGCCGTGAACTTGAAATTCTTTCTACAAGTGTTTCTTTTTTCAAAGAAAAAATACAGTACACAAAGTTAACCAAACATATGAGGAGACAAGACAATAAAATTAAAACACCAGATACTGGAATTATGAGTTCATATTTTAAACAACTAAGCTTACATATTCAAAGAGATTTAAAACGAAAGATAGGCTTGGAAATTTAAGTGTAAGAATCTAGAAAATATAAAAAGAGAGATATCAACTTTGAAAAAGAACCAGTAGAATTTCCAGAACTGTAAAGTGTATAACCAAAGTTAAGAACTCAATGGATGAGTTTAAGAGCAGATAAAACACAGCTAGGGAGAAACATGGTGGAGTAGAATATAGGTCAGAGGAAATTATCCAAAATGAATCATGAAGAAGTGAAAAAAAGAAAATACAAAAGAAAGGATAAAAGAAATGGAGATGATGAAGTTTAACTTGGTTCATTTAGAGTAGCAGAAGGGGAAGAGAGAGAGAGAGAAAACGGAGCAGAGGTAATAAACACGTGCAGATGGACTGGATATTGTCTGACAGTTATGGAAAAAAGAAACACAGCATGCTGGTCATCAAGCTCACGTGGAGAAAAATTGCTCAGATTAAGACACGATATCAATGGGAGCATATCCACCTGGGCCAACAAGCTGTAAATATTGTATACTATTGATTTTTAATTTTATATAAGCAATTTTTTATTTCCAACTCATGTACAGATCTCATTGTGTATATAGTATAATTTCCTGGACAAAACAAATTTTGCAGTGATTTTTAATTATTTTAATTGTGGTAAGCATCGGGTTTAATTGTGGTAAGCATAGAAATGTTGATCTTTATTTTAAATTATTTTTCACCACTCATTTTCTTCAAAGGGTAACAATAAATATATGCGAGTTATTTTTGATTATAGAAAGTTGGTCTGCAAAGATGAATCTAGTTTCCAATTCATTGCTTTAAAGAAAAGATGCACAATTAACATCATCCACTGTCTAATCTCAGGACCATTTCTGAGGTCCATATGTGTCTCACCTCTGTAATATACAGGGTGAACTCTTTACTGATAACACACAAAACAACAACTGTTAAAGGCAAAGACTTGCCTTTTGACATTACTAGGCCTTTGATCTGGGGACTCTGGTGCTCAGCCATGAGGGCTGAACATGAACTATTGGGGAATGCTGCCATTCATCCCATCCCCTCCCTCCCCCTTGTCTCCCTGGTGTGAAGAATCATTAGCTGAATGTAACTGTACAACCAAAGTCAGATTTCATCCCAAATATCAAATCCGTTTTCCTTTGTCAAACTTTAAAGGAGAACACACGCATTCAGCTTATGATTTCTTTTTTTAAATGTCCCTGAAAAAAATCCTACTTCTATAGATTAAGAAAGCTTAGGGATAAAAAGAGAAATGTCCATGACAAAACTGATACTATGATCTCACACAGGTGAGGCATAAATGATAAGATGCTCGCTATAAAAATGATCTCCAAAAAAAGCATTACTGTTTTTGCTATTCAAAAGTAACACAAGTTCACTGGGGAAAAAAAGTCCAAAAAGTATAACAAAGAAACAAAGTTAATCTTTCATTCCACTATCCAAAGACAACCATTGTTAACATTATGGTCTATATCTTTTCTAGAATGTTCCTACATGTGTTTTCTAGGATATACAACAAAGGCTTACCTGGGGAGTGAGGAATTTGGGCCAACTAAGAAAAAGTGGGATTTTTTGGGTAGTTGTTTCAATTAATTTGGTGACAAATGGGTATAAAGGAAGGAGTAGGCCTGCTGCCCAGGCTATGTTGTGTTTTATTCATACACTCACTAATGCATTCAATAAATATTAAGCACTTCCTATGTGACATGTACTGGGTTAGGGGCTGTTCATTATGTGGGTCTGGGGCTTTACCACACACAGGTGCTCATGTTATTACCACAAGACATGTGGGAAGGAGAGGGCCTGAGACATATGCTATTTTTGTCATCTACATATGACTTCATGGAGGGCTGAGGTGCCAGGAGGGCAGATATTTTGGTGGACCACAGACAGGAAGGACCAGAGGGAGTGGCTCTTACCTCCTGAGTGCAAAGGCAGAGTCAGACTGGACTGTTGAACTGTTCACTTGCCTGGCTTTGTGAGCTGAGGAAAAGGTTATTTAATAGTTAATAAAAGAATAGCTATTATTTATTAAGTGTTGTATGCCAAACAGTACACTATGCATAATTCATTTTAGTTACTTCTCACATGAACTCTGTAAGTTAAGAACTAACATTTAGTGATCACTTACTGTGTAACCACCACTGTTGTAAGATTTTACGTGCAATCAATGCATCAAATCCTTGGGACAAACCTATGAGACAGGTTATGATCCCTCTTTTACAGATGAGGAAATGGAAGTTCAGAAAGACTTGCTCAAGGTCACATACTAGACGTGACAGACCATAATTCCAAAGTCCTTATGGTATTTTCTCTCACAACTATTTAACTTATTTAATTAATGAAAAATAGTATTTCTAACTAATAAGAAACCCCCATCTCTCCCCAGATTCAGTCCTGGGGAAGTTTGGTGAGTGTCACTTCTTAGACATTTCAACATCGAAGCCAGGATAAGAAAACAGACTCTTTAAATATATATATTTTAAAACTTTATGTTTTAAATTAATCTTTTTGGAGCTGATTTCTTTGGGGAAAAGACTTCCTTCTTTGATTAATACATTTCATTCTTTTTCATATTTTTAAAGAAAAAGGTGATATTACTCTCTTCATAGCCTAAATTGGGATTTCTTTGGCAATTAATAAACTCTCCTTTATTTAATGACTATTTTTTATTGTGGTAAAATAATATATAACATAAAACTTACCACTTTAATCATTTTTAAAGTGTACATGTCAATGGCATTAATTATACTCACATGCTGTGCAACCATCACAACTCTCCATCTCTAGAACTTTCTCATCATCCCAAACTGAAATTCTGCACCCATTCAACAGCTTCCCCCAATGACCATTGTTCTTAAAGGAGATAGATAACTATATTAAGCTTAGTTTTCTTTACATGAATGAGCACATAATTGTATGAGGGATATGAAGGAAAGGGATATTTGCCAGTATAATGGCAAATGCAGAGCCTACTGACAAAGGTATATAATTTGTAAAAATAGCTGAGTGGGCAGAATTCTGATTTTCAGCTGCCCTAGGCACTTCAGTGCACTTCTGATAATGATTTTCCTTGGGCATGTAGTTATACTGATAGAAATCATATCCATGCATAAAGAGTGAGCTTAATTATACATAACTACATACCTAAGATGAGGTTTTACATATTTTTTTACATATAATTTCTGATTTACAAAAGATGAGACACTAAATTCTAACCGATCTCAGAAAAGTAGTATGGGTCACCCTCAGAGCATGAGTGTCTTATTGTATGAGTTCTCCTTTTTACCGGAAGACACTGTATATTACCTTCCCCCTCCCCCTTTCGGGAATTGTTTTCATTACATGGGATTCCACAGTCTCATTCATCTGGTCCCTGCTGTGACTCTGAGGACAGGCAAATGCACAAAGGCTGATTTTTAAGGTTTAGGATGCAGTCGGGGGTAGAGCGACGCTACCTGGTCCTATTGAGAATGACTTCTTCACACCTTCAACTCATTTGTACTGAGCCTAATCATTTGAGCTCGAAATAATAAAAATAAAAAGCAGCTAAAGTGGGTTGAGTGGTAATGTATGTTCCAGGCACTGTGTAAAATGCTTTGCATGCATTATTTTGTTTAATCCTCACAACGCTGTGAGATAGGAAACAATTCTCATTTTACAGATGGGAAAACTAAGGAACAGAAAGATTAGGTTACTTGCTGAAGACACACCATTTATAAGTTACAGACTGAGGATTCAAACCCAGGCTGTCTAGAGCCCTTGTTCCGAGCTGCTCTGTTAACACACCCTTCTGGTCCACATCAAGCTTGACAGCAGTGTTTCCTCATAACAGAGTCAAGGTTAGACCAAAATAAACCACACGCACATTCGAGCCCCTATGGCTGAGGTGAGCAGGGAGTCTCAGCTAAGGTCAGGCACTGGGTCTGGAGGTAGAGGCTGTCCAGCTAGGGAAGGGAAATGGAAAAGGCAAGGTCATCTCTTTTCTGGCCCCATTTGTTACTTGGTTGGTGAGAGGAGATGGGGGGAAGGGGCCTCTCTAAGCAGATTTCAAAGGCATCATGTCATTCTTTGTGCTCTCTCTCTCTGGTGGTGTGCCCCTTCGCCCTAGGCTCGTAGTTACTGCATCCTTTTTAGAACTGCTCTTCTTGAGGGAGCCACCTCCCCAGAGCTTCACTCTCCGATTCACTCTTACCTCCCCACACCTCCACTAGAAGTTTTCTGAATATAACTGATTTTAGCTGGTCATTAGGATAGTGGCGGCCTTAAATGGATGGACTCTAAGGTGAGAATGACCCTCCCCTTCCTTGCAATTCCCTGATTCTCCCAGGAACATAGCCCTGTCTACATTTCTGAAAGCAGGAGTTTTAATGCAAATTACCACCCTAGTGAGGGAGACATTTTTGAACAGGTATTAATGAATTCTGCCAGAAATTGAGGAGGCTTAGCCATCTGTGTCCCAGGGATCAGTTGTTGGGATCCGAGAGCTTCCAGAGGCACCTGAGAGCAGGTCCTGGCATGCTAGTCTCCTCCACATTCTCGCAGGGCCAGAAACACTCTCCTGGCCCTGCTCATGGTTCCTGCTCACAGGTCACAGTCATCCACACACAACTTAAAATGAGAAGTGCCTCTCCTGGGAGTGTTCCTAACCCCAAAGAGTGTTCGCAAGTCGTTTTCATAACTGTCATGAGTTAACTTCCTGTTTCAGGAGCAAGCACTTTACATCTGTAGGTGGCACCTTTGTGAATGGTTTTGTGGACCCTGAGTGCTGCATCCTCCTCGTGTGTAGAGGTAGCACCTGCACCACGTAATGCTTGAGGTCTTGGTCTACTTCCGGTCATGAAAACCCTCTGGTATTCCTTACAGAGGTTAGCAGTGTTTACTACATTGTACTTGAGTAATTGTACCTCAAATTAAACGAAAAGTATTTCCTGATGCTTTTCATGCTGGAGCATAGTCTTTATTTCAAAATGGTGACAAAATATTCAGCTGCCATGATAAGACAGCTCTATTTACCAGTAGTGACAGTTTGCAGTTGAGTCGTAGGAAGGATTTGTTAGGATGTGTTTAAAGTCATGTCGTATAAATAAAAAGAGTAAAGACTGGGTTTAGGATGGGGGCCTACAAGATACCAGCGGAGGCGGCCAGAGTTATTCTTTAACTTCCCACCAAGGTTTTGCCTTCTCTCTTACTTATTTACAGCACTGTTACAGTATAGTGAATTCTGTCCTCAGCCTACTCTGAAAACACTGCCCCGTTTGGTCAAGTTACCCCAAAGCTACCACCTAGATCACACCATGACAAGAAAAAGAGATGTTTTCAACCAGAATTGGCTTCTTTCAATTTTCTATTCTTTATTTCATTTTAATTATAGCCACTTGGAGCCAGTGACTATTTGGAACTGTCAAAGAATTTTGATACAGTATTTTTACGAAACATTCCACAATTTACCCTGGCAAAGAGGACCCAAGCTCGGAGATTCATAACTCTCATTGATAACTTTTATGATTTCAAGGTAAGGGTATGGCACATTTTCTCAAAACTAAACATTTTGCACTGTGGAGCAAAATTATCTGGGCTGGAATCCTGGTCTACCACTTACTTCACTTCTCTGTACCTGTTTCTTCATCTGCAAATTGGAGACAATAATAGTATTTACTTCAGAGAACTGTTGTGAGGACAAAATAAACTAATACAGGTAAACCATTTAAAACAACACTTGGCACAAGCTGAATAAGTACTATTTGGTAGTAGCAGTAATAGTTATAGTACTATATTAAAAATCCCATCATAAGACAGTCTGCTATATTACCAAATCCTTCATTCAACCAGACATGTGCTCTATGAGGATGCACAGCACAATGCCTTACGTAGATTGAGTGCTCAATAAATACTTGTTGCATGAATAAATTATTGGACTGATAAAATAATGAATGAACAAAATGAATGAATGAATGACTAAAGCGCCCTCCTCAGTATTAGAGTTTTCTCTCCCTCTGACCCAGAAATCCCAGTACCTGTCATCTCTCTAAAAAAAAAAAAAAAAAAAAATCCAGGTGTTTTAGCATGAATTGCAGAGCCTTTGTCCCTTCATCAGAGGCAGTATTGCCTAGTGGTTAAGGAGTGGGCCCTGGGACCAGGCTGAATACCTTGAAGACCAGCTTAACCTCTTGAACTTGAATTGCCTTCTTTAGCAAAAGAAGGCAATAATGGTATTTACCTCATAAGATTGTTGTGAGGTACATGAGCATGTAAAGTACTTAGAACCTCGTGTGGCGTACAGTAAGCTTTCAATGAAGGTGAGCCACGATTAATAGTATATACCTATAAATATATATTTACAGTAAAGTATAAGTACCACTTCAAATTAGAGTGAAATATTGTTTCACTGTTAGATACAGTTTTTCCTCCTTATTCCTTGCACAGAAAGAGATAGAGCAGTGATTCTAAAATTGAAGGGACTTTGAGGGGAGGAGAAAGTACCAGAATCTGCTGGGAGGGAGAGGTGAGATGTTTAATGTTTCCTTTATTCATTCATTCAACAACATTTATCATGCCAAGCAAAGTGCTAATTCAGTGACAAGCAAAGCCAGACATGGTGCCTGCCTTCATGGAGCTGATAGTCTAGTGCTGAAGAAACACTAATGAAACACAGAGCTGAGTGTAGAGTCCTCACTGGGATGTTCTCTTGGAAAAAGAGGGGAGTTGGTGCTATGAGAGTACAGGGGGAGAGTAAACTGATCTTTGTGTGGGACATGGGGCTGGGCATGGAAAGTCCTGCTGAGGACCAGCTGCACCAGAATCATCTGAGCTACTTAAGATCCAGATTCCAGAGCCCACACCACCCCCACCAGCAAATGAGGACCAAGGGTGGGGCCTGGAGCCTGCTCGTTCACCAGCTCCTCAGGTGCTGCTCACAGACTCTGCGATGTGATGGCCAAGCTCAAAGTGCAGAGTGAAAAGCCCTCACCAGGGCGGCGAGTTTGCAGCAAAGGCCCTGTGATGGGCCTGAGCATGAAGGGCAGCCAGCGTGGCTCTGGTGCAACACTGAGGGCAGCCTTCCTTAGTGAGCATGATCAAAATCTGCTGCATGCTTCCAGGGGGTGTGCGAGCAGGGAGTCAGCAGAGGCAGGAAGCTGAGAACACCAGAGCTTAGGGGTCAAGTCCTGTCACTTGTCTCCTTCTGGGTCACTCATCCAGAGACTGTGCTCTGAAATAATCGTGTGGAGTCCAGAATAAATCTCCTGGAGGTGGCACTCTGTTTTTAGAGGGCAGTGCTTCAAGAAGAAAGTGAGAGAGGGGCATTGGTAGGTGGTTCTTAGACTGGAGGATTGATAAACTCTTATTTTTTTTTTTATCTTTTATATCTTTTAAGGAATACCTTAAAGAAAGCTTATGGTCCCCACCCCTTAGTCCCACCCCCTGATCTTACCTCCCCCCACTGTTTCACTTCTTCGTTAGACAAAAAGATTTATCTGGCAATATGATGAAATATCAGAACTACTCTCCTAACATTTGCTTTAACCAAATCACGCATTTGGAGTTTATACTCTTTTTTAAAGCATAGTCGAAATTATCCTATTTCAGAAATTGGGAGCATTAAACAGACATTGTTCTAGAATGTATTCTAGATGTATCTGTGAAATAAGGGCATTCCCATCTGAGTAATGAAAAAAGTGTCATTTGTGATTTAAATAATTTATAAGAGGAGGTAGAAGGTTATTTGGATATAGAAAGACTAGTCCCAAACATCAATACATTATTTTGAAGTATCAGCATATTTACTTAAATAATGATTTTAAAAGGATGGCTGTG
Source organism: Neophocaena asiaeorientalis asiaeorientalis (assembly GCF_003031525.2). Taxonomy (NCBI): domain Eukaryota; kingdom Metazoa; phylum Chordata; class Mammalia; order Artiodactyla; family Phocoenidae; genus Neophocaena; species Neophocaena asiaeorientalis. The sequence goes on from NW_020172162.1 coordinate 3,794,963, forward strand.
AATCCTGAAAACAAATTCAGGTCTCCTTAAACATCAAGAAGAGTATGTTTTATATATAAACTAGTGGAAGTAAAATTTATAAAGATAAAAAAGCTGTTTCTGATATATGATCACATATGTACACTCAAACACTATGTAATCAAGAAGTATTAATGTCAAGCGTAGTCTTTTTGAAGGATGTCTGGCAGGATGCTGAAATAAATGTAGGTTCTGGAAACTCAGGGTATAAGTAGAGTAGCAATGCACTGAACTTAGCAGTCACCTATGTGGCAAAGTGGTAACGGTGCATCTGGGGAGCATCTTTGATGCACACAGAGATGGGCTTCAAACAGGTAAAAATGTCAACCTCAGTTGTAATGGAAAAACCACTGAACTTAGAACTGGAAGATCTGGGTTGGTGTCACAAGTTGAGACCTCTCCAGGCCCCAGGTTGCCCAATAAAAGCTTTGTTCCCTACTTCAGAGGGTGGTATAAGCTGTGTGGAAATATTTGTAAAGTACTATGCAGTTTAAAAGTATCATTTTAGGCCTTCCCTGGTGGCGCAGTGGTTGAGAGTCCGCCTGCCGATGCAGGGGACACGGGTTCGTGCCCCGGTCCGGGAAGATCCCACATGCCGCGGAGCGGCTAGGCTTATGAGCCATGGCCGCTGAGGCTGCACGTCTGGAGCCTGTGCTCCACAACGGGAGAGGCCACAACAGTGAGAGGCCTGCGTACTGCAAAAAATATTTTTAAAAAGTTAAAAAATATCACTTTAAAGAGACTCAAACTATAAGAAAAAATATAGACATGGTCAAAAGGCTTTTTTTAAAAGTATTTTGTTTCAAAAATACATTTGGAAACATCTGTGATCGTAGGCTATCTGAATATGGGTTATGTGGTTTGTCTATTTACATTTCAGAGGTATTCCAGAAATAGGAAAAAAGATTTCCAAATATTGAAATCCACCTTAAAGAAATGCTGAGGCTTCCCTGGTGGTGCAGTGGTTAAGAATCCTCCTGCCATTGCAGGGGACACGGGTCCGAGCCCTGGTCCAGGAAGATCCCACATGCCTCAGAGCAACTAAGCCCGTGTGCCATAACGAGAAGCCACCACAATGAGAAGTCCGCGCACCACAACGAAGAGTAGCCCGCACTCGCCGCAACTAGAGAAAGCCCGCGCGCAGCAAGGAAGGCCTAACACAGCCAAAAAAAAAATTTTTAAAGAGATTTCCATATAATTATTTTTAAAAAAAGAAATGCTGTATTCATTTATTTATGCAAGATTTTTATTCATGAAGAAGATACAGTGTAAATGGATCCTGCCAGTTTTGAAACTTTGACAACCACATTTTGCTGATGCTTTTTTTGTAGATGCTTAAGCATGGAGATTAATGAAATTTTTAGTAGCTTTAGGATAATTTAGGATAACTTCAGGATAATTAGCTAAAATCTCTAATTAGAAAAACAGATTAATGAAATAGGAAAAAAAAGTCATAGATTGAAGCTTTAAAATATTTTTCCAAAATAAACATAGTACTTGGAGAAAATGTGTAGAAGCAGAAATAAAGTTAAGACTGTTACTTAGATTGAAAGAGAGGAGTTCAAGGCATTGTTCTTTTGTAAATACGCATTCTATAAACTCATAAGAGTGTATTTTCACCAAGTACCAGTTTTGCTGCATGTATTTAGAACCATTTAAAATTATATATCACTTTAAAGAGATTCATACTATTAGAACAAATATGAACATTTTAAAAGCAAAAATCCAAGCTCCCTGTTATGACAAACAGATTTTTATGAGAAATTTGTTTTTACCTTCAACTTGTGAAAGGTAAGGAGTAACACCATTTACTCGTTTTCCTCTGTTTCAGGTGCGCATAATTTGCTCTGCATCAACTCCCATATCAAGCTTATTTTTGTATGAACATCATGACAGTGAGTTGGAGCAAAGCAGAATACTGATGGATGATTTGGGGCTGAGCCAGGTAGGCGATATTAACATAATCTCTTTTTATTATAAAACAGCTTAATTGTTTTTGGTTTGATGCATGGCTACATTTTGAAGAAGGAATGCAGTATGTATTTAACCACTGATTTGCTGCTCTCTTCTAAAGCCAGTATAGCAGACGTATCCTGAGCATCACTAAATGTAGAGAATTACAGCTTTAGAGTGGAAGGAATCTTCGTGATCATTTTTGCATATGATAAAAACAAAGTCCAGGGAGGTGGACTAATGGGCCAGCAGTTATACCACTGACTAATGGCAGGCCAGAGCTGGATCCAGCACCGTCTCTGGCTCTGGGCTCATTCTGCATTCTGCTACACCATACTGCCTTTTCTGGATATCCTCTTCATGTCTGCTGGATTTGTAGAGTGCATGATACAGTATCCAACCATGTGAACTGGCTATTCCAGGACTATGAAGTGCCTGGCAAGGCCCTTGCTTTAAAAGAAATCCATGCTTCATCTCCTAACCCCCATTCTGTAGGCATCTGTGGAACACCTGTGGGTGCCAGGCTCTGGGGACACTCTGTTGGGAACCAGCCTATGCTGGCCTAGTTCTCCTGGAGCTTGGAGTCTGGTGCTTCACCCCAAGCCAAGTAGAAGTGACTTTGCATTTCCTTCTTCTGTATGAATGTTACAGGGTATATTTCTCAACTGTAGGCAATTGAAATATTAGTCAAAAATTTTAAACTATAAACATTCACCCCCAGAATGAGGCCAGCCCCATTCTTTCAACCCCAGTGGTGAAAGGCTATTTGGAATGAGGAGACAGTTCCTTATTGACCTGAGTAGAAATTATGCATTCTCAGGAGTCTGGGAAAATGAGGCCAATAATTCTTTAAAAAGTAAACTTTCAAAATATGATTATTTAAATCTACATGTAGAAATAAATGGCTGCTTATGATCCCATTTCTCTAAGAGTGATACATCCAAATAAAGTCTTCAATGATTTGGAAGAATAAAGGGGCTACATGATCTCAGTTCCTAAAGTCCTTTAAATCATTGGCTTTAAAATTTTTCTTCTGATCAGGGTTCAGATACAGGGCAAAGTAAGCTAAGCACTTGGGGCTAATAATCATGAAGAAATCAGGGCACATGACCATAGGGTGATGCAGTTTTACAGTAGGTCAGTAACTTGGACTTAGGAGTCCAGAACTTTTCTCTGAAAGAGTTTAATAGCAAACCCCTAAGGAAAGAGACAAAAGTTCAGCGTTCACTTCTGGCCACAGGCTGGTGTTAGAATCACCAGTCCCAGGATGTTTACTGGCCTCACAAGGGGCTCCCCAAGTCAGCCGCTACATGGGAGGATCAAGTGTCCCAGCAGCTCAAGACCAAAAGCAGCTCTGGCCTTCCGGAAGTAAGCTCCCAGGCACGATCTCCAGGCCCACAGGAGACCTCTCAGTCACCCAGTTTGGAAAAGGTTCTTCAGAGGTTCATCTTCAGGCCTCCTGTCAGGAATGTGGCCCTGTCTGTGGAGCTTCAGGAGAGGGTCTTAGCTTCGTCCTGACATACCAGAACTTCTTGGTTTTTCTGTTACTTATTTCTGGTGTGCACTTTTTGAGAAAAAATTCCTTTCTGTCTGGAATGTCCTTCCGTTAGATTATGTAGAGAACTTTCATCTGAGCAAAAATTTTCTTATTTGGATTTTGGGGTGTTGTTTCAGCTTTAATTATTCATCTAATGTTTTCTCCCTGGTAATTTGCTCTGTTTATTGATTATTGGTTTAAATTAGCTGATTCTCTAGTCTAATTTAAGAAATTGTATATGAAAAAATTTATAGAATATTTTGTAATATAAACCCAAGAAGTATTTTTTAAAGCCTGTACTTAGTTCTTTAAATTTTTAGTTGTGGGGGTTTTAATTGGTGCTAGGTTGTTGTTTTGTTTTGTTTTTTTGGTAACCAGGACTCAGCAGAAGGACTCGCCATGTTTACTGGAGAAGAGGAAATCTTTGCATTTCAGCGCACAATTTCCCGACTCACAGAAATGCAGACTGAACAATACTGGAATGAAGGGGACAGAAGGAAGAAGTAGCCGTCACTTTTGCATGAATAAAACTCTGGGCAAATCATTACCGCAGGGAGAACTCTTTATTATGCGACTTGAAGGAATCATTTTCTCATCATTAATTAAGCACTTTGTCCTCTGGACCATTTTTATCTAAAATTGCTGTCAAAGATGTAGTGGATTAGTAAGTTAAAGCCATTTTTAGGTCTACTTTTTGCCTATTTATTTGGCCTTATTTCTGCACCACAAAATTAAAATCAGCACTCCTGAAGTTGAATGTAGGACTAGGCATTTTCGTTTCATATTAAGCCACCTGAATGAACCTTGAACACACACACACACGGTAAATGCAGGGTGTCAGGAAATCTCTAAGCTTTGGCTACATGGTAGCCGCACAAAAGAAACACATCTTTATGAGAGGGGAAGAAAAAACTCTACATTTCAATTAAAAACAAGGAAAGCTTTATGATCTTATTTCTTTTCTTTTTCCCCCATGGTACTTTATATGACCCTGGCTTTTCTTTTTAATAAACATCTTTATTGGAGTATAATTGCTTTACAATGTTGTGTTAGTTTCTGCTGTACGACAAAGTGAATCAGCTATATGTATACATATATCCCCTTATCTCCTCCCTCTTGCATCTCCTTCCCACCCTCCGCATCCCACCCCTCTAGGTGGAAACAAAGCACCGAGCTGATCTCCCTTTGCTATGTGGCTGCTTCCTACTAGCTATCTATTTTACATTTGGTAGCGTATATATGTCCATGCCACTCTCTCACTAAGTCCCAGCTTACTCTTCCCCTGCCCCGTGTTCTCAAGTCCATTCTCTACGTCTGTGTCTTTATTCCTGTCCTGTCCCTAGGTTCTTCAGAACCTTTTTTGTTTTAGATTCCATATATATGTGTCAGCATCCAGTATTTGTTTTTCTCTTTCTGACTTACTTCACTCTGTATGACAGACTCTAGGTCCATCCACCTCACTTCAAATAACTCTATTTCATTCCTTTTTATGGCTGAGTAATATTCCATTGTATATATGTGGCACACCTTCTTTATCCATTCATCTGTGTATGGACACTTAGGTTGCTTCCATGTCCTGGCTATTGTAAATAGAGCTGCAATGATCATTTTGGTACATGATTCTTTTTGAATTATGGTTTTCTCAGGATATATGCTCAGCAGTGGGATTGCAGGGTCGTATGGGTAGTTCTATTTTTAGTTTTTTAAGGAAACTTCATACAGTTCTCCATAGTGGCTGTATCAATTTACATTCCCACCAAAAGTGCAAGAGGGTTCCTTTTTCTCCACCCCTTCTCCAGCATTTATTGTTTGTAGATTTTTTGATGGTGGTCATTCTGACCGGTGTGAGGTGATACCTCATTGTAGTTTTGATTTGCATTTCTCTAATGATTACTGATGTTGAGCATCCTTTCATGTCTTTATTGGCAATGTGTATATCTACTTTGGAGAAATGTCTATTTAGGTCTTCTGCCCATTTTTGGATGGGTGTTTGTTTTTTTGATATTGAGCTGCATGAGCTGCTTATAAATTTAGGAGATTAATCCTTTGTCAGTTGCTTCATTTGGAAATATTTTCTCCCGTTCTGAGGGTTGTCTTTTCGTCTTGTTTATGGTTTCCTTTGCTGAGCAAAGGCTTTTCAGTTTCATTAGGTCCTATTTGTTTATTTTTTTATTTCCATTTCCCTAAGAGGTGGGTCAAAAAGGATCTTGCTGTGATTTATGTCAAAGAGTGTTCTTCCAATGTTTTCCTCTAAGAGTTTTATAGTGTCTGGCCTTACATTTAGGTCTTTAAACCATTTTGAGTTTATTTTTGTGTATGGTGTTAGGAAGTGTTCTAATTTCATTCTTTTACAGGTAGCTGTCCAGTATTACCAGCACCATTTATTGAAGAGGCTGTCTTTTCTCCATTGTATATTCTTGCCTCCTTTATCAAAGATAAGGTGACAAGATGTGTGTGGGTTTATCTCTGGGCTTTCTATCCTGTTCCGTTGATCTATCTTTCTGTTTTTGTGCCAGTACCATACTGTCTTGATTACTGAAGCTTTGTAGTATAGTCTGAAGTCAGGGAGCCTGATTCCTCCAGCTCCATTTTTCTTTCTCAAGATTGCTTTGGCTATTCGGGGTCTTTCGTGTTTCCATACAAATTGTGAAAGTTTTTGTTCTAGTTCTATGAAAAATGCCATTGGTAGTTTGATAGGGATTGCACTGAACCTGTAGAATGCTTTGGGTAGCATAGTCATTTTTACAATGTTGATTCTTCCAATCCAAGAACATGGTATATCTCTCCATCTGTTTGTATCATCTTTAATTTCTTTCATCGGTGTCTTATAGTTTTCTGCATACAGGTCTTTAGTCTCCTGGGGTAGGTTTATTCCTAGGTATTTTATTATTTTTGTTGCAGTGGTAAATGGGAGTGTTTCCTTAATTTCTCTTTCAGATTTTTCATCATTAGTGTATAGGAATGCAAGAGATTTCTGTGCATTAACTTCATATCCTGCTACTTTACCAGATACACTGATTAGCTCTAGTAGTTTTCTGGTAGCATCTTTAGGATTCGCTATGTATAGTATCATGTCATCTGCAAACAGTGACAGCTTTACTTCTTATTTTCTGATTTGGATTCCTTTTATTTCTTTTTCTTCTCTGATTGCTGTGGCTAAAATTTCTGAAACTGTATTTACTAATAGTGGTGAGAGTGGGCAACCTTGTCTTGTTCCTGATTTTAGAGGAAATGGTTTCAGTTTTTCACTATTGAGAACGATGTTGGCTGTGGGTCTGTCATATATGGCCTTTATTATGTTGAGGTAAGTTCCCTCTATGCCTATTTTCTGCAGGGTTTTTGTCATAAATGGGTGTTGAATTTTGTTGAAAGCTTTTTCTGCATCTATTGAGATGATCATATGGTTTTTCTCCTTCAATTTTTTAATATTGTGTATCACATTGATTGATTTATGTATATTGAAGAATCCTTGCATTCCTGGGATAAACCCCACTTGATCATGGTGTATGATCCTTTTAATGTGCTGTTGGATTCTGTTTGCTAGTATTTTGTTGAGGATTTTTGCATCTATGTTCATCAGTGATATTGGCCTGTAGTTTTCTTTCTTTGTGACATCTTTGTCTGGTTTTGGTATCAGGGTGATGGTGGCCTCATAGAATGAGTTTGGGAGTGTTCCTCCCTCTGCTATATTTTGGAAGAGTTTGAGAAGGATAGGTGTTAGCTCTTCTCTAAATGTTTGGTAGAATTCGCCTGTGAAGCCATCTGGTCCTGGGCTTTTGTTTGTTGGAAGACTTTTCAATCACAGATTCAATTTCTGTGCTTGTGATTGGTCTGTTTATATTTTCTATTTCTTTCTGGCTCAGTCTCGTAGGTTGTGCTTTTCTAAGAATTTGTCCGTTTCTTCCAGGTTGTCCATTTTATTGGCATATAGTTGCTTGCAGAAGGCACTCATGATCCTTTGTATTTCTGCAGTGTCAGTTGTTACTTCTCCTTTTTAATTTCTAATTCTGTTGATTTGATTCTTCTCCCTTTTTATTTCTTATTCTGTTGATTTTAGTCTTCTCCCTTTTTTTCTTGTTGAGCCTCACTAATGGTTTATCAATTTAGTTTATCTTCTCAAAGAACCAGCTTTTAGTTTTATTGATCTTTGCTATCGTTTCCTTCATTTCTTTTTCATTTATTTTGATCTAATCTTTATGATTTCTTTCCTTCTACTAACTTTGCAGGTTTTTTGTTCTTTTTTCTCTAATTGCTTTAGGTGTAAGTTTAGGTTGTTTATTTGAGATGTTTCTTGTTTCTTGAGGTAGGATTGTATTGCTATAAACTACCCTCTTAGAACTGGTTTTGCTGCATCCCATAGGTGTTGGGTCATCATGTTTTCATTGTCATTTGTTTCTAGGTTGTTTTTGATTTCCTCTTTTATTTCTTCCGTGATCTCTTGGTTATTTAGTAGCATATTGGTTAGCCTCCATGTGTTTGTATTTTTTACACTTTTTTTCATATAATTGGTATCTAATCTTATAACATTGTGCTCAGAAAAGACACTTGATATGATTTCAATTTTCTTAAATTTACTGAGGCTTCATTTGTGACCCAAGATATGATCTATCCTGGAGAATGTTCCATGAACACTTGAGAAGAAAGTGTATTCTGTTGTTTTTGGATGGAATGTCCTGTAAAAACTGTCCTCAATTCTTTTCATTCTTTTTTCTTTATTCTGCTCTGTGGTAGTTATTTCTACTATTTTATCTTCCAGGTCACTTATCCATTCTTCTGCCTCAGTTATTCTTCTGTTGATTCCTTCTAGAGAATTTTTAATTTCATTTATTGTGTTATTCATTATTGTTTGTTTGCTCTTTAGTTCTTCTACGTCATTGTTAATTGTTTCTTGTATTTTCTCCATTCTATTTCCAGGATCTTGGATCATCTTTACTATCATTACTCTGAATTCTTTTTCAGGTAGACTTCCCATTTCCTCTTCATTTGTTTGGTCTGGTGGGTTTTCACCTTGCTCCTTCATCTGCTGTATATTTCTCTGTCTTCTCATCTTGCTTAACTTACTGCATTTGGGGGTCTTCTGTTCGCAGGCTGCAGGTTTGTGGTTCCTGTTGTTTTTGGTGTCTGCCCCCAGTGGGTAAGGTTGGTTCAGTGGGTTGTGTAGGCTTCCTGGTGGAGGGGACTGGTGCCTGTGTTCTGGTGGAAGAGGCTGGTCTTGTCTTTCTGGTGGGCAGGGCCATGTCCAGTGGCGTGTTTTGGAGTATCTGTGAACTTAGTATGATTTTAGGCAGCCTCTCTGCTAATGGGTGGGGTTGTGTTCCTGTCTTGCTAGTTGTTTGGTACGGGATGTTCAGCACTGGAGCTTGCTGGTCGTTGGGTGGAGCTGGGTCTTAGCGTTGAGACAGAGATCCTTGCGAGAGCTCTCGCCAATTGATATCATGTGGGGCTGGGAGGTCTCTGATGGTCCAATGTCCTGAGCTCAGCTCTCCCACCTCAGATGCTCAGACCTGACACCAGGCCGGAGCACCAAGACCCTGTCAAAAAAGAATAAAATAAATAATAAAATAATTAAATAATAAAAAAATAATAATAAAATAAAATAAATTTTTTTAAGTAAAAAAAAATAAAATAGTAATAATAATTTAAAAAAGAAAAGCACAACCAAACCTATAAACAAATCTACCAATGTTAACAAGCACTAAAAACTATACTAAGATAAACATAAAAGTCAGAAACAAGTCAGTCACAGACAGCAATCCCAAAGTCTACAGTTTCTCCCAAAGTCCACCTCCTCAATTTGGGATGATTTGTTGTCTATTCAGGTATTCCACAGATGTAGGGTACATCAAGTTGATTGTGGACATTTAATCAGCTGCTCCTGAGGCTGCTGAGAGAGATTTCCCTTTCTCTTCTTTGTTCGCAAAGCTCTTGGGGTTCAGCTTTGGATATGGCCCCGCCTCTGCATGTAGGTTGCCCTCAGGCATCTGTTCCCTGCCCAGACAGGAGGAGTTAAAGCAGCGGCTGATTAAGGGTCTCTGGCTCACTCAGGCCAGGGGAGGGTGGGGTATAATTGGAATGCGGGGCGAGCCTGCAGTGGCAGAGGCCGGCATGACGTTGCAACAGCCTGAGGCGTGCCGTGTGTTCTCCTGGGGAGGTTGCCCCTGGATCATGGGACCCTGGCAGTGATGGGCTGCACAGGCTCTGGGGGGATGGGGGGTTTGGATAGTGACCTGTGCTTGCACACAGGATTTTTGGTGCCTGCAGCAGGAGCATTGGCGTTTCATGCCCGTCTCTCGTGTCTGAGCTGATAGCTGTGACTCATGCCCGTCTCTGGAGCTCACTTAGATGGTGCTCTGCCTTCTGTAGGCAGACAGGGAAGGAATCCCCTCTCCTCACGCACCCCAAAACAATGGTCTCTTGACTCTTAGGCATGTCCAGCCTTTTTCTGGGCTCCCTCTGGCTAGCTGTGGCACACTAGCCCCCTTCAGGCTACCTCCTTCACAGCTCCCTCCCAGAGGGGAAGGTCCGTCCCTGTTCTTTTGTCTCTTTTTTCTTTTGCCCTACCCAAGTACATGGGGGTTTCCTTGCCTTTTGGGAAGTCTGAGGTCTTCGTCCAGCGTTCAGTAGGTGTTCTGTAGGAGTTGTTCTACATGTAGATGTATTTTTGATGTATTTGTGGGGAGCAAGGTGATCTCCATGTCTTACTCCTCTGCCATCTTGAAGGTTCCCCTTCTCTGATCTTATTTTAAACTGAAGTCAGTAACATTTTAGAATATGGACTTATCCATGTGATTGTTGGGGGCTATAAATTACTCTAAATTTCCCAGGCCTCCAGACTTCCTTACAACAGAGCATATGTTTTCTACCCTGAGTTCAAGCTTGGCAGGCAGGACCTGATCTCCAGTGGACACAGACTTGCCTGAAAAAAATCGAGGATTATGATACCATAGAAAAAGGAGCAAGGGTGTCAAATTCCAACCGACAGGTAGATCCCCCAACTCTGACAGCCAGGAGGAGGACAGACACCAGGAATGGGGACCAGTGAGAGAGTGTTGGGAGGGGCAGAGTCCTGGGCACGCTAAGCAGAAGAATGGGCTCTGCTCAACTGAGGCCATAGAACCCTGTGGACTGCGGCTCCTTCCCACTGCTCACATGCATTTGCTCTGGTCACAGGATGTCACTGCCACCCTTGCCTCTGCTGCTGCTATAAAACGGGCCTAACAGTAAATGGGAAAGAACGCTTGACGAACCTACTTAAATAAAATCCAATTTGTCCTCCATTGAGGTTATTCCTTGACTCATTCAAGTACAACCTGACTTTGCTAACTGTTGTCACAGAAGGACTTGGTTGAGGCTGTTACAAGAGTCTAAATCCCTATCCAAGAGAAAAGAAAAAAATGTGAAATCCACAAAGTCTTGTGAAAATCAAATATTTTGGGGGAGTAGGCACAGGTGAGTCAGTTTAAATAAATGATTATAATTAACATAAGTAAGCTCTTTGAACCTATGTATTAATAATTTATAAGTTAATAATCTATCCATATTAGTTTATTTTGGACATTAACCTAAGTCAATCAGATGGATAGATGAGGTACCCAAGAATAGAGAAACATTTAAATTAAGCCTTCTGAAAATTAAATGTGATTTGAAAATATTTTTATGGAAGTGAAACACTGAGTTCAAAAAGAGGTTAAACAGGATATAAGGGAGAAAGGACAGGAAATAACCACTGTGTGCCAGATTTATTGCTAGACATTTCTAAATCTCACATAAAAAATAATCCAGGAGAGACAATATAATCATCCCTGTTTATAGACAAGAAAACTGAGGCTTAGAAAAGTAGCTTGACCTGAAGATTCATAGTTCACAGCTAAAAAACTCATGTACTATGTTTTATACCACACCACCTCTATAAAAACGAGATCTTTTTTTTTTACAACTTTATTGGAGTATAATTGCTTTACAATGGTGTGTTAGTTTCTGCTTTATAACAAACTTAATCAGTTATACATATACATATGTTCCCATATCTCTTCCCTCTTGTGTCTCCCTCCCTCCCACCCTCCCTATCCCACCCCTCTAGGTGGTCACAAAGCACCGAGCTGATCTCCCTGTGCTATGCAAGAAGAGAGAGAGAGAGAAAAGAAAGAAAGAAAGAGAGAAAGAAAGAAAGAAAGGAAAAAAGGAGGCAGGGAGGGAGGAAGGAAAGAAGGAAGGAAGGAGGAATGGAAGGAAAGAAAGACAGAAGATAAAGTAAAATAAAGTAAGATAAAATAAAGTTATTAAAATAAAAAATAATTATTAAGAAAAAAAATGTTTTAAGAGAAAGAAAGGATGGATAGAACTCTAGGACAAATGGTGGAAGCAAAGCTATACAGACAAAATCTCACACAGAAGCATACATATACACACTCACAAAAAGAGGAAAAGGGGAAAAAAAATCAAATCTTGCTCTCAAAGTCCACCTCCTCAATTTGGAATGATTCGTTTTCTTATTCAGGTATTCCACAGATGCAGGGTACATCAAGTTGATTGTGGAGCTTTAATCCGCTGCTCCTGAGGCTGCTGGGAGAGATTTCCCTTTCTCCTTTGTTCTCACAGCTCCCAGGGCTCAGCTTTGGATTTGGCCCCGCCTCTGCGTGTAGGTCGCAGGAGGGCGTCTGTTCTTTGCTCAGACAGGACGGGGTTAAAGGAGCGGCTGCTTCGGGGACTCTGGCTCACTCAGGCCGTGGGGAGGGAGGGGTACGGAGTGCGGGGCGAGCCTGCGGCGGCAGAGGCCGGCATGACGTTGCACCAGCCTGAGGCGCGCCGTGCGTTCTCCCGGAGAAGTTGTCCCTGGATCACGGGACCCTGGCAGTGGCGGGCTGTACAGGCTCCCTGGGAGGGGAGGTGTGGATAGTGCCCTGTGCTCGCACACAGACTTCTTGGTGGCTGCAGAAGCAGCCTTAGCATCTAATGCTCGTCTCTGGGGTCCGCGCTTTTAGTCGCGGCTCGTGCCCGTCTCTGGAGGTCCTTTAAGCAGCGCTCTTAATCCCCTCTCCTCGTGCACCAGGAAATAAAGAGGAAAGAAAAAGTCTCTTTCCTCATTGGCAGGTCCAGACTTTTCCCCGGACTCCCTCCCGGCTAGCCGTGGTGCACTAACCCCCTGCAGGCCGTGTTCACGCCTCCAACCCCAGTCCTCTCCCTGTGCTCCAACGGAAGCTCAAGCCTCAGCTCCCAGCCCCGCCCGCCCCGGCGGGTGAGCAGACAAGCCTCTCGGGCTGGTGGGTGCTGGTCGGCACCGATCCTCTGTGCGGGAATCTCTCAGCTTTTCCCTCCGCACCCCCGTTGCTGCATTCTCCTCCGCAGCTCTGAAACTTCCCCCCTCCGCCACCCGCAGTCTCCGCCCGCGAAGGGGCTTCCTAGTGTGTGGAAATCTTTCCTCCTTCACGGCTCCCTCCCACTGGTGCAGGCCCCGTCCCTATCCTTTTGTCTCTGTTTATTCTTTTTTCTTTTGCGCTACCCAGGTACGTGGGGAGTTTCTTGCCTTTTGGGAGGTCTGAGGTCTTCTGCCTGCGTTCAGTAGGTGTTCTGTAGGAGCTGTTCCACGTGTAGATGTATTTCTGGTGTATCTCCTGAGAATTTCCTGCTTCAAGCTGGTTCTTTAACTCGATTCCTGACTCGAATCACAGGACCATCCCTTGAGGCCTCACGGGTCCTCAGAGCCGGTGAGCAGTGGAGGCTCCTTATTTCAGTCCCAAACTCCCTGCAGTTCAACCTCCCACTCAACGAGATCAGTTTTAATAGTGATTCTTTTTTACCTCAGTGAAGGTGAACTTACAATAGAACCATTGCTTTGAACTCAAAAGGTATAAAACGTTTAACTTTAGTCTTTCAATCTTAGCTTTTTGTTTTCACATTTCTTTGCCAGTTATGCTATTCTTTAATAGAAAGACAGTGTGAATGGCTAGACAGACTGGTGGACAGCCTGATGATAGAAACAGGAACGGTTCCTGAGTGTGTGGGTGTATGTGAAATAGTCCCCCACTCAAGTTCTGTTGCAAAAGTTCATTTGAGGTCAGATATTTGAAACGAGAATTTCATTTTTCCATAGAAACAATAATGTGATATTAGTTAGAGCCTTGACTCAGTGCACAGAAGCCTATGGAGTTCTCAATGTAAATGCCTTATAATTTTGGTACTAAAGAACTTAAACTCCTTTTAAAATACAGTTTTTGTCAGTTTACCTAGGCCCTGTAGTTCGGGCCTAGGTACCAGGAAGTCAGAGGAGGGCTTATCAGGAGATAGCTGGAGATGGTACATTTTTATCCCCATCTCCTCTCCACAGAGTCTGTTTCATAAAACAGGCTGCAAGAAAAAGAAACCAAAGACTTGAAAACTTCCTACCAGGAAACAATATGGTAGTTCTACTAAAAAGGAAATTAATGCTGAAGTGAAACATGAAAATGACCCCTAGATTGGAAAGCAACACTTCAATTCATGTGTTTTTTCTTCCAAGCCCTGTCCCAGTTACCCTCTCAGCATTCCAGTCTTTCTCCCTGGGGTTGCATGAAATCTCTCAGAGCAAATACACTCTCTCTCTCTCTTTTAAAAAATGCTTTAAATTCATACTTTGAAGATGGAGGTTTGAGCTGAGTATTGCTGTGGAACACTCCCTCTCACCTAGGAGGTGACGAAGGGTCACACTGAGGGTCCTTATAGTTGGGAAAATGCCAAGAGTACCCTCCAAAATGACCACTAATCTCCAAATTTAGAAGAAATCAAGTGGAGAAAAAGGAACACTTTTCTTTAAAAAAAAAAAAAGGAGAAAAATCTGATCACTGCATTATTCTTGTATTTCTTTAGACAGTTGATAGGCTTATTTGTCAACATCAGTAATAATAATATAATAGACTTAAAGAATTTTTAACCTATTTCTGATGTTTACAAGACACCAAAGACTATAGTACTGTTCTAATCAAATTTATGCATTTTCAGTGGGATTTCAAATTTTAGTCATAGGCAATATTTTAATCTCCCTGAATATATATATTCCTTGTACCTACAAGTGTGCAAATAACATAATTTTTAAATTACTTGGAATTTTGAAAAAATTAAAATATTATTTGTAAAATATGTAAACGGCTATACTCATATCCATTTATTTATTTAACATTATTTAAGAAACACAGCATGCTTACTACGTGCTGGGCATGGTTCTAAGTGCTTTATAAATAAACTATTTTGATCCTTATAATAATTCAATGAGATACGTACTGTTATACCATTTGCAGACAGGGAAGCTGAAGTACAGAAAACGGGTACAACAACTGCTAAGATGTACACTGGAGTCAGTAAAATGATCAAAATACTAATTTAATAAACTTCCATGTAACTGCTTCTTTCCTGAAAACATTCTTTCTACTCCAAGTAACTTGAACCTACACTTGCATCCCCTTCATCTGGGGTAAAAACACCCAGAGGGATTGGGGTCCTGGGTCCTGACATTTGGGTTCCTGATCAATTGTGGGACTCCGTCTGGTAGTAAGTCTGTGATCTTGTAAATGACCTTCCTCAGATCCACTAGCCTCATAAGACATCACTTGCTAGTAGAAAAGGATTTTCTTTGGAGATGAATTTATAACTTTTTCTTTAAGGCAGATTCATTTTACCCACTGGCACAGCAGTTCATTTTCCTGGTACAGAAAATTTAAAATAATACAATCTATCTTCTTGTTGAGTGTCTGCTGCCTTATACAGCTTTGCACTAAAAACCTCACATACGTCACCTCATCTCGTCTCGACTCAACCCAGTCAAATGTGTCACCTACTGACCTGTTTGTCATCTGTGATAGTGTGAAATTCCAGAAGGACATCTGTGCATCTTCCAAGCTCACTCAGGAAGTCTTCCAGAGGTCATCCTGAGAAGTTTCCTCTCTCAGGGCTGTACTTGTCGGGACCCCATCAGTTGAGAGCTGATCTCTCTGATGCACCTGCTCTTATCCGAGGATCTGGATCTGGTTCTGCCAACTTTTGCTTTGTGACCTTGAGCTAGTGCTTTGAGCCTTTGTTTTCTCATCTAGAAATGAGAACAGCGATTTCCATTTCATAAAGTTATTCTGAGGATAGTTGGTAAAGAGCACTTTGCAAATGGCAAAAGATTAAATACATATTAGTTGTTATTGATAGTGATGATTATGATCAGAAAGCAACAATAAATGTCTCCTCTGCTTTGCATCATAGCCCCTTGAAGAATGCAAAACGAGATGACCTATCCCAACTCAGTACGGTTTCTAGCAGAAGGGAAAAGATGCACATTACATGGCTAGACACCAAGGGCACAGAATTCTGGCTTAATGAGATGCTGTGAAGATTGTTAATTTCAAACCCATTCTTTCAGGATTAATAGAGAAAATGGATTGTTGTCGAACATCAACGATTTCCCAGAAAGAGGGCACCATCTTGTGGTCAGTGAGAAGAAGTGACAAAAACAAATGTTTAAGAATCACGGAGTTGGAGAGCCAAGGTTGTCAAAATTGTAGTTCCCAGGCCTACCCCAGAGAGTCAGACGCAGTTGGTGAGATGTGGGACCCCAGGTAGGTACTTGGTAGAGCTCCCCGTGGGATTCTCCCCAGGGGATTCTAATGTGCAGCCGGGGTTGATAACCGCCAATCAGGAGGGCTTTCCCCTGACCACACAGAGTTGGGCCCATGTGGGACTCCTGACTCCTCACCAGGGCACTTTCCAGAGAGTAGAGGCTGCTGCTGTGATGCACACCAAGGCCTCTTAAGGGCCTCCCTGCCGCCTCCGAGAGCCTGTTCCTCTTCTTCCTTCCTCTGCTTCTCCTCCTTCCCTAGACTCTCCTGCCTTCTCCACCCCTACTACAGCAGACTAGCTAACCCACCAGTGCTTCCTACTTTGCAAAGCACTCGCTTCTACCCTATCATTTCATCCACAGCAATTCTATGAAGGTGTGATTATCTTTACTTCCTAAGAGGAAATGGAGGCTCAAGGTGACACAGCCCGGAAACATGTCTTCTAGACTCAATTCTTGTGCTAATGGCCTTGTCTGCCACAGCAGTACTAATAATAGCCCCCATTTATTTTTTATTTTATTTATTTATTTATTTATTTTTTGCGGTACGCGGGCCTCTCACCGTTGTGGCCTCTCCCGTTGCGGAGCGCAGGCTCCAGACGCGCATGCTCAGTGGCCATGGCTCACGGGCCCAGCCGCTCCGCGGCATGTGGGATCTTCCCGGACCGGGGTACGAACTCGCGTCCCCTGCATCGGAAGGCGGACTCTCAACCACTGCGCCACCAGGGAAGCCCAATAGCCCCCATTTATTGAGCCATTGTGGACCTTGAGGGCTGGGATAGGAAAGATGTGGGTGTAGGGGCATGGACAAGGGGATTGCTCCTTACAGCACCATATGGGATGGCAAAGAACTGGAACATGGTAGTTGGCAAAACTTTGAAGTATCAATCGGCATGATCATTATGTAAAAGGACGTATTATCACCACTAGTGTTTTTGTCTGATGAGAAAACTGAGTGTCAAAAAGATGGACTAACTGGAGGCCACTGGGTATCTATCACTAGGGGAATGAATGGCTAAGGAAGGTGGACTCTGCCCTCAAGGGAATCCTCTGCAGGGTCAGAAGCAACGAACCGTGTTTATGTATAGCATCATGGACAAGGCTCACATACCACTGAGGGAAAAGTAGAGTTAATACCATTAACATAAGTTTGGAAACCCACATGCAAAATTACACTAAATATTTTTCTAGGGCACACAAAATCTATATATACTTATGGAAATAGATTAAAGAGAAACAACATACACTAGAGTGGATGCTTATGGGAGGAAGGAAATGAGATTGAATATGGTGGATGAGAGAGGAAAATTAAAAAGGCTGCCTCCCATGGGCAAATGATGTCAGTGTATCGTAAACTGAGACATATGATCAACATAATTTGATGCACCAGATGTCCTTCAAAAGAGAGAAGAATGGAAAATATTTGGGGCAGAATCATCGGAAATTCTCCAGCATACTGGGACTCCAGGGAGGTACAAAGACAACAGACATTTTTGGGATTGGCGATGAGGGTTTGTAGAACGTCTATTCCGAGTGGGACAAATGGGACCTAATTAAAATTAAAAGCGTTTGCATAGCAAAGGAGACCATCCACAAAACGAAAAGACAACCTACAGACTGGGAGAAAATATTTGCAAATGATGCGCCCGACAAGGACTTAATTTCCAAAATATACAAACATCTCATATAGCCAGTATCAAAAAAACAAAATATACAAACATCTCATATAGCCAGTATCAAAAAAACAAAATATACAAACATCTCATATAGCCAGTATCAAAAAACAAAATATACAAACATCTCATATAGCCAGTATCAAAAAAAACAAAATATACAAACATCTCATATAGCCAGTATCAAAAAAACAAAATATACAAACATCTCATATAGCCAGTATCAAAAAAACAAAAAACAACCCAGTCAGAAAGTGGGCAGAAGACCTAAATAGACATTTCCCCAAAGAAGATAAACAGATGGCCAACAGGCATAAAGTCAAGCAGCATTAGCTCAAGCACATGCTAATCCTGACTCATAAGGAATCCAGACACTTCGCTCATCCAGTGGGGTAGGGATCCAGAGGCAACCTGACAGAAGGGCCAGCGGGGCAACAACAGAGCACTGGTTAGGAGTCAGGAGTGTATTTGAGACCTTGTACTGCTATAGCTTACATAACCTTGGACAAGTCACTTAACATTATTCTTTGGGCCTCATCTACGAAGCTTTTCTCTGTGAAGTTCTGATATTTATAATTTGATTGAATAGTGTACAGATATAAGTGGCCAATAAACGCATGAAAAAATATATTCCATATATTGAGCAAAAATGTTCAATACCTCATTAGGGAAATGCAAATCAAAACCACAATGAGCTA
Organism: Neophocaena asiaeorientalis asiaeorientalis; assembly: GCF_003031525.2. Lineage (NCBI taxonomy): Eukaryota > Metazoa > Chordata > Mammalia > Artiodactyla > Phocoenidae > Neophocaena > Neophocaena asiaeorientalis. The sequence goes on from NW_020172162.1 coordinate 3,813,413, forward strand.
CCACTTCACACCGCTAGGGATGGCTAGAATCAGAGAGACAGGTAAAAAAAGTATTGGCAAGGAGGAAGAGAAACTGGAACCCTCATACATTGCTGATGAAAATGTAAAATGGTGCAGCTTTGGAAAGTAGCTTGGCAGTTCCACAAAATGTTAAACATTTAAAGTTACTGTATAATCCAGCAATTCCATTCCTAGGTATTTACCCAACTGAAATGAAAATATATGTCCCCCAAAAAACTTGTACGTGAATGTTCATAGACAGCATTATCCATATTAGCCCCATAGTGAAACAACCCACATATCCACCAACTGATGAACTGATACACATGATGTGGTATACCCATACAATGGGTAATTATTCAGCATTTGAAAGATGAAGTACCAATACATACTACAACGTGGACGGACCTGGAGCACATTATGTTAAATGAAGAAGCCAGTCACAGAGGCTGCATACTGTATGATTCTATGTATGTGAAAATGTCCAAAGTAGGCAAATCCATAGAGACAGAAAGTAGGGCCTAGAGGTGGTGGCAGGAGTGAGGAGTAATTGCTGATGGGTACAGGGTTTTTTCTAGGGGTAGTTTCAGGGGGTCTGAAATTAGATTGTGGTCATGATTGCACAATTCTGAGAATATACTGAAAACTACTGAACTGTACACTTCGAGTGGTAGAATTTTAGGATATGTGAATTATATCTCAATAAAGCTGTTAAAAAATCATGTACAGATATTCACTAATCATTCATTAATTCATCATTTACTTGCTGTCTACTCTGTGCCAGGAGCTAGGCACACCGAGGTGAATGAGACAAACTCCTTCGCTGTGATGGGCTCCTGATCTTTTGGGGACAACAAATGGACGTAATGTAGTAAGTGCCAAGAGAGCAGCTTGCCCAGGTGTCCTGGGAACACTGAGAGCACTTAAGTCAGTCAGGAAGTTTAGTAAAAGGCAGAGAAAGGACAGAGCAACAGACGTTGTATGCTGGGGGAGAGGTGCAGGGTGACAAGACCCATCCCTCCTGCCCAGGAGATGAACTGAGTGTGGATACACAGTGCTAATACACAGGGCAGAGTGGGATAAATACTATGAGAAATTACTAAGTGGAAATTCTGGAAATTCAGAAGAGGGAGATATAACGACCTGAATGTTATTCTTCTGAATGGTCAGAGAGAACTGGGATGTAATGTGGTCCTCCCAGACTTAACAGTTCATCTTTAGAACCCAAAATTCAGGGTGCATGGTGTGAAAACTGCTGACGTCATCAAAACGTGCCCCTTGTTTTGCACTAATAACCTATCATATTTTTACCAAATTCTGTAACATGAAGAATATTAAATTCAATTGCTAAAGAAGCGTCAGTTGATTTCTGTTGAGTAGAGTTAACAGTCTACAGAATTAAAAATAATTGCTTATACCTTTGTGGTACTGACATAATTTAACAGCACAAAGGTAATCCTCAAAGCATGATGAGGTAACATTCAGTTTGGGGCAAAATAGACACCCAGTGTATGGGTGAGCTCCACCCGCATGGTGGGATCCCTGCAGTGTAACCCACGCTGTGAGGAGGAAGAGAAGAAGCTGCTGGGAGATGGCGGGAGAGGAGCCCTTCGGGGGGCAGAGGAGAGGGGCAGAACAGTGATACTCAGAGCTGGGGTCAGAGCACCAGATAGAGGGTTCCAGGGTGGCTTTCTGATGCCAGCTGAGAGCAGGTCCTTCTTCCTGCTGGAACTGGTGTGACAGCTCCTGGTGAGGCCCGGGGCCCAGCTCCTCATTCGGGGCTGAACCGGGTCTGCAGCCTGGGTGTGGCCTCTAGACTTACCTTGACACCTGTCTCCGGGAAGAGCTTTCTCTTCCAAGGCTCCGGGCCATCCCCAGATTGTGCCCCTGAGTTTTAGCCCCTTCAATTCTGCCTCAAGGCAGAAACTGTGCCCCGGGTTTTGAGGCTGGGGAGAGGGTGTCCTCACACCTGTTCTCTCCCTGCCTTCACAGCATGCCTCCGCCTGCTTGTCCTCTGCAGAGCACAGCTTCCGGTTCCTGCTTTCCTTCCTCCTCTTGCCAAGCTCCGTGGGAGGTAGGACGGTCCGGACCGGGACCAGGAGACGCCGGCTGGCTTGAGTCCCAGCAAAGCCCAGAGCCTACGGACCTTGGTTTTTCTCACTCATCCAAAGGGGCTAGCTTGCTGTTTGGAGTCAGACAGACCTGGGGTTAAGTGCCTGCTCTGCCTGTCAACGGCCGCGTGACCCTGGTTGGTATGTTCCTAACCGGGAAAGGACACCTATCTCGCAGGTGTTCTGGGGACGAGCACGTGACACAGCCGGCATCCGTCTGATGGTAACTGTCGTCTGTAATGGTCCTTCTGAGAGCTGTGCTGGGTCACAGGGACGCCCATTCCTCCCCATTTTTCAGGCTGACACTTTAGTTCCCTCTGAAGAAAGAGAGAGGCGACCTGAGGAACCTGCCCATGAACTTGGAGCCCCAGACGGTAGCTGTTGCCACCCCTGCACTCCTGGTTGGGGCAGCCCATTTCCACCTTCAGGCTTCCTCCTGCGGATCGCTGCCCCGATTGTTTGTGTTTGTGCTTCTTCTGCAGCAGCGTAAGGAGGGCCCCGAGTCCCTCCCCAGCACAAACCTCGCCCTGTGGGGTGGGGCTGCCGAGGAGTGCGGCCAGTTGGCCCTGTGATGCTGTGAAGAAACGGCCTCCTTCTCTAAGCTGAGTCGTGGGCTCCACTGAGAACCTAGGATGAATGCTCAGAAACCTCTTCTCAAGGTAACGGAAACGCGGCCAAGTTCTGCACACAGACCCTCAAGGCCATTGCATGGATTCTTGTGGCGCCCGTGGACACCACATTAAGGACCTGTCAGTCATGGTCACTCCATGTACGTGTGCAGCAGCCTATTCCAGGGAGGGAAGGGTTCAGAGAGCTTCCTGCTCTCTGGAAGGTAACAGGTTCAGGGTGCCCCCAGCCCAGGCACGGCTGCTGGCGATGCTGAGGGCGCAGAAGAGACTGAGGTCCTGCACTGCTCTCCTCCCAGGGAGGCCAAAGGCCCTCGGCCACCCAAGAGGCCCCATGAGGTGTCCTGCACGTTCAGGGAGAGTCTGGCCTAGTGTCAACATTATAATCAGCAAATTGTAAGTAAAATCTTACATTTCTTTAACACTATTTTCCTTACAGAACTTTCAAGCAGTAGAATGAACCATTGATGTTGTTTTCTAGATGATGGTATAGGATCATTTATATATTGTTCCCCAAACCTGTTGAACCAGCAGAATCACCTGGGAAGCTTAATACAGATTGTTGGACCCCACCCTAAACTTAATGAATTTGAATCTTCAGTGGATGGGCCTAGAAATCTGTATTTCAAAGAAGTGCTCTCAGAGAAACTGTGATTAACTAAAATTGAGAAACAAAGACAACACCTTTAATGTTCCTGGAGAAATCAAATACTCAAAAGTTACATACCCCAAATATTTTTAATGTATTTATTAGTTCTACCGCATTTTTCTATAACCTAAGGCACCTTTGAGAGGTGCAAAAAACACAGTAAGATTATTTAACCGAAGTAAGAGAAAATAATAAATTAGATTTAAATAGGAGTTAAACTAAATTTGCCTGGTAACCTCGTACATCAGATTTCACTGGAGCAGTTCCCACTCTCTTATATTCCTCTGTCTCTGTCTCTCTCTGTCTCCCTCCTCCTCTCTTTATTCCCATAAGTGGATTTGGGGTAATCTTAAGTTGGACCATTTCATAAAAATGACCTTATAACAAGTATTTTAAGAGGACCTGGGTGAAGTCTCTCACTCAATACTTGTGCTGGGTGAGCACAGCAGCCCTGACCCTTATATTTGTATGTGTGTGGGGGGGAAGTGTGGAGGGAACAGTAGTTAACAAATGACTATAAAAATAAACAAGAAAACATCAGGGTCTTAAGTGCTGAGACAAAAAAGAAGGGTGATGTGATGGAGAGTGCCTGCGCTCTCCCCTCAGTTGGGGGGGTCAGAGAAGCCCTCTGAGGAGGCAGCATCTGAGTGGAGCCCCAGATGACATGGGGACCAGCTGTGTGACCCTCTGGGGAGGGCATCCTAGACAGAGGGAAGCTATTGCCTCCCTAAGGTAGGACCATATTACTGATGTGGGAGGAAGAGGAAGAATATCTGTGAGCCCACATCTAATGACTTTTTTTACCCATTAGGCAAACACTTTTATTAAAACTCCAATGTATCTGGAATTCTGAGGAGATGCTACTATAATGTCCCAGCCCACCTCCTGTGGAATTTTTTAGTCTGTCCTTGAGAGTGATATGGTGAGCTCTCCCTCCTCCATCTATACTTTCTCCCAACAGGCCCTCCTCCTTGACGACCTCTCCTAAAGGCCACTTCATCCTCTTCTCTCTATCCTTTCCCCTTGTTTCAATGGTACAAAAAACTATACCACTGAACAAAATGCCACCTCCCCCAGGAAGCCTTTTGCAATCCTTCTAAGGAGAATGAATGAGAACCAAAAGTCTTTTATACTCCATCTTCCCACACCCCTTCTTGCATTTCTCCAGCAGCTCCTACTTCATTCTGCCCTGGGTTGTATGACATCTCATGTTTATACATCCCTCACCCCAGTACATGAGGAAGGCTCAAGAATAGAGCCTGGGGGCTTTCCTGGTAGTGCAATTGTTAAGAGTCCGCCTGCCAATGCAGGGGACATGGGTTCAAGCTCTGCCGGGAAGATCCCACATGCCCCGGAGCAACTAAGTCCGTGTGCCACAACTACTGAGCCTGTGCTCTAGAGTTCGTGAGCCACAACTACTGAGCCCACATGCCACATCTACTGAAGCCCATGCGCTCTAGAGCCCGTGCTCCGTAACAAGAGAAGCCACTGCATTGAGAAGCCCGTGCACACAAACGAAGAGTAGCCCCTGCTCGCCGCAACTAGAGAAAGCCCGCATGCAGCAACGAAGACCCAACACAGCCAAAAATCATAAGCAAAAATAAGTAAATTACAAAAAAAAAAAAAAGAATAGGGCCTGGGATTTATTCGTCTCTGAGCTTACCCCAGCTGGGTCTGCACGGGCATCTGTACAACCTAGGACCCCTGGCTGGCAGAATGCAGTCATCCATCAATCCAGCGTCACAGAGCAGCTGAGCTTTGCTCTCCCTGTGCTGGGTTCTCTGGAGGGATGGGAAGGACCAGGCACAGCCCCTGCTCCTAAGAAGCTTAGAAATCCATGGTCGGGGCGGGACAGGCACGACCAGCATCCTGAAAGTACTACCAAGGGGCAGTGGTCTCCAGACTGGGGGAGTGCACACCACAGGAGCACATGACAACCCTGAGATGCATGAAGAAAGCACAGAAGTTCTCTTTTATTGTATTGCTTATTTAAAATTTAGAAATAAACTAAAAACTTAGAAATAAACATTGTTTTCGCAACCTGGCTTCCCCTTAGCGCCTCTCTAGGTCCACTGGCAGGCAACCAGAGTCACGTGGCTTGTCCTTAGGGCGCGGTGGCAACCACAATGCTGAGACCTGACAATGGCTCCCTCACTTGTCCATCTGCCAGCAATGAATCACCTCTCACTACAGTTTAGTGTTACAGGTTGTCATTGACATGGCTACTTTTATAAAACAAGACCTTTCAGTAAGAGAATCTTTACAGTATTTTGTAAATGAAATGGTGGAGGATAGACGTAGCCATGAAAAACTTTTGTACCACATAGAGGTTTTTGAATTGCTCATGTCAAAGTGCTTAAAAGAAATTTTTGGACTTAAAGATGAGTTATGCATTTTTCTTTGACAAAGAAAAGAAAAAAACCTTAATTGTTATAAATTTGCCAACTTTTCCTGTGATAAGTAGTCTAGTAGTATGCTACTAATGAGTAATTTTAAAATCAGTACCTTGAAAGAATGGGTGATATTTTTAAAATAAGAGTGAGAAAGAAGCAGCTTTACAACGACTGTAACTGCTGCTATAAAGAGAACAATTTGAACATGTCTGGGAATATTGTATCAAGATGTGATTTGTGGCCAAAAATGACATCATCTATAAAATGCACACTTAAAAACATAAAGTCTGGGCTTCCCTGGTGGCGCAGTGGTTGAGAGTCCGCCTGCCGATGCAGAGGACGTGGGTTCGTGCCCCGGTCCGGGAGGATCCCGCATGCCACGGGGTGGCTGGGCCCGTGGGCCATGGCCGCTGGGCCTGCGCGTCCAGAGCCTGTGCTCCACAACGGGAGAGGCCACAGCAGTGCAAGGCCCGCGTACCACAAAAAATAAATAAATAAATAAGTATCAATGTTGCAAAACTTACTTTCTTAAATTTTTGTTCAAATGGCCATCTTCAAAAAATCTACAAATAATAAATGCTGAAGAGGGAGTGGAGAAAAAGGAACCCTCTTATACTGTTGGTGGGAATGTAACTTGATACAGCTACTATGGAGAACAGTATGGAGATTCCTTAAAAGACTAAAAATAGAGTTACCATATGATCCAGTGATTTCACTCCTGGGCGTATATCCAGAGAAAACTCTAATTAGAAAAGATACATGCACCCCAATGTTCACTGCAGCACTATTTACAATAGCCAAGACATGGAAGCAACGTAAATGCCCATCGACAGATGAATGGATACAGAAGATGTGTATGTATACAGAATGGAATATTACTCAACCATAAAAAAGAATGAAATAACGCCACTTGCAGCAACATGAATGGACCTAGAGATGATCATACTAAGTGAAGCAAGTCAGAGAAAGACAAATATCATATGATATTGCTTATATATGGAATCTGAAAAAAATTACAAGTGAACTTATTTATGAAACAGAAATAGACCCACAGACATAGCAAACAAACTTATGGTTACCAAAGGGGAAGGGATGGGGAGGGATAAATTGGGAGTTTGGGATTAACGTACACACACTGCTATATATAGAATAGATAACCAACAAGGACCTACTGTACAGCACAGGGAACTATACTCAATATTTTGTAATAACCTATAAGGGAAAAGAAGCTGAAAAAGAATATATATGTTATATATATAAGAATATATATAACCAAATCACTGTGCTGTACACCTGAAACTAACAAAACATTGTAAATCAGCTATACATCAATTAAAAAATATTTTTAAAAAGACTAGGGCTTTGAGTCATAAAGTATTAAGCTAAGATTTTAAAAAAGAGAATAAAGTATTTCTAATCACAGTCTTGACGGCAAAGAGCTTTTGAACCCTGTTAATAAATAAAATAACATAAAACAACTATTTACAATTTTTCTTTTATTTCAGCCTTTAAAATATATTTTTGTTTTATAATGTACACATATATTGCTACATTAATGGTAGCTACATTGGTGCAAAATATGCATCATGTTTATTAATTTATTATAAATTTATGTATTTTATTTATTTATTTTTGGCTGTGTTTGGTCTTTGTTGCTGTGCGCGGGCTTTCTCTAGTTGCGTCGAGCGGGGGTTGCTCTTCATCCCGGTGCGTGGGCTTCTCATTGCAGTGGCTTCTCTTGTTGTGGAACACAGGCTCTAGGCGCGTGGGCTCAGTAGTTGTGGCTTGCGGGCTCTAGAGCACAGGCTCAGAAGTTGTGGCTCACAGGCTCTAGAGTGCAGGCTCAGTAGTTGTGGTGCACGGGCTTAGTTGCTCTGTGGCATGTGGGATCTTCCCAGACCAGGGCTCGAACCCGTGCCCCCTGCATTGGCTGCATTGGTAGGCGGATTCTTAACCACTGTACCACCAGGGAAACCCCTGCATCATGTTTATTGACTGAGGTATATGATGAAAAACACTGGAGACCACAATTAGTGTAGTACACTTGTATGGGCTACCTCCCTGGCATCTAGTCCTTTGCTTCCATCAAAATTCAGAAAATCGCCCATTTTCTTTGGCAATGCTCCACCTTGTTTTGTGGCAGCCAAGGGTGCTGCATGAGACTGATTCCACTCCAACTCCAGGAGTGGCCTCTGTTTGGTTTACACCAGTCAGAGGATCCCATTCCCCTTGGGCATTGTGATTGAGTTACGGGTGAGCACAGGACCCAGCCTGGTCCTCACAACTAGGGGGAAATATTTACCACAGACTTCTGACCAGGAAGTTTCCTGGATCTTCTGGGCACTACTAGAAGAGAGATCCTATCTTTCTTTGGACCATGTAGCCTGAAGATATGAGGCCTGCCCTGGCAATGCTAACAGTGAGTTCTGCTGCCCAGAGTTGATGCCAACATTCAGTGGAGGTCAGAGTAGAAAGAATCACAGAGACTTGGACCCAGAGCCTAATACAACACGAACTTCTGGATCAATTTATGCCTGGGTTTCCCCCCTCTTTTGTTTTTTTTTCAGTTATAGGAGCCAAGAAATTCCTTTGATTTGGTTGATATTTGCTGTTACTTAAAACATGAACAGTCCCAATTTAAACAATGAGAAAATAGTAAATGTAGCTGAACTATGCAACAGAGGCACCATAAATGTTCTGGAATATCACTAATGGGCTGGCTGCATTGCTGGTTAAATTAAGACTTGTTTGTAGAATCTGTCCTGAATCCTAGTTAGTTTTGCATTCAGAACAAAGTTGAGCTAATGAGAGGGTCCCGATTCTCAGGGCACCTCAGCTACCCAATTTCAGCAAAAGATCAACTTGCTAAAAGTTGGCATCTGATGTTTTCCGCCTCCCTTTTGGTAACTTTACCATGTTCTCAGACAATCAGTTTCTTTTCACTTGTTTCATTCTAAGGAGTAAATAAATTATGGGTCCAGTGGATTCTCCCTCCCAGGGTGTGGATTGCGAGGGACAGAGACCGATAATTCAGAGCAAGGGAAATGATCGGAATTCGCATGCATGCTCAGCTCTCGGCCACAAGATGGCAGGAGGAGATCAGTAAAAACAGGCAAAGACCTGCGTCTTCTGGGCTGCACAGAAGGCCCTGGGGACACTTGCTCCACTTAGGAAAACCACAACCTGCCAGTGCCTGGCCAGCTCCCGCTTTGGGGTAAGTTAGTAAGGAGAGAAATCACTTTCTTTTTTTCTGTAAAACAATAAGAGGTGCCAACCCAAACAAGCGGATGCTGTGAAGTTTGATAGTGAATGCAACCACCAGGGACGGATACATGTTTCTGCTTCTTCCTCTTGCCCTCTGCCTCTCTTTCTCCATCTGCAAAGTGGGGGTCCTGGTTGTGGCCTACCTCCCTGTGATAAAGCAGGTAAGAGAAGTGCCCTGAGTGTCACAGGTGAAAGGTGTTTTTCTGGGAAGATTGGCATCAGGGCACCACGTGTGTCCGACCCTCCATGGACCTCCACGAACAGTGAAGTGCCCTGGGATTCAGGTAGCTGTGGTCCCTGGGACGATCCTAAATTCTGACATCATTCTCTACTTAAGGAAGACAGTGACACCGAGTTACAAACACTCACCAGAAAGAGGCGCCTCTTGACAAGTGCCAGAGGTAGTGGAGGAAGACATTTTCTTTGTCAGGGGGATTCTGGGGAGGATGGATTTGGAGACAGGTGCTGTGGCTGAGACCTCAGTCTTGTTGTGACCCCACCTGATTGTCTCAGCCTCAACTCCCCACACCTGAAGGCAACGCCTGTCTCATGAACCCTCACGGGCCCAGCTGAGATGACGAGAAACATGAATTCTGGTCTGAACAAACTTTGTACGTAACCGTGTGTGGCAGTTAGAGACTGTCTCTTCCTGGTCCTTCGTGTTCACTTTCTCTCTTTTCTCAGGGTATCTGATTGTCCTCACCAGGGAAACGTGGAGTCTCTGTGCTTAGAGGAGCCTCGTGAGGTTAGAGGTGGGGGGAGGGTGCGGCCTCTGGCCAGCTGCTCCGCCAGCTTGGGCTACTCCTTCCGGTGAGTAACTTCATCCTATGTCATACACATCGCTGTGTTTCTTGGCATTGTAGGCTGGGAGAGAAGCAGCATAACTGCGGTCACTGTGTATTTTCATTTTAATCAGGAGATTCTTCTTGAAACTTTACCGAAGTTCTTTCTTTTCCCATCCTGACCCTCTGAATGCCTTACACATGGCAGCTGGGAGGTGAAAATTAAAACGAACTGAAGACTCCAGAGTTACTAGGATGAAGGCCCTAGAGGAGTAGGCAGGGTGATTGGGCCTTGATGAGTAGGGTGTCTCAAGGCGTCTGGCCTTCTCCAAGTGCAGTCACAGAGCAGACTCTGACTGCCTTCTGGGGGACCCGGAAAGCCTGGCCTAAGAATGAACCTTTCTTCAGTTGGCATGTTTTCTGGATTGGGCATTGGGAGAAAGTCTGGTGGATCAGATGAAAGGAACTTGAGAAATAGAATTAAAGTGGATATGTGTCATTGGTACAAAACGATTATGGAACAAGGAGGCATTGGTAGGGTCATGCACGGGAGCTTGGAGAAGCCTGTAATCTAGTGCTCGGACAGCTGCCGTTCCCTGAGCACAGCCTGACGGGCCCTGCAGTGTGACTGAGTGAGCTCAGGGGTGCCCTGCCACTGGCCATTGTGCAGGGATCCAGGGTACCTGGCAGCCAGTGGCAGCAAGAGCAGGGAGCCCACAGCAAGGAGGTTGATGACAATCCACAGTGACCCCTGCAGAGAGACTGATGTCAAACAGCATTGCATGCATGGCAACAAGGATTGCAACAGCAAGGGTGTTAGGAGCATTGGGATGACATTTGGCTCAGGACACATAATGGACCTGGGTTCACGCAGGGTTCACGCGGGCAAAACAATGACACAAATACTGACTGGGGCCCCAAGGACTGATTTGGCACACCCAAGTTTTACCTCCCAAGATTGTTCTGAAAAACAGCCCTTTCAGGAGAAAAATGCTGCAAGCTTGGGTCTCATCCCTGAGGTGATTGATTCACTTTTCAGCAGTTATTTAGTTTTTTAAAGATATGCAAGATTAGAGCCTTGCTGAGCATCAGAAGAGTGACCTGATAGAGCCAATCTACAAGGACTGGAAAGTGAATTACAACAGGAGAAAATCAGACATCTATGCAGTGGATGCTTGATGCATCTGTAGAAGCCTAAGATGTATGGCTGACAGGGTTTTGGTGCTCCAGCCGGGTGTCAGGCCTGAGCCTCTGAGGTGGGAGAGCCAAGTTCAGGACATTGGTCCAACAGAGACCTCCCGGCCACTCGTAATATCAATCGGCAAGAGCTCTCCCAAAGATCTCTGTCTCAACGCTAAGACCCAGCTCCACGCAACGACCAGAAAGCTCCAGTTCTGGACACCCCATGCCAAACAACTAGCAAGACAAGAACAAAATGCCACCCATTAGCAGAAAGGCTGCCTAAAATCATATTAAGTTCACAGACACCCCAAAACACAGCACTGGACACAGTCCTGCCCAACAGAAAGACAAGGTCCAGCCTCATCCACCAGAGCACAGGCACCAGTCCCTTCCACCAGAGAGCCTACACAACCCACTGAACCAAGCTTACCCACTGGGGGCAGACACCAAGAACAACAGGAACTATGAAACTGCAGCCTGTGAAAAGGAGACCCCAAATATAGTAAGTTAAGCAACATGAGAAAACAGAGAAATACACAGCAGATTTAGGAGCAAAGTAAAAACCCACCAGACCAAACAAATGAAGAAGAAATAGACAGTCTACCTGAAAAAGAATTTAGAGTAATGATAGTCAAGATGATCCAAAATCTTGGAAATAGAATGGAGAAAATACAAGAAACGTTTAACAAGGACCTAGAAGAACTAAAGAGCAAACAAACAATGATAAACAACAAAATAAATGAAATTAAAAATTCTCTAGAAGGAATCAATAGCAGAATAACTGAGGCAGAAGAACGGATAAGTGACCTGGAAGATAAAATAGTGCAAATAACTACTGCAGAGCAGAATAAAGAAAAAAGAATGAAAAGAATCGAGGACAGTCTTAGAGACCTCTGGGACAACATTAAACACACCAACATTCGAATTATAGGGATCCCAGAAGAAGAAGAGAAAAAAGGGACTGAAAAAATATTTGAAGAGATTATAGTTGAAAACTTCCCTAATATGGGAAAGGAAATAGTCAAGTCCAGGAAGTGCAGAGAGTACCGGGCAGGATAAATCCAAGGAGAAACACACCAAGACACAGATTAATCAAACTATCAAAAACTAAATACAAAGAAAAAATATTAAAAGCAGCAAGGGAAAAACAACAAACAAACAAGGGAATCCCCATAAGGTTAACAGCTGATTTCTCAGCAGAAACTCTGCAAGCTAGAAAGGTGTGGCAGGACACATTTAAAGTGATGAAAGGGAAAAACCTACAACCAAGATTACTCTACCCAGCAAGGATCTCATTTAGATTCGACAGAGAAGTTAAAACCTTTACAGGCAAGCAAAAGCTAAGAGAATTCAGTACCACCAAACCAGCTCTACAACAAATGCTAAAGGAACTTCTCTAGGCAGGAAACACAAGAGAAGGAAAAGACCTACAAAAACAAATCCAAAACAACTAAGAAAATGATAAAGGAACATACATATCCATAATTACCTTAAATGTAAATGGATTAAATGCTCCAAAAGACACAGACTGACTGAATGGATACAAAACAAGATCCGTATATATGCTGTCTACAAGAGACCCACTTCTGACCTAGGGACACATACAGACTGAAAGTGAGGGGATGGAAATGGAAATCAAAAGAAAGCTGGAGTAGCAATTCTCATATCAGACAAAATAGGCTTTAAAATAAAGAATGTTACAAGAGACAAAGAAGCACACAACATCATGATCAAGGGATCAATCTAAGAAGAAGACATAACAATTGTAAATATTTATGCATGCAACATAGGACCACCTCAATACATAAGGCAAATGCTAACAGCCATAAAAGGGGAAGTCGACAGTAACAGAGTAATAGTAGGGGACTTTAACACCCCACTTTCACCAATGGACAGATCATCCAAAATGAAAATAAACAGGAAACACAACCTTTAAATGACACATTAAACAAGATGGACTTAATTGACATTTATAGGACATTCCATCCAAAAACAACAGAATACACTTTCTTCTCAAGTGCTCATGGAACATTCTCCAGGATAGATCATATCTTGGGTCACAAATCAAGCCTCGGTAAATTTAAGAAAATTGAAATCATATCAAGTATCTTCTCCGACCACAATGTTATGAGATTAGATCCCAATTACAGGAAAAAAACTGTAAAAAATACACACACATGGAGGCTAAACAATATGCCACAAATAACAAAGTGATCACTGAAGAAATCAAATAGGAAATCAAAAAATACCTAGAAACAAATGACAATGAAAACATGATGACCCAAAACCTATGGGATGCAGCGAAACAGTTCTAAGCAGGAAGTTTATAGCAATACAGTTCTACCTCAAGAAACAAGAAACATCTCAAATAAACAACCTAAACTTACACCAGAGCAATTAGAGAAAGAACAAAATAACCCCAAAGTTAGCAGATGGAAAGAAACCACAAAGATCAGATCAGAAATAAATGAAAAAGAAACGATGGAAACGATAGCAAAGATCAATAAAACTAAAAGCTGGTTCTTTGAGAAGATAAACAAAAGTGATAAACCATTAGCCAGACTCAACAAGAAAAAAAGGGAAAAGACTCAAATCAACAGAATTAGAAATGAAAAAGGAGAAGTAACAACTGACACTGCAGAAATGCAAAGGATCATGAGAGATTCCTACAAGCAAGTATATGCCAATAAAATGGACAACCTGGAAGGAATAGACAAATTCTTAGAAAAGCACAACCTTCTGAGAGTGAACCAGGAAGAAATAGAACATATAAGCAGACCAATCAAAAGCACTGAAATTGAAACTGTGATTAAAAATCTTCCAACAAACAAAAGCTCAGGACCAGATGGCTTCACAGGCATATTCAAGCAAACATTTAGAGACGAGCTAACAGCTATCCTTCTCAAACTCTTCCAAAATATAGCAGAGGGAAGAATACTCCCAAACTCATTCTAGGAGGCAACCATCACCCTGATACCAAAGCCAGACAAAGCTGTCACAAAAAAAGAAAACTACAGGCCAATAACACTGATGAATATAGATGCAAAAATCTTCAATAAAATGCTAGCAAACAGAATCCAACAGCATGTTAAAAGGATCATACAACATGATCAAGTGGGGTTTATCCCAGGAATGCAAGGATTCTTCAATGTGTGCAAATCAATGTGATAAACCATTCTTAACAAATTGAAGGAGAAAAACCATACGATCATCTCAATAGATGCAGAAAAAGCTTTTGACAAAATTCAACACCAATTTATGATAAAAACCCTCCAGAAAGTAGGCATAGTGAGAACTTACCTCAACATAATAAAGGCCATATATGTCAAACCCACAGCCAACATCGGTCTCAATGGTGAAAAACTGAAATCATTTCCACTAAGTTCAGGAACAAGACAAGGTTGCCCACTCTCGCCACTATTATTCAACATAGTTTTGGAAGTTTTAGCCACAGCAATCAGAGAATGAAAAGAAACGAAAGGAATCCAAATTGGAAAAGAAAAAGTAAAACTGTCACTGTTTGCAGATGACATGATACTATACATAGAGAATCCTAAAGATGCTACCAGAAAACTATTAGAGCTAATCGATGAATTTGGTAATGTTGCAGGATTCAAAATTAATGCACAGAAATCTCTTGCATTCCTATACACTAATGATGAAAAATCTGAAAGAGAAATTAAGGAAAAACTCCCATTTACCACTTCAACAAAAAGAATAAAATACCTAGGAATAAACCTACCCAAGGAGACAAAAGACCTGTATGCAGAAAACTTTAAGACACTGATGAAAGAAATTAAAGATGATACAAATAGATGGAGAGATATACCATGTTCTTGGATTGGAAGAATCAACATTATGAAAATGACTCTACTACCCAAAGCAATCTACAGATTCAGTGTAATTCCTACAAACTACCAATGACATTTTTCACAGAACTAGAAGAAAAAAATTCACAATTTGTATGGAAACACAAAAGACCCCGAATAGCGAAAGCAATCTTGACAAAGAAAAACAGAGCTGGAGGAATCAGGCTCTTGGACTTTAGACTGTACTACAAAGCTACAGTAGTCAAGACAGTATGGCAGTGGCACAAAAACAGAAATATACATCAATGGAACAGGATAGAAAGCCCAGAGGTAAACCCACACACATCTGGTCACCTTATCTTTGACAAAGGAGGCAAGAATATACAATGGAGAAAAGACAGCTTCTTCAATAAGTGGTGCTGGGAAAACTGGACAGCTACATGTAAAAGAATGAAATTAGAACACTTCCTAACACCATACAAAAATAAACTCAAAATGGATTAAAGACCTAAATGTAAGGCCAGACACTATAAAACTCTTAGAGTAAAACATTGGAAGAACGCTCTATAACATAAGTCACAGCAAGATCCTTTTTGACCCACCTCCTAGGGAAATGGAAATAAAAACAAAAACAAAAAAATGGGACCTAATGAAACTTAAAAGCTTTTGCACAGCAAAGGAAACCATAAACAAGACGAAAAGAGAACCCTCAGAATTGGAGAAAATATGTGCAAACAAAGCAACTGACAAGGATTAATCTCCAAAATATACAAGCAGCTCATGCATCTCAGTATCAAACAACCAAATAACCCAATCCAAAAATGGGCAGAAGACCTAAATAGACATTTCCCCAAAGTAGCTATACAGATTGCCAACAAAGACATGAAAGGATGCTCACCATCACTAATCATTAGAGAAATGCAAATCAAAACTACAATGAGATATCATCTCACACCAGTCAGAATGGCCATCATCAAAAAATCTAGAAACAATAAATGCTGGAGAGGGTGTGGAAAAAAGGGAGCTCTTGCACTATTGGTGGGAATGTAAATTGCTACAGCCACTATGAAAAAAAAAAGAACCAGACCATGCTGACACCCTAATCTTGGACTTCTGGCCTCTAGAACTGTGAAAAATGTCTGTTTAGAAAAAAAAAAAAAAGATTTGCAAGATTAGAATGTGGGTAGTGGTTGTGGTTATAAAACCCGGAATAGATGTCAAGGGTTTTATTAGTTGCTCATCTCTTTTTAAAAAGGGGTATTTCCCCTCCAAGGTGAATCTTTCCTATGACAACAGTTGCAGGTCAACTAAGGCAGAAGTGCAAAGACATCAAGCCCATCACCCAATTTCGCAGAACCCCCTTGTCCATGAGAGAGTGTTGGCATCTTTCCTTAGCGTCATCACAAAAAAACAGGAAGCCAGCGATCTGGGAATGGGGATACTCAGCAGTCAGACAGGTAAAAACATCCATCGATATCTTTTGCCCAACCTTTCTGTATATGAGGGCCCCCTTTTAATGTCAAAAGGAGCCAAGGCCTCTCCCATGATTGTCGCTCTACTTTATTATCGATGAATTGAGAAAAATTCATAATACGTGTTTACAATGGTACCTAAATACCATTCAAAAATAGTAATACGTGGATGTGTTAGATACTGTTTTTCAATCTCAAACAATGTTTGGAGGATATTGGCAGAGCCGTTGTAACAGCTCCTGTAAATCCAGGAGGGTAAAAAGGCTGAGATGTATCCCTACCCTTAAGAAATCTATCATCTAGTTTTTAAAAATGGGCCCACAGAAGCTTTGACCTCAGAGCCTTGGCGTTAGCACAGCACGGGGAGGCTGAGAGCTTTGAGACAAACAGGCAAGGACGTGGCACTTGACGTTGGACCTTCCACCCCCAAGGTTCTGTTGCTGAATAACTGGGGACTATGAGGGTGGGGAGGGGAGAAGGGGAGGAGGGATGGTACCATAATCAAATCTGGGGCCTGACACACAGCATCTGCTGTGATGTGCTCCAGGGGAGACAAAAGGGGCAAGAGTACTATGGTCATGTCTGTTTCCCACCAGTTCCCCTACTCCAGAACCTTAACTCCTCATTGGCATTGCCTGGTATAGAGCTGAGACAGTTCTCTCTGCCTTCCCCACTGAAACAGGGTCTTCCCTCAGAACCTCTCCAAGGGATGGCTGGCTTGAGAAAGGCAAACCTTGTAGAGAGAAACTTAGGCTGAAGGCAGTCTGGCTCTATTACAGGCTCATTCCAGTGCTTTAAAAAAGAATTCACCCTTCCACCTAGAGACTAGTCCTCCTCCCCTGGATACCTTAGAGCTAAGTGGTAAAGAAAAAATAAATCAGCAGCCTGATTAATGCTCCAAAACCAGCCAGTGGTTAGACCTTGGGGAGTGGGGTGGGGGGTTGGTGTTGGCAAGTCTATCCCTCCTCCCACCTTCCCCCATTCCCCCTCCCCACTCCAGGTCCAGAAGTCCATAGGTTTCTTTTCCCAAGGGCCAGGGGTTGTCACATGAGTGCAGGAGGGCACCCTGGCTAAACACGGGAAAACACGGTTGAGCAAACAAGAATTTTGTATTTTACACTTGAGTTAGGGACATGGTGGCAACTTTGGAAGCAAGTGTAATTGGGACATATTCATAGTAAATCACGGGTCACCAGGAAGTTGGCAGGGCCCAGAGCTGGACCCAGGTAAAGAAAATTAGACCTTCCTAAAGAGCATCTCTAAAGCATACTAACACAAATGAACCGAAAGCAGGCTGTTTTACAGTAATGCCAATTCAGCAGAAATAAGGATCCTCCAGGGCAGATTTCCTATGGTTCGGAGCCAAATGAGTCTGGTAACTTTACTATATTTTTCTCTCCTCCTTTGCACTCAGGAGCACTTAGCATCCTTTATCACGGCCATGATTACATTAGGTACCTGCAAAAGGCTTCAATAAAAGTAATGTAATTTTGTATAGCTCTGATGATTTGCTGATACAGTGAAAGGTCAGAGCCTGCTACCAATGGCAGCTCCGTGAGCAGGGAGAGTAGTTTAAATAGCGACTATCTGTGCTCAGTGACATCACAAGTATAGGAAGATTCCAAAGATCTGTCCTCCCTTCCTTCGTCCTGTCCTTCCTTCCTTCTTTCCTTCTCCATTTGTTGAGTGCCTCCTATGTGCTGAAGAGACAAAGACAAGCTAGACACAATCCCTGGACTCACAATCAATTGGGGAAACAGCAAAGATGGCCCTTGATTTAAAAAGAACTAAATCTAAAGGTTAGAAATAGGTAAACCATGAAGAAATGACAAATACCCACGAACATGAAACAAGGGAAAACAAAACAGCTCTGTGGCACTTTACCTGTGTATCAATGATATGGGCCAGAAGTTTTGTTTGTAAACGGGTGGAAACAGAAGGTGTTAGATAACTGCTTGTTGAAATTAACACAGTCACAGATGCTAGCGCTGGAAAGTGCCTCTGAGATTCTCTCGTCAGCCCTTTCGTTTTTATAGAAGAGGAAATTGAGACTGGGGAAGGTCAAAAGGCCTGAGTGACTCGAGGATGGAGCAGAGAATGGGAGCCACATCTCCTGGTCCCTGTGTTCTTTCTTCCATGTTGATCTCTGACCTGGGCATTCAACTTATAATTTATTTTATTCTATTTTAACCATTTTTTGAGGTATGACCCAAAAAAGCTGTACATATTTAACATACAACTTGATGAGTTTGAAGATAAGTATACACCCATGAGGTCATCACCTCCAAAAGTTTATTTCCACCCTATTTCTTTCTTTCTTTTTGGTTTGTTGTTGTTTAAATTAGATTTTTTTCTTTCATAGTAGAGCACTTAACAGAAGATCTACCCTCTTAGCAAAATTTTAAGTGTATAATACAGTATTGTTAATTATAGGCCACATGTTGTACAGACCTCCAGAGTTTATTTATCTTGTATCAATGAAACTTTGTACCTTTTGACTGACACCGCCCCAAACATGATTTTATTTATTTACTTATTTATTTGGCTGCGTTGGGTCTTCGTTGCTGTGTGCGGGCTTTCTCTAGTTGTGGCAAGCAGGCGCTACTCTTCGTTGCAGTGCGTGGGCCGCTTTTCTCATTGCAGTGGCTTCTCTTGTTGTGGAGCACAGGCTCTAGGCACATGGGCTTCAGTAGTTGTGGCATGTGGGCTCAGTAGTTGTGGCTCGTAGGCTCAAGAGCCCAGGCTCAGTAGTTGTGGTGCACGGGCTTAGTTGCTCTGCAGCATGTGGGATCTTCCCAGACCAGGGCTCGAACCTGTGTCCCCTGCATTGGCAGGCAGATTCTTAACCACTGTGCCACCAGGGAAGTCCCCATGATTTTTTTAAAAAACGGGATCAGTCTTTGCCCTCAAGTAGCTCAGTCTGGAAGGGAAAAATCCCATTGCAAAAGGACTAAGGCTGAAGCTGAAAGAGAAGAGTAGGTTTCTGGGCATTAAACGAAACAGAATAAGCTAGTTAAAGAGCATTTAAGAAGAATCCTTTATAACAAGAGAAATGTGTTTCTGCTGGGTTAGTGCAGCAGAAACCTCCTGTAATGTCTCCTTTGGGTGGTGAGATCTGTCATCTAGATTTGGGCATGTGTGAGGTCAGAGCCAGGGCCCAGGCCCCAGCAAAGGCCTTAGGTGGGCCATAGGAGGCACTCCAACCCAGTCAGCCGTCTTCCAGATGATGACGAGGGGAGACTGTGTGATAATGTGGAGAGACCGTGCTCTTTACAGTGAACCAGACCCGGGTTCAAGTCCCAGCTCTGTCAGGGCCTCAGCTGGGAAACTCCTGGCTGTGGCTTCAGTTTCCTTAGTTCTGAAATGGGGAGAACATCATCTCTTTTATAGGGCTATTGTGATTAATGATGATTAAATATGTACAGAAACTCCTAATCCAGGCACTGCTTCTTAGCAGTTGCCCAATTAATCTTAATCACATCTAAATTGTTTAAATCCATCATCACTAAAAGAGAAAAATTAAAAAATTTAAACAGTCCAACAATTCCAAGTGCTAGGGAGAGAGTGGATGAGGCACACATTCATACTGTGTTGGTGAGTGTAAACTGTACAACCACTTTGGAGAACTGTCTGGCATTCAGTGAATTGGAAGATGCACGTGGCTTTGACCTGGAAGTGCCTTTATTAAATATACACTAAACTCATGCACACATGCCTAGGAATGTTCAGAAAAACAATGATCGCAATTGCCCTAAGCTGGAAGCAACCCAATTAGCCACCAATATTACAAGAGATAAATTTAGATATCTCTATACAGGTTATGGATAGATAGATAACCCTTCATACAACAGAGTACCATATGGCCATGAAAATGAGTGACGTACAGCAGCACACAGCAACATGGGTGAACTTTACAAACATAATATCAAGAGGGAGAAGCAAGACACAAAAGAACATATGCGGTGTGATTCCATTCATATGAAGATCAAAACCAGGCAAAACTAAATGATAGTGTTTAGGGATCAAACATAGGGGGAAAGCTATGAAGAACAGCAAAGAAATGACTACCACAAAAGTTAGGAGTGATTACTTTGAGGGGGAGAGAGGAGGGTTTCAATGGGGAAGGGCACCCCAGGAATTTGTAGGTGCTAGTAATATTCTATTTCTTGACCCAGGTGTTACTTACATGGGTGTTCTCACTCTCTCTCTCTCTTTTTTAATATGGGTGTTCTCTTGGTAACCACTCATTAAACTGCACTGTTATATAAACTGTCAACTGTTCTGTGATTTTCTGAAAGCAGGTTAGATTTCTCGATAAAAAGTGGAAAAAAAAGTATATGCTGAGGGAGATGGGAGGTCCACTCTCAGAGACATAGGACAAGTAAAAAATATAAGTATTTTTAAAAACATTTTAAGTGCCTGTGATTCATATTGGATAAGTTGAGACATTCAAGGTTAATAAATTTTTATATCTGACAGAATGAAGTAGCATTAGTAGACAACATTACAGACTTCCAGAAGGAATTTTTCAAGCCATCTAACATTCTCTCTCATCTTCTGAGTATTTCTTTTTTTTTTTTTTTTTTTTTTTTTTTTTTTGCGGTGCACGGGCCTCTCACTGTTGTGGCCTCTCCCGTTGCGGAGCACAGGCTCCCGACGCACAGGCTCAGCGTCCATGAGTCCTGGGCCATGGCTCACGGGCCCAGCTGCTCTGCGGCATGTGGGATCCTCCCGGATCGGGGCACGAACCCGTGTCCCCTGCATCGGCAAGCGGACTCTCAACCAATGTGCCACCAGGGAAGCCCTGAGTATTTCTTGAATTCAGAAGTTAAGAAACAACGACAGATGAATTTCGACCTGGACTAATTTCAGTATTAATGTACAGCAACTGTGAAAAAGTGGAGGGGAATAACTTAAAACCTACATAGACAAACAAGGCTTATACTCCTGAGAAAGGAATGCAACTCTAATTGTTCACTTGGGGATCAATTAGCTTGAGAAGAACAATTTGTTGATAACATGGCATTTTTAGAGGGGAAATGGGTCAAAATGGCCACCTCTTTTAGTCTGGGCCTCATGGAATTCTTTTGCCTATGGTTTCCCCAGATCAGGCCTGATTCTCTACTCAGCAGATAAAGAAACTTAATTTTGCCACTTAACCCAGAGAGTCATCAGGTCTGGGGGCCTGCTGACAATGGTTTCTGAGGCCACTGACCTTCCCTTAGCTTTTGGGCCCTCCTCTCCACTGCCTGTCCACTAGAGAAAGGCTGCCTGTGCAGCCCACAGTCTCTCCCATCTTAAGGCTCCATGTCATTCACAACCCTTCCAGTCAGTTGTCATAACAGCCCATTCACTCTTCAACAACATTGTTAAAAAAAAATTTTGTTGGAGTGTAGTTGATTTACAATGTTGTGTTAGTTTCAAGTGTACAGCAAAAAGATCAAGTTATACATATACATATACCCACTCTTTTTTAGATTCTTTTCCCATATAGGTCATTACAGGGTATTGAGTAGAGCTCCCTGTGCTGTACAGTAGCTCCTTACTAATTATCTATTTTATACATAGTAGTGTGTATATATCAATCCCAATCTCCCAATTTATCCCTCCCCCCCGTTACCCCCTGGTAACCATAAGTTTGTTTTCTACATCTGTGACTCTATTTCTGTTTTGTAGATAAGTTCATTTGTACCTTTTTCTTAGATTCCACATATAAGCCATATCATATGATATTTGTCTTTCTCTGTCTGACTTACTTCACTCAGTATGACAATCTCTAGGTCCATCCATGTCAACAGCATATTTTTATGGCACAAAAAGTGGGGAAAAAAAGGCCCCGCTCAAACCTCATCCTTTTATTGGTTGGCAAAATCTCCACAAACTCCAAAGGGAGTTTCGTAGAGAATAGGAAAGCCTGACCAAAAGTACCTGGGTTTGGTCAGTCCCCCAAACAGGACAGGTACCCCAGGGATTATGATGTTTGTTTTTTTTTTTTAATTGAAATATAGTTGACATAGAATATTATGTTAGTTTCGGGTATACTACATAGTGATTTGACATTTGCATATATTATGAAATGGGGGATTGTGTTCTTTTATGGAATTATTCACTTGGCTTAGTTATTTGTTTCCCAAATACAGATTTTATGAAAGTCATTTTAAATGTAAAAAAAAAAAGCCTTCAAATTATACATTTGAGAAATGAGATAACAAAAGGACTCAAAATGCTGTGCAAATATGTGAGGTTCAGATTTAATGCTGGAGGCCTAGACACTTCCTCCTCACATATGTCTCACTTAGCGATTTTGTCACCCATTTTGGTGGCATCAGGTATCCTTCCAGAAATGAGCATAAGTAGCCCTTAAGAGGGCACAGAAATGTGTTAAAGGAACGTGAACTACTCCAGGGAGCGGGAAAAGAGTGAAGGTGAGCCTTTCCCAGCATGAGGAGAAGAGCCACCTTCTGAGAAGAGGGGATTTAACCAGGGACCAGAATTTCTCCTCTGGCGAGAACCCGGGTGCTCTTAGGTCACACGCCTTGAACTCCACCCCTTGGAGTGGGCCAAGCGGGCTCACAAAGCACGTCCCATGAACACCCTTCTCTGATAGGCCACCAAGAAGAACCGGACTCAGAGAAAAGTTCTTTCAGTGAAGGAGAACTTTCTCCTAAGATGTTTGAACCATCGTTAATGAATAGCATTCAAGCTCAAATACACCATCCTCACAGCGACTGCGGTAGTAGCTTTATGTGGTACTTTCTGTGTTACAGCCAGGGTTCACTGTAACATAAGCACAGGTCTCATACCTTGGTAGCTTGAGAATTTCAAATCATACTTGCAAACTTTGTCAAACTGTAAAATTTTTTCTCTGTCATCTTCCTGTTTCACAGGTTTGCTCCATTTCTAGGTGTGGATTTGGGAGAGGCAAAAATCAAATCTGATGTCCCCTGAGCCCTAAATCATACCCTGTGTGGAATTTAGTATCAGACTATTCCAGAAAACTTCAAACGTTAGTGGACATGCCACATTGCACCAGGGAAATGCCATACATTCTGAAGAGTAATGAATGGTTCCATATGGCCTTGATTTCTTTAAGTACCACATTAATGTTTTATAGTAATTTGTATTTAAAATTCCAATCACTAGGCATTTAAAATAGATTTCCTGGGGCTTCCCTGGTGACGCATTGGTGGAGAGTCCACCTGCCGATGCAGGGGACACAGGTTTGTGCCCCGGTCCGGGAAGATCCCACATGCTGCCGAGCGGCTAGGCCCCTGAGCCATGGCCGCTGAGCCTGCGCGTCTGGAGCCTGTGCTCCGCAACGGGAGAGGCCGCAACAGTGAGAGGCCCGCGTACCGCAAAATAAATAAATAAATAAATAAATTTTAAAAAATTAAAAACAAATAATAAATAAATAGATTTTCTACCAAGTGGACATGGACACATGCTCACTCCACAGGTTTTCCCGAGATGAGAAGTGGAGTAGATGGACCACTTACCAAGCCCAATGCCACCTGCTGCAGGCCAGTCACTGGCAGTGTTGCACTAAGTCTGCTTTCATGTCTTCCTTTCCCTTAGAAGTGATTTGTTGGATCTTACAATAGAATATTGAAAAAGTAATCACAAACTGAGTTCTTACTGCTGACTTTCAAAAGCAGAGTTGAGTACTACTTTCCTTCGTTCAGTAAGCAATAACCTATGAAGTGTTCAGCCTGGACCCTGTGTCTTCAAGGGGCTTGTGCCTCAAAATCTAGTTGGGGAGAAAAAATTAAAAATAAGAAAGAAGTCCTTTGATTTCAAATCCACTCAGCTTTTTACACTTTTAACCTAAATTGCAATACTCAGGTTTTTTTTTTTTAGTAGACTCTTTTTCCTTGTTTATATTTTCAAAGTTCTGTTTTATTTCTTGAAATACATTAAGCACACTTATTTTCTGCATCTGCTTATTCCCAATACGCCAAATCTCTGTGTGTCTGACGCTACTTTTTTTCTCTGTCTGCTCTTACTCATGGGGGCTTTGCTTTCGTGTGTGTTTTGTGTTTTCTGATTGTGAGCTTTTGTTCCTGCAACTTTATCTGCATCCTTAGCAGTGTAGGTTCAAGATATTCCTTCAGACAGGTGTTGTGTTTGCTTCTGCCGGTTGTTGGGAGCACCCAAAACTTGAATTCATTAAGATTTTTAAATTCTGTGGTATCATGAATTTGGGTCACAATCTTACATGTAGACCACACCATAGTTATGAGCTCTCAAGGAAGGTTTAGACATCTTTTCTAAATTCACCCAGCACCAGGATCAAGACAACCAAACTGTAGGGGGTCCTCTTCTGCATAGCAGGTCAGTTTCACATTCATCTTCACTTTGGCTCTTTGGAGTCCCAGTTTTATGGCGAGTTTCTTTTTTTTAATACATAAATTTTTAGTTTGTATGAAATTATTATTTTTCCCAGGTTTATTGAGATATAATTGACATACAAGCTTGTGTAAGTTTAAGGTATATATGGTTTGATATACATATATATTGTGAAATGATTGCCACAATAAGGTTAATTAACATATACGTTACCTCACATAGTTACTTGTTTTTTGTATGTGGTGAGAATATTTAAGATCTACTCTCTTAGCAACTTTCATGTATACAACAGTATTGTTAACTATAGTCACCAAAACTTATTCATTTTATAATTAAAGTTTATACCCTTTGACCAACGTCTTCCCATTTCTCCCATTCTCCAGCCTATGGCAACCACCAATCTACTTTCAGTTTCTGTGAGTTTGGCTTTCTTAGTTTACACTTGTAAATGAGATCATACAGTCTTTTTCTGTCTGACTTATTTCACTTAGCATAATACCCTCAAGGTACATCCATGTTTTCACAAATGGCAGGATTTCCTTTTTTATGGCTGAGGAATATTCCATTACATATATACACCACATCTTCTTTTCCCATGACAGATACTTAGGTTGTTTCCATGTCTTGGCTATTATGAATGGATGTGGGGTACAGATATCTTTTTGAGATGATTTCATTTCTCTTGGATATATACCCAGAAGTGAGATTGCTGGATCGTATGGTAATTCTGTTTTTAATTTTTTGAGGAACTTCCATACTCTTTTTCCATAGTGGTTGTAACAGTTTACATTGGGACAGATTCTTATTTTGCTCATGATCTTGTGCAGGCGTGAGGCTTTATCTTCTGTCTCTCAGCCCCTGCACCTTGGCAATGTGAAAACTCATGACACTATTGTTTGACAGATTTTCTACGAGCTTGCTCACTTCCCAGGGGTCCCACTTTAACTTTGTTTTTGGTTTCCGTGGTTTTCTTGCCAGCTCAATGATTCATTTAAAAAAATATTTTAAAATCTTATCCAGCTTTAGTTTTCATCAAGAGGTTTGTTCTGGGTATCTACCCACCATGTTAAATTGAAGTACCATAAAAACAAGGTTAGCAATTTATAATCAATTGCTAAGCAGAGCTGAGGTACCGTTTCTCAAGTTTCTGTTGCCTTCACTTTTTATTCAGAACCCATCTCTGTCCTCAGAATACTAGACAGTGGCTGAGAAGAGTAGAGATAATGGTGTGCTGGCAAACTGGCTCTCAGAAAGAAAAACAGAAGACTTGGTTATTAGCATTTGCCATTTCTGGGGGCTGAATATTTCCACAGCAGTCTACTTCAAGCTACCAGTTTGATTCACTAAACAAAGAGTTGGGAAGAGATGTACACAGTTGTTTCTCACACACTGGAATGAACCACCTCTAGCAGAGGTAGAAGATGCAAGACAGGGTGGCTGAATCAAGTGCCTAGAGATCAGTCAGGACTCATAAGTGAGGGAGGAGGGCCTGATAAGGAAGAGGGGAACTGGAGAGCATGTACCAGCTCATTGTTGCCCTGTAAGTATGGTGTCAGTGTTACCAGATCTGATTTTTCAAGGAGAGTTAGAAATCTAGCATTTAGGTGACATCTCCTTTCTAAATGTTGGCAATTGACTCAGAAACTTTAAAAACATATGAGAGAGCCCAAAAACAACCTGAGGGGGGCAGGTTTGGCCACATAACCACCAGCTATTGTCTGGTTGGGTTAGTGCTTGGGGTTATGCTTGCTTATCTAGTTCTGTCCTCTCTAGGCCAAATGGCCCACATAAAGAACTGCTGTTGGAGAGGCAGTGCAGGGTTGGGGGAAGTGCACATGCCATGGATTCAGACAGACCTCAGTTCAAATCCTGGGCCTGCCGCTTACTGTGTGATCTCAGGGAAAATCCTGTAAAATGAGGGGGATGGTCCCTGCTTGAGTAGGTTGTTCTAAAGATAAACTGAGATGTTACATGTAGGACACCTACCCAATTAGTCATAGCTGAGGGCAAACACTGGAGTGTGCAGAAGAAAGACCTCTAGCTCACTCTTCTCAACTTTCCCTGCCTTGGAATCACACGGCAAACATTTAAAAAAATATCAGTGCTAGAACCTACTCTTAAAGATTCTAATTTGGTTGGTCCAAGAAGGAGCCTGGGCATCATTATTTTAAAAAGTGCCCCCTCCTCCCCAGATTCTAATCCTAAATGCTTTAGATTCATAATTTCATTTCACCCAACCCTTCCAACAATCCTAGATGGTATTCTTCTCATTTTATGAATGAGGAACTGAGGCTCAATGGTTAAATGACAGCCCAAGGTCATACAGCTGGTAGGTGAGGGGATCAGACTTAACCTCAGAGCTTGAATTCTTAAACCCCATTCCATTTAGCACTACTCTACCTATTACATATAGTCTTTGTGAGGATTAAATTAAACACTGCCAATAAAACGCTTAGTTCAGGACCTGGAGCATATTAAGTGACAAATGTTAGCTGTCATCATTACCTCCTAACACCGAAACAGAGAATACTTCCCACGTTCTCTGGTCTATGCAATTCCATCTCAGGTAAATCTTCACCCGTTTTTGGATCCTCCACCTTTTTTTCTCCCTGAAAGCACACATACTTGCCCTCCAGATGAACCACAGGACAGTCACTGTAATGACCTGGGGGAGGCTCTGCCAGGGTATGTCACATCTGAAGGGGGAAAAGGGACGGGGAGAGGACAGGAGCTCCAGACTCTTGGAGAGGGTGGTGATGAAACCTGCCTGGGTTGATGCCCCAGAGGACAAGACAAAGCTCAGGCTCTTTGGTACATAGTGTTCAATAAATATGTTTTCCAGGGGAGTAGTTTGCTGAGGAGTAGGGAAGCAGAGGAAGGACTAATGAGGGTGTCAGACAAAGGATGGGGAGCAGCTATAGACCTGAATATTGGGGATCCTTCTTTCCTTTCAGCTGGGTCATACATTTGCTTGGAGACTATATTGTGTTTGTGTTTCCTGTCTTCATTATTGAGATGGACACAGAAGCCAATCCAAGAGGGACATGAGCGCCTTGCTCACAGGCAGCGTGCTCAGTCTCTGGTGTTTGGGCTGGGTCAGAGGGAGTATTCAGCTGACCTAGGTGCAAGGGGGACTGTGCAAGGACGCAGGTGCTAGTGGTGACCCCTCAGAGGAAAGCCTTGGCATCTACCACCAATACCACCACAATTAGATGTTTGAATTGGTGACTTTACTTAGCTTATTTTTCTTTGAATTTTATTTTATTTTATTTTTATACAGCAGGTTCTTATTAGTTATCTATTTTATACATATTAGTGTATACATGTCAATCCCAATCTCCTAATTCATCCCACCACCTGCCCCCCCCCTCCCCCGCTTTCCCCACTTGGTGTCCATACATTTGTTCTCTACATCCGTGTCTCTATTTCTGCCTTGCAAACTGGTTCATCTATACCATTTTTCGAGATTCCACACATGTATTAATATATGATATTTGTTTTTCTCTTTCTGACTTAACTCTGTATGACAGTCTCTAGGTTCATCCACGTCTCTACAAATGACCTAATATCGTTCCTTTTTACGGCTGGGTATATTCCATTGTATATATGTACCATATCTTCTTTTTCCATTCGTCTGTTGATGGGCATTTAGGTTGCTTCCATGACCTGACTATTGTAAATAGTGCTGCAATGAACATTGGGTGTAGGTGTCTTTTTGAATTATGGTTTTCTCTGGGTATATGCCCAGCAGTGGTATTGCTGGGTCATATGGTAGTTCTATTTTTAGTTTTTTAAGGAACCTCCATACTGATCTCCATAGTGGCTGTAGCAATTTACATTCCCTCCAATAGTGCAAGAGGGTTCCCTTTTCTCCACACCCTCTCCAGCATTTATTGTTTCTAGATTTTTTGATGATGGCCATTCTGACTGGTGTGAGATGATATCTCATTGTAGTTTTGAGTTGCATTTCTCTAATGATTAATGATGTTGAGCATTCTTCCATGTGTTTGTTGGCAATCTGTATATCTTCTTTGGAGAAATGTCTATTTAGGTCTTCTGCCCATTTTTGGATTGGGTTGTTTGGTTTTTTGATATTGAGCTGCATGAGCTGCTTGTAAATCTTGGAGATTAATCCTTTGTCAGTTGCTTCATTTGTAAATATTTTCTCCCATTCTGAGGGTTCTCTTTTCATCATGTTTATGGTTTCCTTTGCTGTGCAAAAGCTTTTGGTTTCATTAGGTCCCATTTGTTTATTTTTGTTTTTATTTCCATTTCTCTAGGAGGTGGATCAAAAAGGATCTTGCTGTGATGTATGTCATAGAGTGTTCTGCCTATGTTTTCCTCTAAGAGTTTGATAGTGTCTGGCCTTACATTTAGGTCTTTAAACCATTTTGAGTTTATTTTTGTGTATGGTGTTAGGGAGTGTTGTAATTTCATTCTTTTACATGTAGCTGTCCAGTTTTCCCAGCACCACTTATTGAAGAGGCTGTCTTTTCTCCATTGTATATTCTTGCCTCCTTTATCAAATATAAAGTGACCATAGGTGCGTGGGTTTACCTCTGGGCTTTCTATCCTGTTCCATTGATCTATATTTCTGTTTTTGTGCCAATACCATATTGGCACAAAAGTCTCTTTCAGACTTTTTGTTGTTGGTATATAGGAATGCCAGAGACTTCTGTGCATTTAGTTTGTATCCTGCAACCTTACCATATTCATTGATTAGTTCTAGTAGTTTTCTGGTGGCATCTTTAGGATTTTCTGTGTATAGTATCATGTCATCGGTGAACAGTGACAGTTTTACTTCTTTTCCAATTTGTATTCCTTTTATTTCTTTTTCTTCTCTGATTGCTGTGGCTAGGTCTTCCAAAATTATGTTGAAAAAGAGTGGCGAGAGTGGACATCCTTGTCTTGTTCCTGATGTTAGTGGAAATGCTTTCAGTTTTTCACCATTGAGTATGATGCTTGCTGTGGGTTTGTCATAGAGGGAACCTACCTCAACATAATAAAGGCCATATCTACTCTTAACTTTATGATTTCTTTCCTTCTACTAACGTTGGGTTTTGTTTGTTCTTCTTTCTCTAGTTCCTGTAGGTGTAAGGTTAGATTGTTTATTTGAGATTTTTCTTGTTTCTTGAGGTAGGATTGCATTGCTACAAACTTCCCTCTTAGAACTGCTTTTGCTGCATCCCATGGGTTTTGGATTGTCATGTTTCGTTGTCATTTGTCTCTAGGTATTTTTTGATTTCCTCTTTGATTTCTTCTGTGATCTCTTGGCTATTTAGTAATGTATTGTTTAGCCTCCATGTGTTTGTGTTTTTTACGTTTTTTTCCTTGTAATTTATTTCTAGTCTCATAGTGTTGTGGTCAGAAAGGATGCTTGATATGATTTCAATTTTCTTTAATTTACTGAGACTTGACTTGTGATCCAAAATGTGATCTATCCTGGAGAATGTTCCATGTGCACTTGAGAAGAAAGTGTAATCTGCCCTTTTTGGATTGAATGTCCTATAAATATCAATTGAATCTATCTGGTCTATTGTGTCATTTAAAGCTTGTGTTTCCTTATTAATTTTCTCTCTGGATGATCTGTCCATTGGTGTAAGTGAGGTGTTAAAGTCCCCCACTATTATTGTGTTACTGTCAATTTCCTCTTTTATAGCTGTTAGCAGTTGCCTTATGTATTGAGGTGCTCCTATGTTGGGTGCATATATATTTATAATTGTTATATCTTCTTCTTGGATTGATCCTTTGATCATTATGTAGTGTCCTTCCTTGTCTCTTGTAACATTCTTTATTTTAAAGTCTATTTTATCTGATATGAGTATTGCTGCTCAAGCTTTCTTTGATTTCCATATGCATGGAATATCGTTTTCCATCCTCTCATTTTCAGTCTGTATGTGTCCCTAGGTCAGAACTGGGTCTCTTGTAGACAGCATATATACGGGTCTTGTTTTTGTATCCATTCAGCAAGCCTGTGTCTTTTGGTTTGAGCATTTTATCCATTTACATTTAAGATAATTATCAATATGTATGTTCTTATTACCATTTTCTTAATTTTGGGGGTTTGTTTTTGTAGGTCATTTTCTTCTCTTGTGTTTCCCACTTAGAGAAGTTCCTTTAGCATTTGTTGTAGAGCTGGTTTGGTGGTGAATTCTTTTAGCTTTTGCTTGTCTGTAAAGCTTTTGATTTTTCTGCCAAATCTGAATGAGATCCTTGCTGGACAGAGTAATCTTGGTTGTAGGTTCTTCCCTTTCATCACTTTAAATATATCATGGCACTCCCTTGTGGCTTGTAGAGTTTCTGCTGAGAAATCATCTGTTAACCTTATGGGAGTTCCCTTGTATGTTATTTGTCATTTTTCCATTGTTGCGTTTAATACTTTTTCTTTGTCTTGAATTTTTGTCAATTTGATTACTATGTGTCTTGGCCTGTTTCTCCTTGCATTTATCCTGCCTGGGTCTCTCTGTGCTTCCTGGACTTGGGTGGCTAATTCCTTTCTCATGTTAGGGAAGTTTTCGACTATAATCTCTTCAAATATTTTCCTTGGGTCCTTCCTCTCTCTCTTCTCCTTGTGGGACCCCTATAATGCGAATGTTGGTGCATTTAATGTTGTCTCACAGGTCTCTTAGGCTGTCTTTATTTCTTTTCATTCCTTTTTCTTTGTCTGTTCCATGGCAGTGAATTCCACCATTCTGTCTTCCAGGTCACTTATCCGTTCTTCTGCCTCAGTTATTCTGGTATTGATTCCTTCTAGTGTAGTTTTCATTTCAGTTATTGTATGGTTCATCTCTGTTTGTTTGTTCTTTAATTCTGCTAGGTGTTTGTTCTTTAATTCTTCTATGTGTTTGGTTTTTTTTTTTAAAGGAGGAGGCCATTTATTTATTTATTTATTTATTTTTGGCTGTGTTGGGTCTTTGTTGCTGTGCGCTGGCTTTGTCTAGTTGCCACAAGCTGGGGCTACTCTTCGTTGAGGTGCGTGGGCTTCTCATTGCAGTGCCTTCTTTTGTTGCAGAGCACAGGTACTAGGTACAAGGGCTTCAGTAGTTGTGGTGTGCGGGCTCAGTAGTTATGGCACATGGGCTTTGTTGCTCCGTGACATACGGGATCTTCCTGGACCAAGGCTCGAACCCATGTCCCCTGCATTGGCAGGTGGATTCTTAACTACTGCGCCACCAGGGAAGTCCCTAGGTCTTTGTTAAAGATTTCTTGCATCTTCTCGAACTCTGCCTCCATTCTTTTTCTGAGGTCCTGGATCATCTTCACTATCATTATTCTGAATTCTTTCTGGAAGGTTGCCTATCTCCACTTCATTTAGTTGTTTTTCTGGGGTTTAAGCTTGTTCCTTCACCTGGTGCATAGTCCTCTGCCTTTTCATTTTGTCTATCTTTCTGTGAATGTGGGTTTCGTTCCACTGGCTGCAGGATTGTAGTTCTTCTTTTTCTGCTGTCTGCCCTCTGGTGGATGAGGCTCTCTGAGAGGCTTGTGCAAGCTTCTGGATGGGAGGGACTGGTAGTGGGTAGAGCTGGGTGTTGCTCTGGTGGGCAGAGCTCAGTAAAACTTTGTTTGGCTGCTGATGGGTGGGGCTGAGTTCCCTTCAGTTGGTTGTTTGGCCTGAGGCAACCCAGCACTGGAGGCTACAGGCTCTTTGGTGGGGCTAATGGCAGACTCCAGGAGGACTCACGCCAAGGGGTACTTCCCAGAACTTCTGCTGCCAGTGTTGTTGTCCCCGCGGTGAGCCACAGCCACCACCCACCTCTGCAGGAGACCCTCCAACACTAGTAGGTAGGCCTGGTTCAGTCTCCTACAGGGTCACTGCTCCTTCCCCCTGGGTCCTGATGAGCACACTACTTTGTGTGTGCCCTCCAAGAGTGGAGTCTCTGTTTCACCCAGTCCTGTCAAAGTCCTGCAATCAAATCCCGCTAGCCTTCAAAGTCTGATTCTCTAGGAATTCCTCCTCCTGTTGCCAGACCCCCAGGTTGGGAAGCCTGACGTGGGGCTCAGAATCTTCACTCCAGTGGGTGGACTCTGTGGTATAATGTTCTCCAGTCTGTGAGTCACCCACCCAGCGGTTATGGGATTTGATTTTATCGTGATTGTGCCCCTCCTGCTGTCTCATTGCAGCTTCTCCTTTGTCTTTGGATGTGGGGTATCTTTTTTGGTGAGTTCCAG
Organism: Neophocaena asiaeorientalis asiaeorientalis; assembly: GCF_003031525.2. NCBI lineage: Eukaryota > Metazoa > Chordata > Mammalia > Artiodactyla > Phocoenidae > Neophocaena > Neophocaena asiaeorientalis. The sequence continues at coordinate 3,846,216 of NW_020172162.1, forward strand.
TGTCTTCCTGTCAATGATTGTTCAGCATTCAGTTGTGATTCCAGTGCTCTAACATGGCACTGCTTCTGATCAAAGAAATAATTTCACGTTCCAGAGGCTGGGAAGTCCAAGATCAAGTTTCCAATAGGATTTGGTTTCTGGTGAGAGCTCTTTTCCTGGCTTGCAGATAGCCACCTTCTCACTGTGTCCTCACATAGTGGAGAGAAAGATATCTAATGTCTCTTCCTGTTTTATAAGGATAACAGTTTTAGCAGATTACTTAGCTTATTCAAGTAAAAATTAAAAAGAAAAGTTTGTTCCTCCAGTGATTGAATTTACAAAATGGAGTGGACAGTTTCCACCTTAAATCACTGTAGAAATAAACACGGTATGATAAGTAGGGAAATTTTTGATAAAAAAGTCTACTGCAAAGGTAATGCTGGCACTCTTTCCTAATTAACAACCATAACTTATTCAGCTTTCCTATACTAAACACTTGGGTGAAGAAATGAAGGACCAAGGAAGCCTTCAAGAAGAAAGCAAAGGTCAAAGCAATTTCAGGCTAAAAGGGAACAATCACTCTGAGTTTCCAAAGGCTTGCTTATAGGGACACATTACAAGTGTTAATTCTTTGGGTAAGATTCACATTTACCAGACTGAATGTTTATAGTCACTGCCATTTGAAGTTTTGATCCTCAACTCATTAGAAAATTACCCAACACTGTATGTATGACCTCTTGTATTTGTCTTGTACTGCTTTTAAGCTCTTGAAATACTGAACTTTTAAACGTTTCATCCCCCTAAGACTGTAAAGCTTTTTGAGGGAAAGAGCTTTATTATGTCCCTACCCCTGTTAATCACCAAGAGGGTCACAATGAGCTCAATTAATCTACTGAATCTTTTAACTCTCATTTTTTTGGGAATGCCCTTGGGATATGCATTCTGTAAATGGACACTCAACATGTTTATAGTGAAAATATAATGGCTGAGAGCCTGGCCAGTGTAAACACATTCTTTCTATGTCTTAATGACAAAGGATTGCGTAGATTTAGAGAAGAAAACGGGTGATTTCTTTTACAGTGTGTTAAAGTATTAAAAAGAAGCAACTGAAAGTTCTTTGGATTTTATGCTCTACCACAGTGCAAAGCCCTGGGTAATCTGGCCTCCTGTTTCTTCGTGCAAAGCAGAAAATCAGACTCAGGGTAATGAATTCTACCCAGCCTTGGGCACTTGAAGCTGAGCGCTGTGATCGTACATCGTCTTTCACACTGCCAGCTTATAAACGAAATGCAAACTCTGGGCTTCTCAGTGGGACAGGCACACAACGAGAGGAGAGGGGCCGCACGCAGAGGGGTCAAGCCCAGGAAGCAGTCAGAGACCTCTACCCCAGACCTCCCCTTCCGCAGACAACCGAAGTAGAAGGGCAGATGTACGTGGGCAGAGATGTGTGCCCAAGAGACGGGCACAGATGGACCGGGGACATTCGGAGCAAGGGAGCTGGGACACAAACCACGAAGGGTGATGAGAATCCACCTCGTGGGCGGTATTTTGTGCCAATGAGTGTGTGAACGTGTGAACTCTACTCCGGAACGGGTGGCCGCGGAGCCCGGCCTGGCGCGGCCTCCACGGCGAAAAGAAAGAGGTGGCTTTGTTCCCGGGATGTGAATAAGGGAGCCGAGGCCGAGCTTACAAAAGGCAGCGTTCCGCGGCGAGAACACTTGTCTCGGTAGGGGCTTGGACAGCGCGCGAAACTCGCAATCAGGCTCCCAGCCGGAGCGGCCGGCTGCACAAGTGCCCGCAGTGGGAACAGCCTTGTTGGCCCCTAAGCTTCGCTCGTAGAGGCCGTGGCGCGGGCCCCGCCGCGTCCCCCAGCCGGCGAGGGCGGCCCCACGCGCCCGCCACTCCGCTGAGCTGCCAGCACAACATTCTGTTTAAAAATAACACCCACGTGCGCTGGTAAACAAGCGCGCGCTGCTGCTGGTGCCGCGCTCCCAGGGCGAGCCTGTGAGGCGCGCCCGCGCGCGCGCGCCCTCGCCCTCCTCCCGCACGTGTCTGCCGGCTCCGCCCGAGCTGCGCTAGCGCGGCCCAGTCTCCGCCCCTTCGGCGGGCCGCTCACCGCCCAGGAGGCCCGAGACCGGCCGCTGCTGGGCCCTAGCGCCTCCCGTATTACCAGGCGTGCCCCGCAGAATGCTCTCCAACTTTCCTCCCCTGATGCCACCTCATCGCGGCTGGACACATCGTCTCAGGTCTGCTCCTTCCCTCCCCTCCCCGGTCTTCTCACGTCCCTCTCCTTTTAACTCTCCCTC
>NW_020172162.1:3848582-3849140 GCF_003031525.2 Neophocaena asiaeorientalis asiaeorientalis
CCCCCCGCCCCCCCCGGCCGGCGGGGGCGGCCCCCCGCCCCCGCCACTCCGCTGAGCTGCCAGCACAACATTCTGTTTAAAAATAACACCCACGTGCGCTGGTAAACAAGCGCGCGCTGCTGCTGGTGCCGCGCTCCCAGGGCGAGCCTGTGAGGCGCGCCCGCGCGCGCGCGCCCTCGCCCTCCTCCCGCACGTGTCTGCCGGCTCCGCCCGAGCTGCGCTAGCGCGGCCCAGTCTCCGCCCCTTCGGCGGGCCGCTCACCGCCCAGGAGGCCCGAGACCGGCCGCTGCTGGGCCCTAGCGCCTCCCGTATTACCAGGCGTGCCCCGCAGAATGCTCTCCAACTTTCCTCCCCTGATGCCACCTCATCGCGGCTGGACACATCGTCTCAGGTCTGCTCCTTCCCTCCCCTCCCCGGTCTTCTCACGTCCCTCTCCTTTTAACTCTCCCTCCCATCAGCGCGCGAAGGATTGCCTTCTGGTTCGCCCTCTCTCTATCCTCTCCTCCTTCCTTCCTTCGAATTTTACTCGATTGTTTATTATTTGTTGGGGGGCGGAGG
>NW_020172162.1:3849716-3850137 GCF_003031525.2 Neophocaena asiaeorientalis asiaeorientalis
CCCCTCCTGCTGTCTCATTGCAGCTTCTCCTTTGTCTTTGGATGTGGGGTATCTTTTTTGGTGAGTTCCAGTGTCTTCCTGTCAATGATTGTTCAGCATTCAGTTGTGATTCCAGTGCTCTAACATGGCACTGCTTCTGATCAAAGAAATAATTTCACGTTCCAGAGGCTGGGAAGTCCAAGATCAAGTTTCCAATAGGATTTGGTTTCTGGTGAGAGCTCTTTTCCTGGCTTGCAGATAGCCACCTTCTCACTGTGTCCTCACATAGTGGAGAGAAAGATATCTAATGTCTCTTCCTGTTTTATAAGGATAACAGTTTTAGCAGATTACTTAGCTTATTCAAGTAAAAATTAAAAAGAAAAGTTTGTTCCTCCAGTGATTGAATTTACAAAATGGAGTGGACAGTTTCCACCTTAAATCA
>NW_020172162.1:3850730-3851638 GCF_003031525.2 Neophocaena asiaeorientalis asiaeorientalis
GGCTTGACGAGTAAGCGGCGCAGCGAATGGCGACGCGGCGCAGAGATCCCGGGTCACGCGCTTGTGGATACAATGACATCATCTGTTTGTACGCGTCGAACTAGCTTGGTGCAGGGGCGGGGCCTCGCGTCACTTGAGTGACGGGTCCTACGCAAAGCCTGGAGCCTGGATTCGGCCGGGTGGGCGGATTCCTGGGTACGCTGGGTTGGACCTTTTTGTGTACAGGGTTGTTGCGGAGTCCGCTTTGGACTCCCAAGATATTTCTAGTGACTTGGAACGATTTGGGGGGTGGGGGCGGGGAAAGATATTTATAAACCAAAGCGGATAGAATTTTGGTGTGCGTGTCGCGTGTCTTGCATTCTTAGTGCACAAATGAACGACTTTGGGTACTGATCGTAGGATAAGGACTTGTGAAGATATTTTTCTAAACCTAAAGGAGTAGCTTTCTTTTAAAAAGTAAAAAATGCACAATTAGGTGTTTCGCCGTCATTTAAAAATTAGTCTCATTATTTCCCATTCACAGTTGTTCAGAATTTGTTCTTGCATTTAGGAATGTGGAATAATCTGCTTTTCTACCGAGTTACACTTCTCCCCTCGTTTGCCGTGAAATTCACGAAAAGTGAAACACGATTGCGGTCAAGCGTCCTAGGTTAGTGCAAACCTCTTGGTGCCTGATCAAATCTGAGGGCATCGGTTTATCGAAGTCCTGAGGGCACCAACATCTTCGCTTGCCAGTATTTTCACGCTGAGGTAACCCTTGCCATCTACGGTCAGTATCTTATCTCGGGTGTTACCTGGTGTCGGGTTCTAATGGGGAACCGGACACCAGGGCGGGCGCAGAGCCTGGCGGAGGGACGCGCTAGCTGGGGACCCCCGGTTCCAGGCACCCTGCTCCCAGGCAGGGAGGC
>NW_020172162.1:3851661-3851810 GCF_003031525.2 Neophocaena asiaeorientalis asiaeorientalis
GCTCGGGGGGCCCCCCCCCCCCCTTCTCCTGGGCCAGCGCCGCGCTTTGTTGTCGTTGAGGCTCGCGGGAGAGAGGAGGAGCCCGGCGGGGACCGCTGCTGGAGCCTGCGGAGTCCCGGCCCCCGGCGCGCGGCCTCACGCCCAAGCCA
>NW_020172162.1:3851874-3854123 GCF_003031525.2 Neophocaena asiaeorientalis asiaeorientalis
TTAGGTTGAGGCACCCTGCGTGTGTCTATAACTTTGTGCTGCTGCCGCGGCCGCCCTGCTCGTGGAAGGGAGGAGGAGGAATGTGGAAGGCAGCAGCGCGCAGGCTGACAGGCGGTTCTTCAGGCGGGCTGCGGCGGCGGCCGGAGCGCCTCTTCTTGGCCGAGGTTGCGCGCCCCCTCCTCGCCCTGCCCCGGCCCTGCGCGGGATTGTGAGTCCTCCCCCCTCGTTCCTGAAGAGAAGGAACCCAGGTAGGCGCCGGAGCTGTGCAGCGGGTCGGCCGCCTTCCCGGTGACTCCGGATCTGCTTCTGAGCTGGGCCAGGCGCTTCCCTTTTCCCTCCCCGTGACTCGGTGTGCGCGCCGCTCTTCTCTCCCGCTAGTGTTTTTAAAGGACTTGAGTGAAGGGGGGAAACTGTCAAGATGGCAGCAGCGGGAGCCAGGAGGTGATGAACGTGCTGGTCCGGGTTTTCTGGCGGCCCGGGAGACTTGGTGCTTCCCGACCTGTTGGAAGATTGACGTTCCGACTTGCCCCCTCCTCTCGCTCTTACAAGGAAGGGGGTGGAGTACACGACGCCCGCGGGAAAATAAACCACACAAACCCCCAAAGTGGCCGTTGCTGCTCGGCTCGACCCTTTGCAAATACCCGCCGAGCTGCTTGCCCCCCTTCTTCCCTCTTTCCTTTTTTTCTGGAAGTGACAAGGGCCCGCTTGCTCTCGGACCCACGTTCACCCTCTCAGCCCGCGGGCGAAGAGGGGAGAAGGAGCGGCTTGACGAGTAAGCGGCGCAGCGAATGGCGACGCGGCGCAGAGATCCCGGGTCACGCGCTTGTGGATACAATGACATCATCTGTTTGTACGCGTCGAACTAGCTTGGTGCAGGGGCGGGGCCTCGCGTCACTTGAGTGACGGGTCCTACGCAAAGCCTGGAGCCTGGATTCGGCCGGGTGGGCGGATTCCTGGGTACGCTGGGTTGGACCTTTTTGTGTACAGGGTTGTTGCGGAGTCCGCTTTGGACTCCCAAGATATTTCTAGTGACTTGGAACGATTTGGGGGGTGGGGGCGGGGAAAGATATTTATAAACCAAAGCGGATAGAATTTTGGTGTGCGTGTCGCGTGTCTTGCATTCTTAGTGCACAAATGAACAACCCTCTCAGCCCGCGGGCGAAGAGGGGAGAAGGGAGATGCCCGCGCCTTCTCCGGGCTTGGGCCCTCCGTTAGGAGGGTGGGTGGCAGGGGGGCGCGGAGGCGGCAGGGCCAGGGACTGGGAGAAGAGCCGAAGACGCCACAGACTTTGGCGGCGTCGCCGCGGGAAGCACTTGAGCGGGCTGGAGCGAAACATAAACAAACGCACGCCCGCCCAAGACTCGGGCTCCGACCACGGCTGGGCTGCGCCAGCTCCGGCTGCTGCCCGCTTTAAAGGCGCGGCCCGCGCCCCTCCCCCTTCTTCCCCGCCCCTCCCCCTTCTTCCCCGCCCCGCCACCTAGCCCAGGAGAGACCTGCAACGCTGGGTTGGACCTTTTTGTGTACAGGGTTGTTGCGGAGTCCGCTTTGGACTCCCAAGATATTTCTAGTGACTTGGAACGATTTGGGGGGTGGGGGCGGGGAAAGATATTTATAAACCAAAGCGGATAGAATTTTGGTGTGCGTGTCGCGTGTCTTGCATTCTTAGTGCACAAATGAACGACTTTGGGTACTGATCGTAGGATAAGGACTTGTGAAGATATTTTTCTAAACCTAAAGGAGTAGCTTTCTTTTAAAAAGTAAAAAATGCACAATTAGGTGTTTCGCCGTCATTTAAAAATTAGTCTCATTATTTCCCATTCACAGTTGTTCAGAATTTGTTCTTGCATTTAGGAATGTGGAATAATCTGCTTTTCTACCGAGTTACACTTCTCCCCTCGTTTGCCGTGAAATTCACGAAAAGTGAAACACGATTGCGGTCAAGCGTCCTAGGTTAGTGCAAACCTCTTGGTGCCTGATCAAATCTGAGGGCATCGGTTTATCGAAGTCCTGAGGGCACCAACATCTTCGCTTGCCAGTATTTTCACGCTGAGGTAACCCTTGCCATCTACGGTCAGTATCTTATCTCGGGTGTTACCTGGTGTCGGGTTCTAATGGGGAACCGGACACCAGGGCGGGCGCAGAGCCTGGCGGAGGGACGCGCTAGCTGGGGACCCCCGGTTCCAGGCACCCTGCTCCGAGTCAGGGAGGCCACGCGACTGCGCTGGTGGAGGCTTTGGGGCTCTGCGGGC
>NW_020172162.1:3854378-3863201 GCF_003031525.2 Neophocaena asiaeorientalis asiaeorientalis
CGGGCGGGCGGGCGGCGAAGATGGCAGAGGCGCCGGCCTCCCCGGTCCCGCTCTCTCCGCTCGAAGTGGAGCTGGACCCGGAGTTCGAGCCCCAAAGCCGGCCGCGCTCCTGTACGTGGCCCTTGCAGAGGCCGGAGCTCCAGGGGAGCCCGGCCAAGCCCTCGGGGGAGGCGGCCGCTGACTCCATGATCCCCGAGGAGGAGGACGATGAAGACGACGAGGACGGCGGCGGTAGGGCCGGCTCGGCCATGGCGATCGGCGGCGGCGCGGGCGGCCCGCTGGGCTCAGGGCTGCTCCTGGAGGACTCGGCTCGGCTGCTAGCTCCGGGAGGGCAGGACCCCGGGTCCGGGCCAGCCCCCGCGGCGGGCGCGCTGAGCGGGGGGACGCAGACGCCGCTGCAGCCTCAGCAGACACTGCCACCGCCGCAGCCGGGGGCGGCTGGGGGCTCCGGGCAGCCGAGGAAATGCTCGTCGCGGCGGAACGCCTGGGGGAACCTGTCATACGCTGACCTGATCACTCGCGCCATCGAGAGCTCCCCGGACAAACGTCTCACTCTGTCCCAGATCTACGAGTGGATGGTGCGCTGCGTGCCCTACTTCAAGGATAAGGGCGACAGCAACAGCTCTGCCGGCTGGAAGGTGCGTACTCACCTGGGGCGGGCGGCCAGACCCGCCGGGCCTCCTGCGCACTGCGAGATGTGCCTTCGATTCGTCGGAGCGCGCCTGCGGGCGCCGGGGAAAGGGGTTGGCAGGGAAAGCCTCCGCTGTGAGGCTTTGGGGATTCTGTGTGACCCGGGAGGAGGGGAACCCGGGAATGGCAGCGCAGGCGGCTAGAGGGGGAGAGGAGGCTCCTGGGGAAGCCTCGGGCATGGCCAGGTGAGGAGAGGGCGCGAGGGACGCTGGCGAGGGAAGGACAGACGAACATGAGTGCATTTGCCGGATTCCTGGGTCATCGCAGAGGAGGTAGGTCCTCGGCCAACTTTGGAGTCGATTTCCCGGTAGTGGGTGCACGCGAGGCCGCTGCGGGTGGAGTGAGGGGACGTGTTTGGGAATCGGTGCCCGGAGGTGAGGTTGGATGTGTGGTTTCCAGTAGGTCGCAGGAGCATGGTGTGTTGTGACTAGCTGGATGAGAACCCTTGTGTCCAAGTTTCGGGGTTGTGGGTGTTAATTAATTCCCACAGGCACATCGATCCCATGACAAAAAGCAGTGGTTGTAAACCTTTTCTTGGCCGGTTCTCTTTCCTTGCCTGTGTTGACACCTTTATTCCTCAGAGATGTCTCAACAGCAAACCTGCCTCGGAGTAACCTCTGAGATGATTTGGGACCTGGAACGGGCCAGCCCTGCCACCTCGACAGGGACTAGCTGCACCTGCTGCTTCCCCTCTGAGGCCTGGACTCTGGCCCTGTCTGAGGCAGGGGGTCCAGGTGTGGAGGACTGGGGCCTGGCGCTTCACCTAAGCCTTTGGGAGGGAGGTTTGCTGGCAGGGCTGGACTGTAATGGCTTCTACCTATTATTATAAGTGAACCCGAAGAGAGGCTCTCTACTGCTCCTTTTCTGCCTCTTGGGGCACTGGACACGTGGTAGGGAGAGAGGTGTGGAAAGGCCTGTGATGTAATGACTTCCTGCAGTTGGGCATCCAAAGAGATTAACTCCTGTCCCCCTGCGGGGCTGCTGATACCCAGCTGCTTTGCTCTTGCACCTCATCCTCCTGGTCCCGTCTGCTAAGATATGAATGTGTACCAGGCAAAAGAGAGCCCTGTGCCTTGTGCAGTTGGAGATACATATCGTTTGTCAGTTGCTTCTATTAACAAGTTAGCTTTTTTTTTTTTTTTAAATTAAAGAGGTACTTGCTTTCTCCTTCTGTCCTTTCCTTCGTTGTCTTTGGGGAGCCCGGTACTTCCTGGGTTCCAGTGGGTGTGTAAAATAAGAATAATTTGACCTTAGGCAGAGAACTGAAACACTGTAGGAGAGTCAGTGTATGAAAAAGCTAAAGAATTTAGTGTTATTAACTTTTAATTCGCTTTTAAAAAATCTTGCAAAGTGCCTTTAAAAATTTTTTTTTATGGCTAGTATTGGGAAGGGCTTGTTTAGATACTTTAAAAGCAAAATGTGTGCTTTGATATTATTCCACAGATCTAGCTCATCCTTGAACAAATGCTGATATTATGAATCTTACATTTGATTTAATTTTATTGCTTTGCAAAGGAATATGAGTTGTGTGATATGAGAGACATTTATGAAACAAATGAGAGTTCCGTTTCAAAACAGTGCTAATGTGATACCTTTAAAAATTGAGTTTCCAAGTGGATAGTAAGGGTTAATCTCAAGGTTCAGTGTTAGGAAAGGGTGAATTTATGGGATGTAAGAAGATGGATTTTGGGGGGTGGTGGGATATTTTCCAAATTTCTCACACTTGAAATTTAGTTCTGCGTATTTTGAATTTGGCAGAAAATCTGTTAGTTAAAAGTTAGCTTTAAGTTAGTTTAAAAGTTAACATAGGAAGGGTTTTTACCTTTCTTATTATTTTTAAGATTATGAAAGTAATTTAAACTCCACAAATAATGTTTCTTGCATCGTGTTTATAGTTAAAGATAATACAGTTTATAGTATTTGAATTTTTTATAGTATCTGAATTTAAGATTTATGTGAGGAAGTGGTATTACCAAAAGTAGCCATGAGTTGAGACTGGATTAATTATGTTTTCATGTAGCTTGCAGGATTTGCAATAGAGATTTTGGACCTAGTCATAAACTTTGTGGTTTTCTGTCCTATTTTTGGTCTCATGGTTTCTTTTTTCCTTCTCTGTTATCTCATCTTTCTTTAACTAAAATCCTATTAAATATTGTGAATTGAAACTGCCCAGCCCTAATATGTTTAATACAGGGCACATATTCTATGAGTAGTTTTACTTGAAAATTTTACACCAATTCTGTTTCTGAGTATCACACAAAAACTAATCCTTGAAGACTATAGGGATATAATTTAGTTGAAGAATTTTTGTAAGATGACCTTTATCAAAAGATGCAGCCATGCAGGAACTTCCAAATCTTTGATGATGGAGAATGCCCTTTGAAACTGGGGCTGCTGGTTTCACATTCCGATTATGACTAATAGCCAAGCTTTTTTGTGCTTGTGGTTTAGTGGGGGGTGGAAGAAGAGGGACAAGGGAGAGGTCAGGAGCTAATTGTGACCCATTTCCATGCATCCGAGTTTCAGGAGTTGATTTTTATCATGATTATTCATTTTGGAAGCATGCATGTGCATTTAAACCACACTACTTTCATTCTGAGTTATGCATGCAGGTTTTTAACTTCTAAAAATGTCTAGAATTCAGGTTAACCTCTCCTAGTCATGTGTGCACATAGGCATAATATGCAGGGTCTAGGCCTTACTTCTTTTGTAGCTTTTTGGGCTATTGTATTATGAGATCTTTTAACCAGAATTATCACTCTAAGATCGTAGACTGAATTAGAAAAGAGGGCTTAGAGATCAGAATTGAGACCAGTGGCTCAAAATCCTGGTTGCATGTTAGAATTACCGGGGAGCTTTTAAAAAATACCAGTGCCCAGAGAACCTGATTTAACTGGGCTGATGTATGGGCATTGGTTGGTGGGATTGTTTTAGTTTTATTTTGAAGTTTCTCAGGTGATTTTAATGTACAGCCTGGATGAGGTTTGCAGATCTCCTTCAACCCCCTTATTTTATAGGTGAAGAACTTGATTCTTCAAGGTAATGACTTTTCTAAGGTCACACAGCTAGTTAGTACAGAGGTAGTTAGTAGCCGTGGTTCCAGAGATCTTTTTCACACTGTTTTTCTCTTTAAATTGATCCTTTTTAAAGGTTATTTATTAAATACTGAGTAGTCTTATGTAAGTAGAAGTTGTTTTCCTGAAAAGCATATTTGTCTCTCAATCTAAAAAATCCTGGTTATTGTTTCAGCATCGGAAGATGGATGATTATTGATGGAGGCTGAGTGAGTGCACAGTGTTTTTAAAGCTGTCTGGTGCCTATCAGGATGGGTACTTAGGAACTATTAAGTGACGAAGGAGGCAAAAAAGAGAGCATTTTAACAAAAGGAGGAAGCTCTTGGTTAACTGAAGTTTGTCGGATGCAAACTGTGCCAGGGAGAAAGGTGGTGGCTATCTTGCAGGTTCCTTTACTTCGGGCATGAAAGTAGAAATGAATAATCAGATGTGGTTAAGAGGGGAAAAGGTTACATTTCCTTTAATTCAGATTCAGCTTACTTGCATGGCACCTGTAATTGAGCTGGTGAGTTGTCTGTTTCCACCTGTCTCAGGCAGACCTCTAGGACTCCAGGGTTTACCTGGTAAGGCCCATTTGTTACTGATTCTCCTACACACGCCCACGCATCTGTGGTTCCCGTGGGTCAGGGCACAGTCACGTTAGGCAGCCATGGGTTTCTGTGGTGGTTCCTACGATTTCATAAGCGTGAGATGCTGTGTGAGGACTTCGGCTGCTGCTGCAGAGGATGGTCCTTCAAGAGACTGAGGCTTCCTTCACGTGAGAATGTGTCCTCTCACCAATACTTCCCAAGGTTGGAAGATGAGGGCTGACCTGCCGCCTAAAGCTTGCTCACGTCCTCACTGTTCTAGCTTTTTAGATGAATGCACCCATTTCCTTTTCAACACACTGTGTTTAAAAAATGTTATTTTAACTGCAACTTTGACGTTTAAAAATATTTTTAACAATTTCAAAATGACAGACTCATAATAATTCCATTTTGGCCTCTAATTTTGACCTCAGTCACCTTTTGGAGTAAAGGGCCAGTTACGGTCATGCCATGTATGAGGAATCTGTCTTCAGCTTGGCCCCTGTTGCTAAAATGCTGTTTTGTAATTTCCTTTGGCAGTACTGTCTTCGTCAGTGATTCTCAACTAACATACTTCCTCTTTCTACAGCAGCAGTACACCAGGGGGACTGTTTTTCTTCTTTTTCAAAGCTGTGTCATCGACCTGTGAGGTGAAGAAATTGGCCCTTTTAGACTTTGATCGGTGAGCCCCGTGTAGCAGAGAGAGACTCTTTTAAAAAGAAGCTGTTTGTTTTGATATGTTTATCTCCTTCTTCGAAAATGAAATGAAACTATGCAGACTTATTTTTAGGAGTTTTTAGGAGGGTTCTATTTTAAGAGAATGACACCATAGGAGAACATCTTGTAGTTAAACTTTTTAATACTCGTGATGCTTACCTAAAACCTGCAAGGTACTTTTATTTGGAAAATTAATGAAGAAGCCTTGTCCCACTAAAAAGTCATTTACTTGGTTTGCAAAAAGTTTAGCAGATACCATTCATCCAAGGATCTTTATAAAAATGCGAAGATAAGACTTTCTAGGCCAGTGCCTTCTGGGGAGGTACCCAAATTACCCATTGCTGATCAGATTCCAGATTCCCTGGGCTGGAGAGAATATGGGAATTTGTTTTGTTTCCGTGCTCATTCATCTTGTCTGTGAGGAACAGACTTGCTCCTATTTTTGACTCCTCATTTTTCTCCTCACCATTTCCTGTATCACAAATGGAGGAGCCCTGAAGACCACTTTGGCTTTTTGCTGCTATAGAAGGAGCTGGCGATGACACATATGTAGGTGGGTTAGTATCAGTGGTTGATACAGCTGGCGTACAGTAAGCGAGCAAAAGATTGGAAAGGGAAAACCTTTTTACCCGTTTGCATTTCATGCCGTTTGATTCATTCAGCAAGTATGTATCAACGGCATACAGTGTGCAGGGCGTTCTGCCCGGCCCAGGGATGTAGTGGTAGCACAAGGCAGATAAGGTTCCAGTTCATAGGAGTTTGTGTTCTCTTGGGGGAAGACAGAAAATAAACATGCAAATCTGTGCTCTGTAGACTTGTCCCTTCTCTTTGCCTTTTTTCCCCTCTGTACTTCTACTTTCCTTAGTGCTTCGGCTCTCTGCAGAGAAGTTACCAGCAAACAGAAAAGTCGAAGTTGAGATCTGGCTTGGAGCTGGCTTTTAGCTCTCTGCAGATCATCTTCAGCTTGCTTTGGAGATGCAAGACCGCTGTCATGTGGCTCCTGCAGTTTGGGTCTGATTGGGAGAAGCTGGGGCCTTCCCAGGCCCACCCGGATTAGAGCATGCCTGTGGCCCTGGACTAATCTGGGGTCCCCAATTCTGTCTCGTGGGGCTGTGGTATAGGACCGGCCTCTCGGAGTGGATGTGGAGCCTTGATGCAGTTGAATCATCTGTATTGCTTCTTGCCTCAAATTCAGAACTAAACGAAGTCTTAAAAATCCTATAACTACTTCATTTTGCAAGTGAGGAAACAGGCCAGGAGCATGTGAGGGACTGCCTCAGGGACCCACAGCTAGCGGGGGGTGGAGTTAAGAGTGTCTGTGTGAACTGAACCCAGGGCACTAGTGTTCTGTAATATCTGTTACTAACCATTGTGGTTTCACAGCTGTTCTAGTCGTCTCCATTTCTGCAAACTCTTACTTCATTTTCTCTCCTCTGCTTCCCTTCCCCCATCCTCCAGGCTGGCTGGCAGGACAGTAGCTGTGTCTTTTTGCATTCTGCATCAGCACTCTCCGTTCACCTTGCTGGAAAAACCTACTCTCTCAACCCCACCCTACCCTGCCCACCCTCTGACTCCTGTCTGTTCCTTTTGCCATTTTTCTGTGACTCCTGTATATTCTCAACTACAGTGTAAAAGCCTTGAAAGCAAGGAAGGTGTCTAACAGACAAAAGCATTTCTGATGCTGGGATCTGCTCTTGGGATCATTATGCCCTCAGCCCATGAGCCTAGCCTTGTTCTGGGATAGTAACATTGAAAGGGGATGACGTGACTCAGGAGTGGGGTGACGTCATGTGTAGAATCTTTTGGATACTTGTAGCTATGAAGGTGGCCCAGACCTCCTAGCGTTGGTGTCGATATGATGTAGTGTAATTATGAAATGATGCTCTGCTATCTAAGGCATTTCTTGTAGTGTCTTGTTTCTTCAGTGAGGTCGTTGAAAACTTCATCAGTGCCAGTCACTACCCATCACAGAAACTGAGGGAAACCTGATCTTCGGATGACTTTTCCTTAAGAGAAGGTTGAAATCAAGTCCTCCCTCTGTGTGTGGACCCCGCTTTATGCAGCATCAATATGACTGTCTAGAAAGAGTCACTATGGCATTGTTCAGCCTAAAATGTACATACTTACCCACTACAGGAGCAGAGCTGTGATGTAAAACTAAGTTGTCCATAATGTTCTGCATTTGGGGGTATAAATCCTAGATGTACTTGAAGTTTTTTATTTATGGATTGGAAAATAGAAGTCACATATGAAGGAAGAAGAGATACCGAGCAGTCTGAGCTGGACCTTTCCAGGGCTAGTCTGCAGCTCTTCCGAAGTAGTTTTCTGAATAGGTGGTTCAGACACTGATTATCATAGAAGATCCCAATTCTGATCGCATCACTGCCCAGACAGGCTCCGCATCTAACCATGTCATTCTTGACTGAACAACTTTCATTTCTCAGTATTGCAGTTTCCCCAGTTGGAAAAAGAAGTATAATAGCAAGCATCTGTAGAATATTGTGTTGTATCACTCCTTCCTGGTAAAACACAAATGTATAATTAGAGTATGTTTCAAGCTGGGCCTTTGTTTTTTCACCCAAGAGTGTGCATTTTCCCATGGATCTTTTTTTGTGGTTTTAATCTTGAGGCTTTTTCTCTGGAGTATGTTAGTCCCTACTATGGGATAACATTACAAAGTGAAGTAGACTAAGTTCTCTGGTGGCCTGTGGTACCTGCACTAATTTGCTACTTCTATAATTGTCTGCGGTGAAGAAGCCAGGTTATCTTCTGGGGGCTCACTATGCCTGGGTGTCCAGATGCACCCCTGGCCTGCAGTGGAGAGGTGAGCTTAGAGCAAGGAAAGCTGTGGCATGCTTGTGGGGCAAAGCCAAGGTCGGAGGTGGCCCCTGCCACACGCAGATAAGCGAATGCATTAGCTTTCCTCTGGGGTGAACCCGTAATAAACCCAACAGATGCCTTTGGCAGTTTTCAGTATGTGTTTTGTAATTTCTTATTTATTTCTTCGAAGACTTCTGTGTGTGTATGTGTGGGAGAATCCACATCGTATTTTTCCTTGTGTTTGGATGTCTAGTGAAATTAATAACTTGGCTCCTGAAACCATTGAGAATTTTCTTTAAATTTAGAGCCAGCAGAGGGAGTACCCAAGTCTTTAAACTGATCTCAAGTTTTTTTTCCCCCACATAGCTAAAATAATACCTTGGTTAAAAACAACAACAAAAAAGAACTCTAAAGTGCTTCCGTGTAGGCTTATGTCATTGTTAGAAAAGGATAATTTGGAGGAGGGAGTGTTTAAAAACCCGAGGTAACTTTTTAAAAAGGAAACTTTGGTCTTCTAAGACCCATGGTCCAATTCTCATCCCCAAATAGTTAAATGAAAACATTTTTAACTGAAAAATGTCTTCCCCTGGCTTACATCTTTTTGCTACTCCACTCTTGATAATATATGTGAATGTTCATCTATACCTGTTACCAAACTTCACAGTATGTCAAGTGTCTGGGTCAGTGGATGCTTCTGTGTTTTAGTGCTCTTTTGATTGAGACTTTTGATATTTTCCAAGATTTCATTTTCCTGTGGGTGAGAGAAAGGCAAAAGCTACATTATTCCCACTTCAGATTTAGTAGTTATGGATCCACTGGAGATGATAACTTTGACATTTTTATCATCTAAAGTTCTGTAGTTCTGTGAAGCTGTAATTTGTCATCTCCCTCCACTTTGCCCCATATTTTGGTGGTGGTGGTTTATTTTCATTTGGAAACTGTACTGGGTTGAATAA
>NW_020172162.1:3863239-4023816 GCF_003031525.2 Neophocaena asiaeorientalis asiaeorientalis
CCCAATTCATGTCCACCTGGAACCTCAGAATGTAACCTTGTTTGGAAATAGCGTCTTTCCGGGGGTAGTTAGTTAAATTAAGATGAGGTCATATTGGATTAGTGTGGGCCCTAAATCCAATGACTTGTATCCTTATGAGGAGAAGAGAGGACATGGTAGATGCAGAGAAGGCTGCATGAAGGCTGAGGCAAAGGTTGGAGCAATGCAGTTACAAGCCAGGGAGCATCAGACTGCTGGGAGATACCAGAAGCTAGGCAGAGGCCAGGAAGGATCCTCCTCTGGAGTCTTCAGAGGGAGCATGGTGCCGCCCATACCTTGATTTTGGACTTCTAACCTCCAGCACTGTGAGAGAATAAGTTTTTGTTGTTTGAAGCCGCTCGCTCTAGGAAACAAACATAGGAGCACAGGGGTGGAAGAGAGGGACAGGAAGGGTTGTAGATAGAAGAGAAGAATAAAAACGTTTTATTTCATTTTTTTAAATTGAGATATAACTGACATACAATATTATTAGGGTCAGGTGTACAACGTAATGATTTGGTATTTGTATGTGTTGCAGAATGATCATCACCGTAAGTCTAGTTAACATTTCTTTTTCTTGTAATGAGAACTTTTAAGATTTACTATCTTAGCAACTTTCAGATATACAAATATTAACTACAGTCACCATGCTGTATATTAAATCCCCAGGACTTACTTATTTTATGACTGGAAATTTGTATCTTTTGACCCCCTTCACATATTTTGCCCACCCCCCCCAAAAAAAAAAAGGTTTTACTGAGATTAAAATTAAAATGTTAATCATTGATAGGCTACTTTCTGGTAATTCAAATTTCTTCTTTCTTCATCCTGCTTTGAGGCACAGAAGGGAGGCATGAATTCCCCTGATTTCCCAGTGAGAACTGCTACAACTCGTCCCTCCCTCCCTCCCGCTTAGCCTGTACTCTTGGCTCCCTCCCTAACCCTCCCACTCTCCTTACTCAATTTCTACTTTTTGGCTTCTTTCGTGAAGCTGGTGGAATGGCTGTGCTTGTGGAGTATGGACTTGAGGTTTACTCTAAGGCCCTGAGGTCTGGCTGAGCCATTTGGTCTAGGACCGTCAGTCTTTAAGGGCAGGGAGCAGCCTGGGTCCTCAGCGAAAGGAGAGTGAGTTTTGAAGAATTCTCTCTTGCCTGTCCCAGTCAGGCTTGAGAAGATGGAGCCCTATCAGTTTCACTGCCATCCATGGTGGCAGTAAGGCCAATCCAGAATCCCTCTGGAGTCCCCTCAGCTCCTTCTATGCTTGGTTCAAGGCCTTTCAGAGTCTCAACACACTTGAGCCTTCAGGCTCCCATCTCCTCTGTATACATTTATGTCCACAAAACCCAACAATTCCGACGGAGCATAGAACATAGAGGGGTTATCCTCATCCAAGTAGCAGCAGGTATTTTCTAGGTACCTCGTAGGTGTTTGGGCTGAATTATTCAGAAGTATTTAAGAATCAGAATTGCATCTGTTTTTTTCTCATATTTCAAAATGATAATTTTGGGAAAGGGAGCCAGGGTTATAAGTCAACTGGAAGCACAGTTTTGTTTTTACAGTAAAAAGAGGAGTTGACACAAGATATTCTGAAGCCTAGTTATAATAATAATAGTAGTAGTAACTGTGATTTATTGAACACTTACCATGTGCCAATCAGCTAGGTTTTTTACATTGAATATTGATCCTACGTGATAGTCATTTAAATATAAATCCCAATTTAAAGGCAAGAAAATGGTTCAGAGAGGTTTCAGTAAATTGCTTGGGATTCAAACCCAGGTTTCTTTGAACTTTTGCCTTTTCTGGTATGTTCTGCTGCCTCCTGAGTGCGGGTGGGACTTTCGGTAGGGGTGAGACAGCAGTAAAATTAAATAGCTCCCATTTTGTAAGTTGCTACTGTGTGCCACATTCTTTATATATATTACCATCAATCCCATTATTAATCTTTCAGAATACTGTCTTGAATGTTTATCTTCCGAACTGTGGCTGACTCAGGGTAACTAGCACGTCTCTGTGTTGTTGGGGGAGTGGACGGAGACCCATGATTTAGGCTCCTGCCTCTGATTTTGCATGAGCTAATAATTTTAAGAATCCAGACAGTGCCAGGGCTTTTAGTGGGGGAGTTTGATTTGGGGATTCTCATTTCTGTTTGGACACTGCCTTGTGTAACCATGGTTTACTGTGGGTCAGATAAATACTGTATTAGTATTGAGAACTAACAGTGATACATGGTGTGTGGAAATCCTTTGGGTTGGGCTTTTGTCTCTGAGAAATTTCTGCCTTGGTAGAACAGAATACCTCTGTTTCTGTAGGCTTTGGGTAGGTAGGTGGATGGAGGTAATACCACCAAGAAAAACGGATTTCAGGGGAAAAAAATAAAACATTTATAAGAAGTTTCTGGCGGAAGTGTGGTTGCTGAGTCAGATCTCATAATTAAAGGTATTAAGCATATTTTGTGAGGTGGTCGACCCTTTGCAATGCAGTTACTAACAGGTTTAAAGGCAGGTACTAAGACAGAAACAGAAAATGTTGCATAATGCAAGTGGCTGGCCAGGTTAAAGTGTTTATCTTATTAAGGAGCTTACTGCTTTTGTCTTCAAGGTAAAATATGTATGAGTAGGACCTAAAATGATGCTTTTAATTGGCCATAGGAATGTAGCACCCATGCCCCCTGAGATAAAATATGGCTTGCAGAACACTAATCCCATGTGTGTGTTGGAAAAAATTTTAGAACTCTCAGTTTCACAGTAAAGATAGGTGAGTAGTGTCTGGACAGTGTCCAGAAGATAGACTGAAACCCCGTGATAAACGTGGAGCAGGCAGAATGGCTCTGCCTGATAGCTGAACACAGCCAGGGTGTGGGGGAGGGTGACGGGGCCAGAGGCAGCTGCGCAGAAGGCGGCCTTGGCCTCTGTGGACTTTTAAAGGCACAACTCTGGGTATAAGCCTGAAGTTGAAGCAGGGCATAAAATTATATCCAGTACAACTTGTTAGATGTCTCCTTGAAAATTGGTACTACATTAAAAAGATCAACTGGAGAGTTAAGCCATTGATTCGCATAAATCAAATCTCAAAACTGCCTTTTTTCCTAAAGTGTCCTAATAATTAATTTAAAAAATGATAGTTCTTTCATCATAAATTATCTAGATAATTGCCTTGGTTCCATATTTCACATTAAGCTTGTCTGAGTGATGTTTAAGGCCTCCTGCTCACCTTCCTGTCCTTTCTCTTTTCATTTTTAGTTTACTTAATATTTTTTTTAAAAACTCAGTATAGTTTTTCTTCTAATGCTGTAAGGTTTTCATAAAGTAAAAACACTTTCTCTAGATCTCTCCATTAGAACTTCTTGTTGGTAAATTCCTTAAAAAAATTCTACTTATGGGGATATATGTATTTCGCTTCGTTATAAAGCAGAAACTAACACACCATTGTAAAGCAATTATACTCCAATAAAGATGTTAACAAAAATTCTACCTAATTTAAAACTCCGTTTTGCTGCATATTTCTTCTAGAATTTTTACCTTATATGATCGCTGTTCTGGGGCTGCGTGGCAGCCTTCATTTCCAAATCAAGGACTTGTTAATCGCACCCTTCATACTTTTTGTTTTTCTTCTTCTTTCCCCAGGCGGTAGGATGAGAAGGGACATACCATTATTCACTAGTTATTTGTCAGAATAGTCCCATTAACAGCATCCATTTGCCATTTATGAATATACCTATCATGTAAATAAACAGTGGCCTAGAGTACATTTTAAGCAAGGTAATTTTTTTAAAAAAGTAAAAAATTGAAACTCTGGGTCCAAGCATTCTCCTGAATTTCTTTAAAAGAACAGTGATCATATATATACACTACTACTACTACTATGTGTAAAATAGCTAACTAATGAGAACCTGCTGTACAGCACAGGGAATTGTACTCAGTGCTCTGTGGTGACCTAAATGGGAAGGAAATCCAAAAAAGAGGGGATATATGTATACATATAGCTGATTCACTTTGCTGTACAGCAGAAACTAACACAACACTGTAAAGCAACTATACTCCAATAGAAATTAATTAATTAAAAAAAAAGAACAATGATCAGTTACTTGGGGTGCATCATTTGTGTAACCCTGAGAAACCCGGAGTGTGCCTTGGAAACGTTGTGGGCCTGATTCTTTTAAAGTTGTCTTCCAGCTGACATGGGTGTGCACATGCTTGCTGTAGCACACTTGGGCTCTTAAGCTCCTGATAGATAGCTTCCTAGGTGAGCTAGTATACTGTTTCTTGAAATTAGTGACCTCGATCAGGCCTTCTATCTACAACCCTGTCCAATACAGATAAGCTTACAGCCTTCTGTTCGAATAGATGCATGTCCTCTGCTGAACTGAATTATCTAAATCAGTCCTATTTAGTGCCCTTCCTTTCCAAGAAAGATCCTTTTTTTCAGGCTGAGAGTCTAGGTGATCTGGGCCATACGTTAGGCTTTACCACATTCAACCTTCATGTTAGTTGCCAA
Source organism: Neophocaena asiaeorientalis asiaeorientalis (assembly GCF_003031525.2). Taxonomy (NCBI): domain Eukaryota; kingdom Metazoa; phylum Chordata; class Mammalia; order Artiodactyla; family Phocoenidae; genus Neophocaena; species Neophocaena asiaeorientalis. The sequence goes on from NW_020172162.1 coordinate 3,867,752, forward strand.
GGTGAAATTTAGCATCCGATATATTTTGGCCGCGCTGCATGGCTTGCTGGATCTTAGTTCCCCAACCAGGGATTGAACCAGGGCCCTCGGCAGTGAAAGTGTGGAGTCCTAACCATTGGACTGCCAGGGGAATTCCCTGGCATCCGATTGTAGGCGTCTCTTAGTAGGTGTTCTTTGGGAGAAGGGAGAGGTTTATTCTGATAGTCTCATAAAATCAGGGAAAGCTTCAAGTTAATTTGTGGGCAGTCAGTACTGAATTAGGTGAAGTACCATGTGTCAAATTAGGAAAGCTAACTTAAGGTGTTAGTGAAAGCTACCATCTTCCAAATTGATTTTAGCATAATGACTTAACAAGTGAATGTTTTTATCAAAAATTACTATTCTCATTTTTAAGATGCAGATTTTCCCACATCTTGGTTTTTAAATCACATCAAAGGCTTTAAATTGATGGATAGTTTTAACTGTTAGCGCAGTGGGATAACATCTGGTTTTTCTCTCTGGGCTCCCAGTGTTTGTCCTGTTGTGAGCAAAGATAATTTTCACCTGACGTCTGTCTGCGTTACCTGCGCAGAGATTCCCTGCTCTGTCCACTGACCACCAACACTGCATTCTTCTACTGTCTGTTTTGTGTTCATCATTCTGCCTTAAAAAGGATCATAAAGCTTTCAGATATCTTTTCCGGCTTGTTACCTCATGCATCTGTGCTTAGTCAGGAAGGAAGAGAAGAAAATAACTCTATCTTGGTTTTATCATCTGCATCACATGATTTTACAACTTTGAAAACTCACTTGTCAGTGTGGTTACGGGGGAGATAAGTTCAATTACCAAGGGCTCTGAGAGTTACTGCTGCAGCCTCTTCCCTCTTGCCTCCCCTTTGGAAAAGAAAAACATTTAACTTTGCTCAAGGATACCTTTTATTGTTTTTCCGGAGCATGATTTCAAAGTTGAACGTTTAGAGGATTTGTTTGTGAGACATTAAAAGGTCTTTGCCTCAAGTTCCTAGTTATTAACTCTTCTGAAAAAAATAGTACCGTTTTAAAAAAGGTTTCCTGATATGTCCTTTCGACTGTTGCCATGTCTTTGGCAGTTGAGGGTACTTCCTTGATTATCTAGCTGTTTCTGATTTTTGAACCTAAGACTGCCAGTGTTGGGTTGATCCTTAGATAGTCTCAGAATCTAAGAGCCTCAGTTTTACTTGTCCTGGTCGTTCCCAGCTACTTTCCCATTCTTTCTTGTTTTGTGTCATTAGACATTATCTAAAGAGGTCTTACTGCCCTTCTTCTTCTCTCTTTCCCATCACCCATTATTTCTCTGTGAACTTCCTTCTGCATCAGTGGTTTTCAATCTTGGCCATTATTTGAGAATCACGGGGAAGCTTTGGAAAACACCAGTGTCGAGGTCCCATCCAAAACCAATTAGGTCAGAACCTCTAGGTATGGAGCCTGGGCATCTATATTTTTTAAAGCTGCCACGTAGTTACAATGCACAGTTAGGGTTGAGAACACTGTCTTAGAAAAATGAGAGATTTTGGCTGTGGAAGTTATCAACCAATTTAGTAATGACTTTTTGGCCTATTTCCACCCTATTCTCCATAGGGAGATTACAAGGTAGACTTTGCTCCCTGGAAGCTCCATATAAAAAGGAAGGAGCACCATCAAATTGGGATCTAAGAGAACAGTTGGCTTCTAAGACACGGGCATCGTTATTTAATAAACTGTGTTTAACTAGGATTTCCTCTCTACTTTCTTTTGTGTAAATGAATGTGGTGTCTTTAAAATTTTCCAGCCCCCACTCATTTTTCTAGTCTCCACTGGACCTTAGTTAACTAATTTTGAAGTTTTCAGGCATTCCTAAGAAGAGACAGTGCTATTTCGAGTCATTGTACGTTTCTTGAAATCTGAGACACAGAAACTCACTCTTTTGGGCAACCTAATCTGATATAATAGAGGGTTCTACCATGTTCTGACCCATTAAGCTAGTGCTTCTCAAAGCACGGTCTCCACACCAGCAGCATCACCTAGGAACCTGTTGGAAATTCAGATTCTTGGGCTCACCCCAAACATATTGAATCAGAAAGTCTGGACCCAGCAATCTGTACTGTCACAAGGTGTCCGGGTAATTCTGCCACAAGCTGAAGTTTGAGAACCACTGCTTTTAGACATTTGCTAAGTCCAGAATTCTGCTGGGTGCAGATTAGGAGTCAAAAATCAAATTTTTCGTGCCATCTTGACTTCAGAGGCCTGATAAGAGTAGGAAGAGATGAACAGAGAGCTTGCACTGGTATCTGTGGAGATGTAACAGAGTTCTCAGCCCTAGAATAGACTTTGCACAGATCCTTGTTGCTGTGTAGCTTTCTGTGCAGTCAAGGGCACCGACCTCTCCCCTCCCCCAGACAACAATAGACGATGCACTCAGGTGCACAGAGGAAGCCACGTGTTCATCCTAGTGTGTGTACTGTGTTCAGAGGACTCGTGTTTAGGTTGGATTCTTATTGTTTTGTGATCTTTTCCCCGTACTTGTTTGTTTTGGTCTATTGGGGAATGTTCCTAGTTTAAGACCAGCGTCGGACAGGGGGAGTAGTCAGTCGCCTGACTCACCCACAGACGGACGTGGGACATGTGGGAGAGAGATAAGATTAAAATGTGCTGGGTGTAATCAGTGTGAGAGGGCGAGTGAAGTGAAGTGAAGGGGAAGGTGATGCTGCTTTCGTGCTGAGGTCGAGGCGAGGCATTGGTGAGGAGGCGCCACGCGCATCTTGGCCCAGAGTCCTGCAGGACACACGGCCTCTCCCACCGTGAGGTGAAGCCAGGTAAAGAGCAAAAAACAAGTTATTGTTGCTTGTCAGTATCCCTGGATTCTGGATCCACTAAACAGGGCCTCATGATCAGCCATATCAAACACAGCTGATGGCTTTAGGAATATAAATAGTGCGAAGAACAGTCGGTTGGCCGGGTCTTGGAAGTTCATTTCAGGACCTCCTAGCAGCTGCTTCAGAATGTTGCCTGAGATTCATAAATGCTCTTATATCTGACACTTAAAAAAAAACCCCAACAAACCAGGATTCGTTTGGATTACGAATTCTTCTGCTGTTAGCAATACCTTTTCCTCGATGAAGCTCTATCCGAGATGACGTGGCTTGGGTGGTGAACTTCAGAGGGACAGTAATCTGGGTTTTCTTCTTGGGAGTGGAGAGGGCAGGCAAGTTAGTCTCCTCAGATTCACCAAGAGTCTTGGGAAGGAGCAAGAAGGCAGGCCCAGGTGCTGGAACATCAGAAGGTTCGCGCAGTGGTGGGGAAAGCTGCATTGGGAGACTTCACGTCTGGAGCCAGAGTTTGGAGGGGAGTCCGAAATACCGTGACCTTAACGCTGTGAGCAGAATTCGAAACTGGGCTCCGGGAGCGCGCAGGCCTTTCACAGAAGTCAGAGGTCAGTCAGCTGGTGGGAACTTCAGTGCTTGCGACGGTGGGATGCCTCCCAAAGCGGCCACTGCTCACAGAGGAAATGCACATGTTAGTTCACTTCTATTTTGGTTTTCCTAAAGGATGGGCTGCTGCTTGCATGTTTGGGGGGTGGGGTGGTGGTGGTGTATGTTGGAAAAAATTCTGCCATTAGGATGCATTTACAGAGGAGTAAAGTGCCTTAAGGAACAATCTGGCTCATAAGAAAAAGCTTGCCTGGCAGCCGTGTAGAAGGCTTGGCTCCCAGCCCAAGGATCAGAGGGATCTGAGTCCTCAGCTCCTATGGCCCAGAACTGAAGATGGAAATCAGGGACATCAATCTGCTCGACCTCTCTTCAGAAATCCCCTCTGGGAGGCTGTAGAGGAGGCCTTTGGTTTTGAGGATAAGGTCCCCGAGCCCTGACTTCTACGGGGAAGGTTGTAGTTGAAGTTAGAAAACTTTTATCCCCTCCCCACAAAAAGGGCAAAAACAGTTGTATGTTAAAGCTGCATTGGTGCGAATGGGTGTGCTGTGTGCAGTCACAACCTTAGGTCGACCTATCATTTTCATGGCTGTAACTAAAAGCTACTGTTAATTGAACAGTTATTATGGGCCACGCACTGCTGTGGGCTTTATGCTTATCAGCTCTTCTTTACAGACGGGGAGACTGAGGTACGGGGTGGCTTTGTAACTTAGCCAAGGCCATACACTTGGTAAGTGATAGAGGTGGGATACCTCTATCAGCATGCCTCTACTTTGACTAAAAAAACTCCAAAATCAATAATTAATCCCAGCTTTAGGGATTTTGATTTCATAAAACTGCCTGAGGCCTCACTGGGCTCTTCTTTCCTACCATATCTCTTATTTTGGTTTAAGAGAGAAAGGAGGGGAGTTTGCATGATCTCTGTTAAAGATGGGGCAGTTGCGTTATACCTGGCTGGTCGCTCTTTCGGAACCCGGGAAGAACAGACTCGAGTGTGTGGTTGTAGACGAGCACCCACAGTGAATGCAGAAGCCTTTTAAGACTTGCAGTCTTGTGAAGTGTAATTATGCTTCGGGATGGGACTCTCGAACTGCCTGTTCTCTCCAGGCTGCAAAGCAGACGTAAGCGATGTTGACCTTGCACTCTTCACTCCCAGAGGAAAAAGGAGATACCGCCTTTCTTTCTTTCTTTGTTGGTTTGGCATACGCCGTTTGTTCACTAGCCACGGAAGCAAGTGCCTATCAGCTTCATTTAGATTAAATATAGGGCTCATCCTAAACACCTTGTTTTCCAGATGTGAGGGGCAGGCCCAGCAGGCTGTGGCGTGTCCTGGTGAGTGGAAGTGATGGGGAAGCATGTGCTAAGGAGGCCACAGCACCCAGCCCCGTGTGCTGGTGGGAGATACTTTTTCATCCCAGAAGTCACGCGGAAGTCTTTGTATCTAGTTGGAAGAACTCAGAAACATCTCTTTTCTTAGTCGTTTGACTAGTAATATTTTTGAAAGAGGTTGGAATTTTTAAAAATGAAAATTTTGCTTTCTGCATGTAAACAGAGATGTCCTAAGAGACCTAAAAGAAAATACATGAGGTGTTCGTGAGATAATGCATTTATCCTGTTTAACTTCACACTTTCCAGTTAGGTTTTTGTCGTGCAGATGATGAGTGACTCCTTCAGAAGATGTTAAGGAGTGGGGTTATTTCTTTTCTGAAGAGACAGTTTTCGGGACAGACTTTTGATATTCTCTTTTCCCCTTCTTCCTGGATATTGAGATAGGAAAGCCACGTCTGACCCCCAAAAAGCAGTGCAGTAGATCAAACCACCCCTCGAACTGTTATTCACCACCTGTGTGAGGTGTATCTGCCAGCCCAGTACTCCTGACTCTTAGTAGCGAGCCCACCCTTCTCGGCAGCCCCACTGTAGGTACCTAACATTCCCCCGTTCATCTCACCCGGGCCCTGTTTCCTTAGGGATTTTCTAGGGGAGGACTAATCCGGGAAGCAAATTAACGCTGAATTGATGACGGAACCTCTGAGTTCCGGAACTGAATGCCTTGGATGTCGTCTGACTTATCCCTTTATTTTCTGGGTGAGGAAATTGAGGATGAGAGATGTGAAGCACACAGGGAGGCTACCCTTAGTCGTGCGCTGCCTCAGTAGTCACCACAGTCACTTTTCTGGAGGACAGCCCTCTGCACCGTCTCACAAGGGTCTGTGCACCTGCCGGTACCTGCCTGGACAGGTTCCTCAGTTCAGACAGCCCTGCATTATTCTCTAGGGAGGAATAAGGTGTTTCATTTCACTGTGGCCAGTGTGAAGGCATTCTGTGGAAATGCACCTGTGGGAGACCCGCAGGCAGCTAAAATGCTGCCTTATAAACGTCCGGACCTTGAAGAATGACTGCCTGGTGGCAGCCCTATAATCAGGAGTTACGGGGCCTGAGTTTTCTTAAGTGGTTGTAACTTGGAGGCCTGTGACTTTGGGAGAGAGTTCCACTGCATGCAATGTTTCCAAGAATTAGTTACTTTGTGCCAGAGGAGTGGGCACAGTTAGCTGGAACAGTGGCTTTAACTGGCAGTGGTTTGCTGCAAGGGAAGCTCATCAGTCTTAATGCTGAGCGGCCCATACGTTGCATACTATTGAGTAGACTTGGATATCTTTTATTGAGAATTAAGTCCCCAAAGCAGCTTTCTGTAACTATTAAAGTCTGATGGATAGTGCTAAGTTCTATTGTAGGCACTGGAGAAATTTGGTAGTCTTTGGAACAAGCAGTTTCTTTGGCTTTGGCCTTGAGAGCAAAAGTGCCACTTCTCGTCACTTTTAATGTTACCAGGAACTTTCAGACTCAGTACTGATTATTGACAGGTTTGTAGCAAATGGGATTTCTAATGTGGTGAATTAATCTACATGTGCCTTAAAGGTGAACTAAAACTACAGCAAATTATCTGAATAAAACTTACGTGAACATAATTTTTTTTAGTCACACAAATTGTTGGAAGCTCTGGTCCCTCCCCAGCAGGTTGCTGGCAGTGGTGCTAGCTTCTATAGCTTGGGCCAGGTTCTGGGTCTCACCCCAGGGCTCACGTGACGTGGTCATTTAGGGGCAGGACAGTGGGAATGTGCTGCCTGGGTCACAGCCACGATTATTCATCTGCTTTCACTCAGCCAACGTGGTGATGCGTGGAAGACCAAGAAGCGGGCATTGCCTTTATGAGTGTACAGTGTACCGAATGATAGGGACGTGCACAGAATGTTGCCCCTTCTCTTCGGAGGCTGCACTGAGGAAGCCCCCTGTGGGCCCAGCGTCTACCTTGCCTGGAAAGAGGGGAAGTCTTGCTGAGCTGTGCATCCTGGCATGTATTTCTGCCCATCCTTCATTATTTTCACCTCTGATAACGACACTTCTGACAGTACAGTGTGTTGCTGGAGTTCACTTTCTTTTGTTGATGAAAGTATTACAGTAATCAAAGAATTCCTTGCAGAACTTTTGCAACCCTCAAGGAAAAGTGATAAAACACAGACCCCGCTTGATAGATTGCAGGGTACGGGGAGGAGGGAGTTGTCCTTCCTTTCATTTTGGCTTGGCTGTTTGTGTAGCTGTGAAAAAACACTGAGTCTGCTTTTTGTAAAGGAGATAGCTTGGCTCATCCCTACCATGCAGAGTGTCGGGTGAATTAATGAGTGGAAGGCACATAATAATATGTGGCACTCATGTAGTCTTTTGATGATTTCACCTAGAATCTTGCCATCTGGAAACTTGCATTTACTAGGACGCAGAGCCAATTTTGGCTGATACTGAGTCCAGTGTGTACTTAAAAGTGGTTTAGATTTTCATTTGGCTAAAACCTAGGAGGTTGTAGACTAATAGAATAATAATAATGATAGCTTTTCCTAAGAAGCCCTGAATAGCCTCAGAAGCACTCTGATGGGAGGTAGAAGGCAGGAATCTTACTCTGTTTTATAGCAATGAAATAGAAACTTGGTAGCCCGCACAGAGTCATAGAGCTGTCCCTTTTGAAATGAGAAGTTGAATTCACGATCCCTGTGGCTTTGACTCTTGGCTTTGCCCCCAAGCATTGCTGTCTCCAGACCATGAACAATCTTTGCCGTTTTATTTTCCCAGTCCTCTGGAGTGAAGGTTTCCCACCTGGAGTTTGAATTCTGCTGAAGGTGCCTACATCCAAGCCTGATAGATCTCACAGTGGGTCGGGGTTCACGGGTCACTTGGCCTGGGGACCAGCTGCTGACGGTTGAGTTTGGAGCCCAGCTGGCAGTGCATCCGTGACTCCCTCACTCTCCGGGAGGGCCCTCTGCACTTCTCAGCACTTCAGCAGGGTACGGCTGCGCTCTTTTTCCCAAGTCAGCTGAGAGCCTCTGCAAGGTGTGCCACCTGTTCTCCCCCGATTTAGAGATGCCTTTCACCTCCCATTAGAGTGCTTCTAAGGGCGACTTAGGAAAAGCTATCGTTGTTATTTATTATTCTGTTAGTCTACAGTCTCCTCGGTTTTAGCCAAATGAAAATCTAAACTGCTTTACATACGCATTTGATTTGGTATCATCCCGAGTAGGCTTGCGCAGAGTGATGGAGTGTGCTGCCCCAGGCATCCATGTCCCTTATTCTGGCCGCTGCCCTCATGCCTCCTTTAGGGGTACGTGGGAGAGAACTGAGGGGCACAGGCCTAAGTTTGCTTCCACCTCATTCCCATCCCACATTCTCAGCAGGCTCCTTGCCCTATTATTGTCGGTCTAAAAACCAACATAGATCTGCCATTTCCCCGGGTGGACTCAAGCCTACGGAAAAGCAGAGACCACGTTTCCCTAAAGGTGTTAATTTCAAATTTAAGTTTGTTTATGCTCCTCTTATACCACAGTGGCAACTTAGAAAGACATATGCAGTGTGAAAGGATGAAACCTGAGGGCAAAGGACGAGATAGTAGTTGACAGGTGCCGAAGTTAGGCCACACATGTGGCTCTTGAGTTTCACAGCAGCTGAAAAGAAAAGGGACTTAAGATCAGCTTCCAGATTTGTAATTGCCTTTAAATAAAAACAGATCCGTTTCACAGAAGAAGCATGGCCTTTTCTGTTACTGAGGAACTTTTTTCCTTGAGGATGTCATAAAGAGAACACTGATCTAATAGGTGACATTCTCCTATTTGAAACTTAGTTCTCAAAGGTAATGAGCCAGTCCGTTTGTTTTGAGTGTTCTCTCCTCACTGGTGTATTTGTGTGTCTGTCTGTCTAGCCTGGTAAATCCATTTCTGACATACCAGGAGTTTGGTTGGGTGTGTGTGGATCCAGACTTCGGGAGTGACTAGGACTTACACACGAAGCCATATGGATCAGGTTCTTTGGGAAAGTCCTTGGAGTAGCCCAGGACGGGAAACTGAGGCTGGTGGGAAGACTGAGGAGTGAGAAGAGGCGGGCTGAAGGCAGATGTCTCAGTATAGGGGATTGCATCGACCAAGAAGAAGTCCAGGGACTTAGCAGAAGGGGAACGCCAGGGAACAGTTGGTGGAATCTAGCCTCCGGCAGGACCTGGGCTGTGAGACCAGACTGGTGGTCAGGACGCAGGCCTCAGGGAAGGGACCAGGGAATCGGCAAGGAAAGCATGTTCAAGTTCATTGAGGACTGTCCTCGTGATGAACCTGAAGAGAAGATGATTCCTTTTTTAGTTGCTGAAGAAACTGAAGCTCAGAGCTGGGTCTGGCCCCAGATTTGTTCAGTGTGCGTTTGGTACACCCAGTCTGCCCCCTCCGCCTTCTGGCTCCCCCTTCTCTATCAGAGGTCCGTGTTGTTTAGAACAGTTGCTCAGGGCTGGAATAAGCCTCCGGGTGACAGATGAAGGGATCCTGAGACGGCTTCTCTCTGGGCAAAGTTGGTCCCAGAACTGCTCAAGGGAGTGAGGTAGCTCCATGGAAAGGCGGCAGATACAGGGGTTGAGGGGGGTGGGGCGCCAGGCGGCACCCGGAGCTTTGTGTGCCCACTGGTGGTGCACGTATCGTGCTGATTCTTACAAAAATGTATACGTGTGTACACACAGACACACACACACACACACACACACACACAAGTTCTGCAGCTTGCCTTTGAAGTGAAAGCTGGGGCTCGGTGCTGTCCTTGTTTTTCCTCCCCTCCATTTTGGGCCAATCCATGTTCCTGCGAACAGACAAGGCATTGTTGAAAGTACAGTGTGCTGTCCCGCTTTTGCATTGTCATCAGAAACCCTTGACGAAACGTTTAATTTCTCTCTGAGGTTATCTGAACTTAGTCGACTTGCCTGATGGTACATTGGGTTCTGGAACCTGGAACTTTCTTTTTACCCACCCCTGTTTCGTTCAGTCATAGAACACAGAGATATTTTTATAGAAAACTTAAGGATTCCTGCACTAGGAGATGACTCAGACCAGTGTTTCCAAACTAGTAATATTAACTGGGATACATGCTGGAGAAGGGCTTCGCCTTCTCTTCCCTGCTCTAGCTTTTCACTGGTCTAGCTGTCTGTCCTGTTACCCTGTTTGCAGTAGGGCCAAAGGGACCTGTCTCCTAAGTGTAAGGTTCCATTTAAAAGTGAAGATACTTTTTAAGGCTACTTTAACAGAGTTAAAAGCTTTTAAGTTCTTGTGACAATCTGCTAACCAGCTGCATTGCCTGTGACCTCATTTAAGAACGTTTTGTGTCATCATCTTTGATAAATTCAACAAAGGTAGAGATGATCGGTGTGAGTTAAGTAGTTAAATTGCTTTTGAACTGTACATTTAAAGAAAATTCCATTCACTTTTCCCCTCATTTGGGCTTACTCTTTTTGCAGGTGTGCGGATTCATCGGCATGGACCATGGACTGGATATCATAGTATTTTTTTAAGCTGGACTGTATGAAAACTTAAGATTTACAAAAAAAAAAAAAAAAAAATTAAAACCCCACATAACTGAGGTTGTTGTACAATTACATTTATTTAAGCAGCTGTTACATTTTTAAAAAATCAGATTTCAGAAATGCAGTTAGAGTCAACTTTACAAGAATGCATTTGTTATACAAAGTGAGATGTGCATGCACAGACCCAGACCCAGTTTTCCCTTCTTGCCTGTGGTCAGCACTGCTGCTGCTTTATACCCCCCAACCTCCCGCTTTCCCCCGCCCTAAGAGGCAGAGGCGAAGAAGAGACTAGAACGTCAGGGCACTCGGAGACTGTCCTTGTAGTGGGTGGAGACGAAGCATCCTGCTGGCGGGGAGGCAGCGGTCTGGGCTGGGGAAACAAGCCAGCTCCATGGCGCCTTATGCTTGCGCTCGAAGCCTCCGCGGGGTGCTTTCTGCCCGGCTGGGGTGATTTTCTGCACCTAGGTGGAAGAAAGAAAGGGAGTTTGCTCTGGTGTGACTGGAAAATGGAAAAGCTTGAAGGGATGCTGACAGTTTTTGGTGGGAAGTCATGACAGTATCTTAGTTCCTTAACATTTTTTAGGTAAACATGGTGTTGTAGGTCCCGCAGTAGAATAGTTAAAACTTGAAATCCCTGAGGATCATTCCTAAGACAAAACAGCCAACAATGTTTTTGGTCCCGTGGGGTGGGGTGGTTTGATCGGGGCGCGTTTTGAGGAGAAGGAGGGGGTGGCACCGTGCGCAGTGCCTGGCACCATTCCTGTGGGCCACTCCACATGTAGCCGCTTGCCATGTTCCTGCTTTGCTGAACTTCTTCAGAAAATTACTGTTTTTGAAGAAAGAAAATCTGAGTGGTGGAGAGAAATATAGGCTGTATTTAAGCTGGCCTTTGTAATTTTTCCTGGGCACACACAGCCCATATTTTGGAGCTCCGTGACGTCAGCGCCCCTGCCTGGGGGTCGGGAGTCTTGACCAGTTAGGCCTTGGCCGCCCTGGGCCACACAGACGCATGCCTGAGCCGGGTCCTTGTTTACTTCCTCTTGATGCTGGGACATCGAGTACTAAGAAGGACCGCACGCCTGCACAAAAGCTCCTGCCAGCACGCTCAGCCCTGCCATTCCTGACTGTCTTGGAAAGCGCTCCATCCTCGAGGCAGGCTTTTGTTCTTCGAGTGCAGGCTTTTTTCCCCAGCTACATACCCTTTTCCAGATTCCAGAGCAGACCCCACGCCCACTCCCCTGCAGTCTAGCCCCCGCGCAGGATCCTCAGCTTCAGCGGCTGTGAACTCTCAGAGCAGGAGGAAGACAGGGTAATAACTTTCTCAGTGCTCTGTGGTGACCTAAATGGGAAGGAAATCCAAAAAAGAGGGGATACATGTATACATATAGCTGAGTCACTTTGCTGTACAGTAGAAACTAACACAACATTGTAAAGCAGCTATACTCCAATAAAGATTTTTTAAAAATTAATTAGAGGAAAGGAAAGAGGTAATGGATAGACAAAATAAAAGTACTTATTTACAGACTATATTGGCCAAGGATTATGGATAGAGAATTGAGGCTGATGTTTCTGTCAAAATTTTGGATGCCATGTTCACAAATTCTATCATGGTTCAAAAAATGTGCAGCCTTTTCTCATTTTACTCTTGGCATTATTTTGGCTCTTTTATGAGACTCGTATTACTGCTTTCAGACTGGAGAGAGTATTAGCATTCCTTCTAGGCCGGCCTCCTCATTCGATAGAATAAACTGAGGCCTGCGACTTGGGGTGGGCACAGAGCACCCAGCTAGTGGGTTAGGCAGAGCCGGCAGGAAACTGAATTCTCACTCCAGGCCTTTCCTTTAGAATAAGTTGCTGCTTGCCTTTGTGACTGTTATAAAGACCTGCCTGGGGCACGGGTGGGGACTGGGGCCTGGGGGCAGGAGAGTTCCTTTTGCCTCTGGAGCATTTAGAGTTTCTCATTCACAGCCCAGGTGTAGCTGGGACTCACTGGGAGCTCTTTCAGAACCTCTATTTTTCTATTTAACTTTGCACCCAGTAGTGAGGGGCGAAGGGTCGTCCATTTACATTCAGGATAACCATACCCATTACAGCTGGGCAGCCCTCCTGAAGCTAAGTACCACGTGAGGGATGTTCTTTATATCTGTTAGAACAGTGTTTCCCAAACTGTATTCCCCTGAAAATAGTAGTAGGCTTCATGATTTGGGCAGTTAGGTTGAAGAAAATTTAAGTGATATATTTTCTTTTCTTTTCCTCATAGGACTTCTTGAGGCAGTCTCATCACACCCTTTTGGTGGTAAAGTCACTCGGGAGTCAGCTTGAAACCCCAAATTCTGAGTAATCAGAAGGATGAGAACCAAATATAACGTAGCCCTGAAGTTCACTTTTGGGTCAGGCATTCAGGAAGCAGCACATAAAAATTTGCTTGGATACAGTTTCCTCATAGTTCTTTCCTCATAGCTCTTCAGCAGCTTGAAATAACATCTCGAGGTGGCAGTAAACAAAAATCTCAGGTTATCATTTTTCTTTCCATCTGATTGAACAAGTTATTGTCGTAGGGAGGTGAAACAAAACAAAACTTTGTGTTCCTGAAGCTGAGATCTGCATTTCAGTTACTTGTACGTTCCAGTTACTTTGAAAGAAAGAAATAGTGGTATTCTTAAAGAGTTTTATGTACATGTTTGGAAGTTTACCATTGCTGCCTTTTTATTTAGAAAAAAGTTTGGAAAATTGTGGTATCTTGATTCAAAGGAAATACTGCTCAGCAATAAAAAGGAACAGCCGCTGATACAAAACATGGATGACTGTCAAACATGCAGAAGGACATGCTGTTTGATTTCATTTATATGAAGTTCTAGAAAAGGCAAAACTAGCCCATGGCGACAAAAAGCAGATCAGTGATTACCAGGGGCCATGGGGGTAGAGGACTGACTGCAAAAAGGGCATAAGGGAACTTTCTAGGGACATGAAAACGTTCTGTATAGTTATGGTGGTAGTCACATTGGTGTATACATTTGCCACAATTCATCTATCTAGCTGTGTGCTGAAAATGGGTGCATCTTTTGGTGTGCAAATTATATGTCAGTAAAGTTGATTTAAAAAGAAGAGAAAGTTTAGAAAGACTATGATTGGAATTTGTGTAGCTCGAAGAATAAATCGTGCATTTCGGCCAGTTTTTCAGCACCGTAAAAAGCCTGGCCCTTTGCTTTCACATGTCTTCAGTTATTCCTGTGTTCACGAGGCTGCCCACCTCTTCTGCTTTCCCACTCCTTTTGTGATTTGAGCTTTAGAAATTCTTTCCTTCCAGGAACTTACAGTCCTTGTTAGTAGTCAGCAAAAATGCGTTTTAAATTCACCTGAAATTATTTTTCACCTAGGAGGTCGTGGAAGCATTAGTGGTTTTCTGGAATGGAGGTGTGGTGGAAGCATGAGTGTTTGCGTGTGGGAAGAGGGTATGTGTCCTTAGATAATTGTGCCATGGTTCCTCACACCTGTCTAAGCCTCTGTGTGAATAGTAAAAGAAGGTGTCATGAACTCTGCTTCTGGCATTTGTCTGCCACAGCTGGGGCCTAGGGTTGCACATTTGTTGTGGTTTCTGAGTCTCTGAGAAGCCATTTGTTGAGAATGGTCGTGCGACTGGTAATTCAGCGGGTGAGGGGCGAAGGATGGTTCTCAGCACTTTCACCATTCTCCAGTCTTGAATCTCAATCCCATTAGAAATGAGGGCATTTTCCTAGTGTGTTCACAGAGGAGTGGATGCATGCTTAGGAATGTATGATTTAGTGGGTAATTTGAACATCTAGGTATCAGGAATACTGTTGAGTGTTTTTAAAGTTCAAGTCCTCCATGTATCATCAAACCGGGCTCTAAGAAAGAATGAACTTGTTCTTAATGGATCATGTTAGCTGGATTTGGTTCAAGTGTTTTTTCTTAGAAGGGAGGATTACGCATTATAGTAACAAGATGTTCTTTTATTTCCTAGTTTATCAAAAGGTGTTGATTGTGAAATAGGGTGTGCAGATATTTTAGATCTTACTGTTTTTAAATAGATGAGTTCAAAAGAGCGAGAAAACGTTGTGTCAGAAGGTGAACTGTGCCAGAGGAGAACTAAATAATTGGGGTTGGGGGAGGGAAAAGTAAATATTCTTTTCCCTTGTTGTGTCTTTCTCTTGGACATCTATTGGTTGTGTGCTTGTGTTGTGTTTTTGTTAACTGGCTTTCTTAAGACTGCGAGGGCAGAGTGGAGAGGTGGTGCAGAGCTGTATGCAGATGTTCTTCCCTCTTTCTGGTTTTTCCCTCCCCAAAAAGTTGTTGGCAAATTAATTTCAAGGAAGCGGGGAGGGAAATGGGCCACTTGAGCTTTTTAGATTGGTGTGAGCTGTGTATTTGTTTACAAAATGAAAGCAGGTGAAGTTTGTGCAACTTTAGAGAAGAAAGGAGAGTCCCCTTTCTCCTCCTTCCCCTTCTCAGGAGAGTTGTTAGAAAATTGAAAGCTTATTTTATGCCCCTGTGGTTTAGAAGCCAAATAGAGAAAACTGCAGGCGAATGAGTAGAGTTTTGGCTTCTTGTTAATAGAATCAAGATGTGAACCGGCCTCCTGACCCCCGGCAGCGCCGTGCAGGTTCCTGGGGCTCCTGTAAGGTGAGCGGCCTCAGCCCCATTTCCCTCCGTGGGCTCGCCTCCCTCTCACGGCCCTTCTTCCCTGGGCTTGGCCCGGCTGATTTTGTCCTCCTGCCCCAGACTCTTAAGAATGTGCATGGCAGACCGGGGCTCTGCGTCCCTGGTGGTGGCCCCGGGAACCTCAGGGCCTGGCTGTCCTGTCGCAGTGACCAGGTGGGGGTAGTTAAGCACAGCCAGGCCCCGTCCCGAATCTGGCTTTGTTGGCGCTGGCAGAGACCCAGCTGTTTCCCAACCGCCTCCTGCCTCCCTTGTGCTGCGAGATAAGAACTAAGAACGGGCTTCACCTGAGCGGTTTTGTGCTTATACAAACCATTTCGGAACATGGTTAGTGGTCTGCAGTGTCAGGGAAAGTGTGTGATTTTGGTGGAGACATTTGGGATCCAGAGTATTTTCATGGTGGTTTCCCAAACAACACTAGCAAGAACTAAGAGTTCAGTTTATCCTCTTGGTATTTTAATATTGTTCTCAAGGAGAGTTTTTTTTTTTTTTTTGAGGCGTGACTTCCATCCTTCCCACTCCCCTCTGCCCCAAGCAGCTGGGTTTTGCAAACCTTTGTCAAGCCACACGTTGTTGAGGTCAAAAGCCTGCTGCTTGTTTTTGCTGAATTTATGAGAGGTGTGAGCATGTAGTGTTTTTAGGTAGGGCTGTGGAATGCAAATTGAGTTGTCAAGAATACTGGAAGTATTTCTGAAGAAGGAGATAGGGTGAAAATACTTTTCATTATAACTGTCACCTCTCTAACTCTTCAACTTGAGCTGAATTTAACAATATAGAAAAACTTTGGTGCTTATTATATTGAATTCATTTCCTAAGCACTGTCATTGTTTTATATGAAATACAGCATAAGTTTCGTTATTAAAAAACTCAACAAATGCTGTTGGGTACGGGGGACGCTTTTGCCCTTTCATTATTTGATGTTTTCTCTGTCTCAGAAACATGCCTTTCTAGAGGGGAGGGCAAGTTTGTTAATGCAATTCCCAAAGATTGGTTATTTACTCTAGGACAGAAGGGCATAGTGAGAGCAGAAACGTCATAGAAATCAGCCTTATGTTCTCCATTCCTAGGACTTCAGGATAAAACCTGCTTTTATGTTTACAGTAACTGCTGTCTAAGGGAGTTTTTGTACACATGTGAAATCATAATGACCTCTGTAAGACCACGTGTTATGAGTGCCTTGCTGGTGTTACCATGCCAAGCTGCCATTTTATCTTGTTAGTGATAAGCTTCATAGTTCTGCTGGAAATAGATTTTGTGTTAAGGCAAAATATAGGGTCAAGTATAGGATATTTCAAGATTCCAGTAAAATAAATATTTTATTTTACTTTTTAAATTTTTATTTATTTTTTGCCCGTGCTGCGTGGCTTGCGGGATCTTCGTTCCCCAACCAGGGCTTGAACCTGGGACACAGCAGTGGAAGCGCCAAGGGAACTCCCTAAAATAAGTATTTTAATGGTGGCAGCCTGGTTCTCTGTCATTCTGTCATACTCTGCCGAGACCCTGGTTCCTTCCTCTTGTCCTTTTTGTTTAAGCTAACCTTTTTGTTTTTCTTCCCCTGCAATGTTCTCTTTTTTTAGAATGCTCCCCAAACTTATAATCTGTCAGTATGTATTATTTTACCGTAAAGGTCAAATGCTTTATTTTCTACATGTCTCCTCTCCATTCCATTATCCCATAGCATTGAAAACATTTTTATAATACCATTTTTGCTATTTTTATGTATTATTAACAGAACCCTTTGAGAAAGTTGTACTGCCTACTCCAGAAAAATGTGGTTACATAAGACATTTTGCATGCAATTTGCATATAATTTCAGGGGTTTATGAATGCGGTAAGTCCCACCCGTGGACTTCTGGTTAATACCCTAATTTAAAAAAATACATTGCTCAAAGTAAAAGTAGGAATGTGGACTTGGAGATATAGGGGAAAAAAACCATGTCCAGATTACTTGAGAGTTATGGGTTGATGAACGATGAACATCTCAAGTATGTTTTGTAAGCAGGGAAGCAAAATGTTTGTTTGTGAAGGGGTGGGAAAATTTAAGCAGGAAATGGAAATCTCAGATAGGAGCACTGAGCAGGGCCATTCAGGGGAAAGAGGAGGTCACTGTGCACCTATCTAGAGGCAAAATTATAGGGTGTTTGGGAGAATCTAGAACCCTAGCCTAATCACACATTTTATTTTTTAAAAGATTTGTGGTTAGATGAGTTTGGAATATAATACACTATCACCCTTCAGGATCTTCAAGATGCATACATATCCGCAGGTTGAAGTCCCGGAGGACTCCTGCAGTAAAGAACCCTGTTCTACATGGTTTAATCCACCATCTCCCAGACAGTTTTAGGTCCACGGGATGCTTTCTGCAGAAAACAGTTATCAGCAGAACACATGTTGGAAAGTGAAATACCGGACTAGATAAACGTGTCCTTTCTAAGTTTTAGAGTCTGAGGTGTGGACAGTATCCTGAACCACAATAAGCAGAGAAAATCCCAAAAGATTAGAGAGAAAGTGTCACTGTGGAGGTGGCAGCAGCTAAGTGAGAACATAACTAGGCCATGCAGTTGTCTCTTCACATTGGCCCAAAGGGGACGTGCTAGAATGTGGGTGATGCCGTCGGACTGTGTTGAGAGGCACACAGCCCAGAGGTTGTGCGAGTTCCCACCATGGCTCCCTGAGAAAGGGAGAGCAGACCTGAGAGTGTCCAGTTCTTTTAGAAACGATGTCACCCATTAAATCCAGAGTCCACCAGGCTGAGACTAGGTAGTACACTTAGGTAGAAGAAAATTGCTTGTGACTCTGAGTGTAAAAGGCATTTTTCTTTTCAGCTGTGTGGATGCTCACGTAAGAGAAATTGCTTTCTTATTAAACAAAATGATTGTGCTGTGTTTAATGGGATCAGACATCTCCGTGCTGCCTTGTGGTGTTCATACTATTCTGGATAATGATTATGTGAAATTATGGATTCCGTGGGCTAAATTTAAGCCAAGCAGTACAGGACAAAGGGGTGCTTTGATTCTACTATGCATTGTTATCAGTCTCCTGGTTAGGTAACCCACGTTTTAATATGTTTCAAGGATTTTTTTTTTTAACACAGATATTCTGCAGTATTAATAGGCTTTGGTGGCTCATACCGTACACCTGTATGTGGCTGAGTTCAGCCATACCATGGGTGGTAGCTTTTTTGGGGACAAACCTCATGTTTCCTCTAATTTTTAATAAGCACATAGGTCTGCCTGGCTCTTGAGATGTGTCATAGAGTCCATCACATGCCACCTACTACAGTTCTAAAGAGGTACTAAAATTAGAATTCATGCTTCTTTTTTTTTTTTTTTTTTTTTAAGTTAGTGATTCTTCTTCCTTTGCTGAAACTACTCCTGGTCAGCAATATTTGTTAAATAACCTCTTCCAAACCCATAAATTCCGAGCTAGAGTTTGTGAACCTTCAACCTAAAGCAAGAAAGAAAAAACTTAATATAAACAATAGAAACATAATTCCTCTCATAGAGTTTTGAGGTTCCCAATTATTTGGTGAGGCTTGTATTTCCCTTTAAGGATCTGGTTCCCAAGCAGTTCATAATAATTCAGTATTGTGGGTTCTCTCTGCTTTAATTCTTGCCTTCCTCTGGATCCTCCTTTCTTCTATCTCCCCCAGTTTAGTGAGGGACCCCCCCACCACCTTGCTTCTCTCAGTTTGAAGCAGTCTTTTCGCCCCAGAATTGTGTTCTTCAGTGGATTCTTCATCTTCACTTGATGTGACTCTAATCTTAGTCCAGAGGAGGAAGGGATTGGCTGAATTCTGCTGACTCTTTGCTCCCCAGCTCTGTTGATACGGACACTCATAGGGTGGGGATGACAGGGGATTACCAAGCAGTTGCTGAGTGATAAACTGAAACTGAGGCAACCACAAGCAGGATGTGCAAAAAGGAGCCCCTGAGACACACTGACCCATTGCTCTGAACCAGCTCTCTGTGCTGGGCCTGCTGGGAAACAGGAGGAAAAATCTAGAGCTTTCTCTTGAGCAAAGTTGTTAAGTACAACATGAGTCAGAAGCGTAATTCCAAAAGGTTTGGGGCCATCCGGATTTGGGGGTGGGGTGGGGGAGGAGTGTTACACATTTTCTGGCGACTGACTTACTGGAAATTCACCATCATGGAAACAGAAATTTAGGGAAAGAATTCTGAATATTTTCTGGGAAGACTCCCATTCATGGAATTGGTTTGGCAGGCAAATGGCTTCCAGGAATGCCAACCAGATTTATAGCAAGATGAAGATGGTTGATAGTATCTTTTCCTTTTATTGCAACCTGGTGGTGGCTGGAAACCTCCACCCTAGGACAAGGGCCCTCTCTCTCCATACATGAACCTCCACTTCTTTATTCTTGGCTTTTCACTATGGCCAGGGAGAGATTTCTCAGAGTCTCATCTGTGCACATTCTTTTTCTCTCCCTTTTCTTTTTAGATGCAATTAATACAAAGATTACTAACAGTTATTATATAAGAAACTTAAGATGTAAACTCGAGATGTAATAAACTCTAATAAATTTGAGTTTATTAGAAAAATTGGGGCTTCCCTGGTGGCGCAGTGGTTGAGAGTCTGCCTGCCAATGCAGGGGACACGGGTTCGTGCCCCGGTCCGGGAGGATCCCACATGCCGTGGAGCGACTGGGACCGTGAGCCATGGCTGCTGAGCCTGCGCGTCCGGAGCCTGTGTTCCGCAATGGGAGAGGCCACAACAGTGAGAGGCCCGAGTACAGCAAAAAAAAGGAGAATAAGTCATGCCCATGTGGGGTTTATCCAGGGAATTTAAAGCTAATTTAACATTTGAACATTAAATACTGTAGTTCATCATATTTTTCAAAAAAATAAAGTAGAAGTAGAAAAACCATGAATGAGACCTGTTTGCATATTCCTAGATCAGAATAACTTTGCAAGAGTAGGTTGTTTTTTATTTCCTGTCCACCATCTTCCTTTTACCCTGATATTATTCCAGTTAATAAGTAAATGACCCTTCTGAATTGCAACAGGTTTGGGAATGTTCTTTAAAAGCATAACCTTTTTAAATGGGGATTTTCTTTTAAACAGGGCAGTTTTATATAAAAAGTATAATCCTGCTAGGTACTAACTTTATTGCTTATTTTAGGACCCCCAAATATTTAATTTGTATATATCTGTATGCTCTCAGCTATGTCTAGAATTGTGTGTGTGTGTGTGTTCTAGAATTTGTGTGTGTGTGTGTGTAGATATCACAACTAGAGTTTGTGGATTTAAGTTTTGAATTATTTTTCCTTTTTTGAATGGTGTTTACTATTTCGTTTAGGAAGTAGCATAAATATTTTAAGATCATAGGCTTTTCATAGTGCTTCTCATAATGATCTTTTATGCAGTATGTGCCTTGCCCTGGAACTCGATGGGAATTTTGTGTTTCTACAAAGATGCTTCTGGTCATTTCTCTTGGTGATCTGGAACAGAAGCCTTTCCCAAGTTTAATACATTTTTGACTGTACTTCAGTGGGTTTAGTTTTGTAAAACCCTTCTCCCACCCTCGAAAAATAAGTATCTGGGAAGCAAGCTCGCTCCACATCCGCCATATGAATTGTTTCTGTTAAGGGCTATCCCATTTCTTCAGACAGATTCCATCCTCTTCTTTCATCCCATTTATTCTTGACTGTGGTTGTGGATTGTCCCATTTCAAGTTTCCTTTCAGAGTGTAGCCACATTCCAGCAAGATGTTGGGTAGCTGGTTCTTTCCTAAAAGACCCACCTGGCTATACCAGCCCTCTGTTTGGGCAAAAGATTGAGTTGCTGCCCAGCACCACTTGCCCCTAGATATAGTTGTCTTTCCAGGCTTCTGAGGGGTAAGCCATTTACTTACTTAATTTTTTTTCTTTCTTTCTTTCTTATTGAGATATAATGGACATATAACATTGTATTAGTTTTAGGTGTACAACATAATGATCTGATATATGTATATCATTTTGAAATACTACCACAATAAGTTTAGTTAACTTCCATCACCATACATAGTTGTACTTTTTTTTTTTTAAAGCCATTCACTTATTTAAGAGACTACTGACAAAACCTTATTACTTGGGAGGATTAGCTTAACACAAATTGGTACTGCAAAGATGTAATCCTTTTAAAAGTTTATTCTCTTTCATTATTAAAATATATGTGTTCGTTGAAGAAAATGTGAAAGCCATAGATTGCAAAAATGAAGAAAATAAAAATCACCTGTAATAGTGCCGTGTATTGTTAACATCTTAGTGTACTTACTTTCTGGTTGTTCGGTCGGCTAGTATTACGTATCATACCTATGGCCTTGAAACCTGGTTTTTCCTGCAAGCCTCAGGGACTTCGTAGTTTGATGTCTTGGTTAATTTTCATAAAAGGGATGGAATTATTGATACTTTTCCGTGTCATTAACAATCGTTAATGACTTCATTTAAAAAATTAAACATCTTATTTTGAGATAATTGTAGACTCACATGCAGTTGTAAGAAATAATACAGAGAGATCCCATGTGCCATTCCTAGATTCCCCAATGGCAATGTCTTGCAAAACTGTAGTGCACACAGCCAAGTTAGTGACATTGAGAAGTCAAGCTATAGAACATTTCTATCACAAGAATTCCTCCTGTTACTCTTTCTTTTATAGCCATACCCACCTGCTTTTATCGTCTCCACCCTGACCCCTGGCAACCACTCATCTGTTCTCCCTTTTTATAATTTAGTCATTTCAAGAATGTTATATTAGTGTATATAAGAACATATGTGTGAACATAAATTTTCATTTTACTGGGCTAACTGTCCAATGACTTCATTTTAATGATGGCATAATATTTCATTATCTCACATTGTTTTTCATTGTATGTTTTCACTTAGCATAATGCCCTCCAAATCTATCCATGTTGCTGCAAATGGCAAAATTTTGTTCTTATTTTTATGGCTGAGTAGTATTCCATTGTGTATATATACCACATCGTCTTTATCCACTCATCTGTGATGGACACTTAGGTTATTTCCATATCTTGGAAATTGTAAATAATGCTGCTGTTAACATTGGGGTGCAAGTATCTTTTAGAGTTATAGTTAAGTCTTTATGCACATCTCCTTTTATTTCTAAAAGTGGGATTGATGCATCAGACTATGCATAATTTTAAAGCTTTGCTTTTCTTCCTAGTACCTCTCTTTTTTTCTTTCATAAAAACCTGCTAGACTGTTACCAGCAG
This sequence comes from Neophocaena asiaeorientalis asiaeorientalis, assembly GCF_003031525.2. NCBI lineage: Eukaryota > Metazoa > Chordata > Mammalia > Artiodactyla > Phocoenidae > Neophocaena > Neophocaena asiaeorientalis. The sequence goes on from NW_020172162.1 coordinate 3,889,948, forward strand.
TGCCCATTTCTCATGCCCTTGCCAACACGGAGCATTATTACTTTAAAAAAGTCTTTGTAAATTTCTACCTTACCCCGATAGCAGCGTAAACACAGCTTGACTGTTGGCTTTCCAGTCCCACTTGCCTAAGAAAGTCTTTTAGAATAACCAAGTCACCACCAAGACCTTGTTCTGTGTGAGGTTTGGGAATCGGCTAAAGTGGTTTTGGAGAGCCTCAGAAGACTTGGTCTAAGATAGGTACAAAGAATTATAAGAAATCACTCTGAGTCCACCTGTTTCTATATGTTGTCTTCTGTTGTACCTCATATTCACCCAGAAGAACTAGACAGGACCTTAAGAAAAGAAAAACCTTTGAGATGTGAAGCACTGTTTATAAAAGCTCATAAACAATATAGGAGTATGTGTGTGTGTCTATGTGTGTTATGCCCATTTGAAGCTCTTAGAGATGAGATGAGATTTAAGTATAGACTTAAGGGAGCTGTTAAGTATATAGAGAGGTGAGATGCTTTTCTTTCTCCTTCTTACACTAAAGTATTTTCGTGTTTCTCTCAGTGTGACTAGGCAGTGATTTTCAGGGAATAAGATGAGGTTAAGAATATATGTCTACTAAAACCCAGGAAATGTATTTGTGTCTTACTGAGATAAATGACATCTTTGGTTTGAAGATTACTTTCTGGTTGGAATGTGGCAAACTGACGTTCCTTCCAGTGTAAGACTTTTTTCCTTATTGTGTTCCAAGCTCTATAGTTATTTGTTTTCTTCTTTACCGGTGGTACCATATATAAGATGAATCAGACTGATTTCCGTAAAAATTGTTTTACTCTTAGAATGGCAGATCACTCTTACAGAAGGTTGGGTGATTTCAGAAGAGATTGTGCCCACTAACTCATTTGGTGCTAAATTAATGTGATGAAGACAGACCCCATTCTTACAAATAAATGAATAAAGGAGGCTGGCAGAATCTGCCATTTCTCTTTTTAAAGTTATAAGAAGTTCTTATTCATTTTGCCATTTAAATACCTTATACAGATTCATAGCTGAAGACTAGTAACGAGTGTAACAAAATGAGTAGATTAAGTAAGGTGACATCCATGAAGACTATTCACTTTTTCAGGGATGATAGAGAAAACGTTCTCTTTCTGTGTCATATTTTTCCAATTTATCATGATTCTTAACAGCATTGGTGATCTTAGAATTAAGTACCTAGAACATTCACATGCACTGTGGCCTAGGAAAGAAAATAGAGTATTGAACATCACGTGGTTTGTTCTTATCTCTAGGTATATATAACCTGAGAATGCAGGAAGGGGGCTCTGCTTAATGGGGGAGAGAGGGGTGATCCCTTGGGGAGTTTTGGGTAAAGTACAGCCTTTCCCAAATTGAGTGTGTATCATCATTTTCCTTCATGGCAGTAGGAGGAATCTGGAATCTATCAACTTAATTGAAGCTCAGAGCTTAGTTCTATTTTTGAAATTAAAATTTTTCTCTACATGGTACATTATAGGCAATTTAAAAATTTTAACAGAAGTATTTTTGTAATGATCATGAAAATATCTACAGGTCTGAGAACTCCTAGAAGAATCTTTGACTATGAAATTGACTAGGAATGGTGACTTAAGCTACCCTGAAAGAGTATGATTTGCTTTTGATCAAATGCAAACAGCAGTATCAGACTCCCAGACCATTTTGACTAAAATGATGATGTTTGATTCTAATCTGAGTGGTTATTAGGAGATGATTCAGCGTCATGCAGAATTAGTTTATTGAGGAGGTCAGAAGGTGCTAGAGGAGATGTATTATATAGATATTTCAGGAAAGTTTTGCTTATGAAAATCTAGAATTATGGTGGATGTAATAAGTAATAAAAAGGAATGGAAAGACAGCAGTACATATCTTGGTGACTAAATGAGGTGAAAATTTTTGTTTTCCTTTGACCTCTTCAGTGAGAGGTTAAATTGTTGTGGATTTTTGTACCTTTGGATGACTGTGTGGAAGACTTCCTGACATATTTTTTTGTTCTTGAATTTAGGTAGCATTTATCAGCATCGTGCCTTTGCCTGAAGTGAGTGAATGAATAGTCCTGTTTTAAACTTTATTGGAGTGTGGAGGTTTCACATGATTTATTAGTACATCATGTTTGACATTGACCTATTTGTGAACAAGGAATATTCAGTTCACATTCATTTTTCATTATTGTGTTCGAACAACAAATAAATGTTACAGTTTTAGGGTCTGTGCTTGAACTGAAGTTGAACAACAGCCTGCGACTTCAGCCAGAGAAAACAGTATGTAGTATGAGGTTGAGGTAGGACAGACAATTATGTTCAAAGGAGAAGTCACAAGATGCAATTATTTTGTAAAATGTGGTACTTTCATATCACTCAAAAGACCGGAGGACTTCCCTGGTGGCGCAGTGGCTAAGAATCCACCTGCCAATGCAGGGGACATGGGTTCGAGCCCTGGTCCGGGAAGATCCCACATGCCGCGGAGCAACTAAGCCCGTGTGCCACAACTACTGAGCCTGCGCTCTAGAGCCCGCGAGCCACAACTACTGAGCCCACGTGCCACAATTACTGAAGCCCGCGCGCCTAGAGCCCGTGCTCTGTAACAAGAGAAGCCACCGCAATGAGAAGCCCATGCACCGCAACAGAGTAGCCCCCGCTCTCCACAACTAGAGACAAGTCCGTGCGCAGCAACAAAGACCCAGTGCAGCCAAAAAAAAAGACCAGAAAAAAAGTTTTTTTTAATCTTATAATGTGAACATGTGATGATTGATAATTAATTTGCTTTGCAGATTATCTTTGGTAAAATGTTTTGGATTTTTTAAATATAAGAATTGCAAGTAAATTAAGACAGTTTGTGTCTTAACAAACTTTGGTCCAGGCAAGTTTGGTCTGAAACGGAACAATATAAATTTAAGAGAGGTGGGGCAGGATGGGAACACAGCTAATTTGGTATTAAGGGTTTGAGGACCAGAATTCTGTGATCAAAGCCTCTTTCTTGGTTGTCAATGATGTTCTTCTCAGTTAATGACTAATTGCTGCTCTTGCCTAGAAATCCAGAAACTCTGGAGATGAGGAATTCTTTCTGAAACTAATTCCACAGTACATCACCCCTTTTGTTCACTGCCACGGACTGTACCCTGGCTTCTCTTCCCAAGGGCAGTTTGTTGTTGGCATGTCTGTCTGGGAGGGTGGTGTTTTCTGCATAGTAATCAGGCTTCTGCAATTGTGACCTTCCTCCCCCTCGCCTTAAACTCTTTGGGTTCTTGACACACACCTTATAAACTCTTCTGTTCTTGCCACGGGTAGAACAAAAATCAAAAGGAGAACAGGAGAAAAAAAGTTTTCTCAAATTTGATGTGTCTGCATAGTTCTGCCATGCTGTGATTAAGGAAACCCCATTAAAAACTTTCTTCTTCTTCTTCCCAGGAAGCAGCCTTGTGAACAGGCAGGTTCAGAAAGCCAGGGAGCCACAACTTTTTCCAGTGCTTTTACCAGCCAGTCCTACTTCTACCAAGGGTTTAGTGATCGTTCTGCATGTTTTAAGTAGTTAAAATGTGTATTTTAATCACCGTTAGCACCTGCTGACTTGCACAGCTGGCTACTTGGCCACTGTTGTGTGTGATTTTCATTTTTGTTACCCTCTGTGACACCAGGGGGTCAGGATGAGGGTCCCATAAAGATAGCTCAACGGGAGTATATTGAAGAGGCTAATGGTAATTCAACCAGCAAGTGTTCATGTTGGGCTTTGTTTTTTGTTTTGCTATGTTTAAAAAACAAATGAACCCCCCCAAGGTACTAGAATATTGAGGGGCAAGGTATTGTCATAGGTTTTCAGACTCATGGAATTTAGAACTGGACTTTTTTTTTTTTAATAATTTTTTTTTTTTTAAAGAAGATGTTGGGGGTAGGAGTTTATTAATTAATTAATTTATTTTTGCTGTGTTGGGTCTTCGTTTCTGTGCGAGGGCTTCCTCTAGGTGTGGCAAGCGGGGCCCACTCTTCATCGCGGTGCGCGGGTCTCTCACTATCGCGGCCTCTCCTGTTGCGGAGCACAGGCTCCAGATGCGCAGGCTCAGCAGCTGTGGCTCACGGGCCCAGTTGCTCCACAGCATGTGGGATCCTCCCAGACCAGGGCTCGAACCTGTGTCCCCTGCATGAGCAGGCAGATTCTCAACTGCTACGCCACCAGGGAAGCCCTAGAACTGGACTTTAATTTATAGTCTGTTTTGTCTTTCCTACCCAAAAGGACATACTTAGGAGATGAAAAGTTTGTTGTTTGTTTTTGTTTTTAAATCACTAGTTGAAATACTGTAGAAGAATAATATTTCCTACATTCCTTTATCAGAAACTTGTTTCGCTAATACCGTGTTTTCTGATCCTGGTAAGGTTTTATGTCTTGAAGATTGGATTGTAAGATGCTTTTGTTTCAAACCCTGTTTGTCTTGCTCTATTCAGATGCCCAGGTGACTGTGGATGAATTCTGCTCAGTCTCCAAAGCCTAACGGAGGCTCCATATTCTTGTTTGTCTGCCATCCTGACATGTAGTAATATATAAGCATCCTTTAACGGCTCACAGATTAAGTTCTCTGGATGCTTTACTTCAGATGTTAAGGGAGAAATTTATTCATTCACTCAATAAATGTTTATTGATGCCTACTATGTGGCAGGCACTGAAATGTGTATTCTTTGACAGTGGCTTATCCTGGAAGAACTAATCTTGATCATTACCAGTGTCTTGGTTCATGACAACAGCAGTTTGAGAGTTGATGGCAGGTCTGGCCTTCAGTACTGTTTATCCTATTTGCTGCCATTTTCCAAGGACCTTAGTATCATAGAATGTCAGAGTTGAAAGATATGTAGAAATTCTAATCTAGTTCCCTCATTTTATTCATCAGGGGTAATGTAGAATTTCATATGCGTGGTCCCAGTTGGCCTCAAGATCACCTTAAGTTTCTCTGTTTTAAGCATGTCTCTTTTATACTCAGAATCATCCTTAAAATGCTTCAGTTGAGTGAAATCTCTAGTTCAGCCTCTTGGAAAACTTGATGCGTGGATAAATGGGCACTCCTACTTAAACATGATTGAGAATTGGCTATCACAGACCTATTTTCTAGTATTACAAGTAGTTCTACCAAAGAGGCTTATTCTAACTGGGAATTATCTTTTTTCCTCCAGAGGGAAATGGAACATGGACTGGATTAGAAACACAGTCTGAACAAAAGTAGGAGGCTACTCAAAGAACTTTTCAGAACTTGGGTAAAGAAGAGAAAAGCCAGCCATTTTCTGATGCTCCTGCAGTTCTCCATCAAAAACACAATCCAGAAACAAAAATACCCTGACAGAAATCAGGAAACCAAATATCCTACCTGCTAGCCAACTCTAGAGGTTCTGAACAGAGTGTACCATTGAGGATCCCTTTTAGCTGTCTTTGGGTTTATTTGAAAACCACTCCAGTGTGTGTTTATAATAGGAAAACAATTTAAAAGCTCTTCTTTTGGCCTTGATACTTTTATAGGGTTTAGCATTGCTAATCGTCAGTTCTTCAACGTTTGAAGAGAAGCATGCTATTCTCAGAGCAAAAAAAATAAAATAAGAAGCTTAACTTTTCCTTTACTTCTATCCTCCCAGGGTCAGAAAACTGGCCCTGAATTCCCTGGACAGATTTGTTTCAACCTCAGGAGAGTAGCTTCGGCAGTTAATGCTCAGCAGTATAGTGTGTTTCCTTTTGTTAACACTGAAGTAGCCAGAGTGCTTCCTCCAGCTGTGAGTGTCTGTTCGCTGGACCTCAAGATTTTGCCATAATCCAAATGGACAGTTACCAGAGGACATGATGCAGAAGAGGTTATTGCAGGTTTGTTCTTAAATGTCTTTAAGATCAGCCTACCGTAATTCATATTCAGTAAAGCGGTGGTTTATAACTGGTAAGCTGAGTAAATGGCTTATCTCTGAGCCTTATTATTTTTAGCTTTTCCCCCAAAATGAATTGTGAATCATCATGTCACTTCCAAAAGGTTTTGTTTCAGTGAGGCCTTAGAGACAAGACAGGTCCCTGGAGTTGTTCTGGAAGAAGGCGATGGGTAGGATTGGTAGTGCTGACTGGGGGTAGTGTCCACCATTCATGGAGAGTACCCTGGTGTCCACAGGGCTGGGTTCTAGGCCAGGCACAGCTGCTTGGTAGCTGAATGATCTCAGGCAGAGCTGTAAAGCACTGGGTCTTGATCTCTTTAGGTTTTTTTTAGGTTTTTTTTTGGTAATTTTATTTATTTATTTATTTATTGGTTGCATTGGGTCTTTGTTGCTGCACGCAGCTTTCTCTCTAGTTGCAGTGAGCGGGGGCTGCTCTTGGTTGCAGTGCGTGGGCTTCTCATTGCAGTGCCTTCTCTTGTTGTGGAGCATGGGCTCTAGGCACACGGGCTTCAGTAGTTGCAGCACGCAGGCTCAGTAGTTGTGGCTCACAGGCTCTAGAGCGCAGGCTCAGTAGTTGTGGCGCACAGGCTTAGTTGCTCCATGGCGTGTGGGATCTTCCTGGACCAGGGATCAAACCCATGTCCCCTGCACTTTGCATTAACCACTGTGCCACCAGGGAAGTCCGTCTTTAGTTTTAACATTAGCCCAAACACTGTCCTGTCTACTTCTTTCAAGGTGGTGATGAGCACAGAGTATTGAGATTGAAGGTGGTTTTGTTAAGAAGGGAAGCAGAGGTACCAGAATAGGCAAGTGAATTTGTTCTCACTGTATCTCTCTCTAAATAACTTTATGGATCACTTTTAGGGTGGAGGTATTTGTGTTTCTGGGTCAGCCACATGGACCAACAAAGTGACCTCTTAATTTGGAAGCAGTGTTGTTCTCACCTGTTTCTTCATGTCAAACCCCTTTAGCAGTACACATCATCGCAGGTCCTTCAGTTGTAGCTTAGGGCTGACAACATACGTACGTGCCGGTAACATGCCTAGAGGACTTGACTGTTGACCACAGGGATGCTTGTTGCCTAGGCTAGAGTCCTTTCGTTAAGCTCAGGAAACGTGCACCTTGGATTTAAAAAATATACGCACAGTCAGACAAAGACAAATACTGTATGATGTAATATATGGAATCTAAAAAATAAAACAAACTAGTGAATATAACAAAAAGGAAACAGATTCACAGATACAGAGAACAAACTAGTGGTCACCAGTGGAGAGAGGGATGGGGACCTGATGGAGGGAGGGGATTAAGAGGTACAAACTACTTATGTGTATAAAAAAAAAATATATATATATATATACACACACACACACATATGTACTGTATACTTTTGAGAAGAAAAATGTTGGGGTGGGGAACCTTTTATAACCCTCCTATTTTATGTGAGTTCCTTGCAGATTTGATCATATGCATATTAAATATTTACTTAGCTACATTAAGAGAGTTTGTTCTTTGTTTTATGTGTTTTGTTTTTATCTGTACGTGGGCATCATAATGACTTTTTTTTTTTTTTGCGGTAAGCGGGCCTCTCACCGTTGTGGCCTCTCCTGTTGCGGAGCACAGGCTCCAGATGCGCAGGCTCAGCGGCCATGGCTCACGGGCCCAGCCGCTCAGTGGCATGTGGGATCTTCCCGGACCGGGGCACGAACCCGTGTTCCTTGCATCGGCAGGCGGACTCTCAACCACTGCACCACCAGGGAAGCCGTTGACTATTTTAAATTATTACTTTAGGAGGACAAGGATTGGATGGATTTATAATATTTTTTAACTATTTCCCTGTTGGAGAGCCCTTGTTTTTTCCCCTTTATTTTAGTGTTCGTTAATATTATAGTTATTGTTTTTTGTAATTTTAAAATAAAAGGACTGCATCTAAGAGTCTTGTAAATAGCTAAGTTTCTAATTGGGGACTCCTGATCAGGAAATTAGCTGCAGGGCAATTTGGCCCACAAGAAACGCAGTAGAATTAAGAGAGGAGAATTCAGTGTTAAGTCTGTACAGATGAGAGTCATGAGACTGGACCTCTCAGCCTAACAGGCTGAGTCTCTTCACCTTTGTGCTCTGAGTCAAAGAGGAAAAGAGAATAGATAAAGGACTGGTGGCGGGGGTTTTTGAAAGAGAGAAATACCTTCCCGTTCTGTGTCCTTTACAAGTAGATATAAGGTATGGGGGTAGGGTGTGGGCATATAAGAGCAGTTCAAACAATTCAGAGAACAAGCCCCACATTTTTCTCACATTTATGTTTTTTGTTCCTGTTCCCTAACGCCACTCCCCACCCGCACCTACACCAATTTGTGACCCAAGGAGGATAAAGATTTTTTTCCCTACCATCCTACTGTTTGAAGTATTTGTATAATTTTACACTGAAATAAAATTCTCTCTTAAAAAACAAAAACCTATGGTGATTTAGTTTGAAATTCACCCATGGAAAAAATTCATCAAATGTATTGAGTTGTATAATTTGAATACATTAAAACTTTAACAATTTAAGTGTAAAATTTGTGTTTTAATAAATGTGTACAGTTGTGTAACTAACATCACAATCGTGATGTAAAACATTTCAAACATTTTTATCAACCCCCAAAAGTCCCCTCATGCTCCTCCTTTTTTTGAGTCCCCTGCCCCTACTCCTGGCCCCTGGCAACATCTGAGCCTGCTTTTTGCTTTTTCTAGAATTTTATATAAACAGTCATACTGTATATAGCCTTTTGTGTTAGCTCCTTTCATTTAGCATAGTGCATTTGAGATTCATTCCTGTCTTTCTTTTATCAGTGGTTCATTCCTTTTAATTGCTAAGAAGTATTCCATTGTGTGAATATTCCATTATATAAATATAGCATAATATTTAATCCATTTACCAGTAGATGGACATTGGACATTTGAGTTGTTTCCAGTGTTTTTTTTTTTTTTTACTATTATGAATAAAGCTGCTAGGAATATTCATGTTCAAGTCTTTTTGAGGAACATGTTTTCATTTATTTGGGGTAAATAGCTAGGGAATAGGATTATGTATAGCGTATGCACCTTTATGAGAAACTGCCAAACTGCCAGACACCAAACCAGCCAAGTTTGAGAATTCTAGTTATTCCCCATCCTTTCCATCATTTGTAATTGTCAGTTATTTTACTTTTATCCATTGCAGAATGTACTAAGTGTGTAATGGTAGATATCCCATAGTTTTAATTTGCATTTGCTTAATTAATAATGTTAAGCATCTTTTCATGTGTTTATTTGTATTTCTTCTTTGCTCAAGTGTCTGTTGAGATCTTTGGCCGTTTTTAGAACTAGGAATATTTGTGTTCATACTATTCAGTTTCAAGAGTTCCTTATATTTTTTAATACAATTTTTTTTTCAGAAATAAAATTTGCAGTTTTTTTCCTGTCTCTGATTGCTTGCTCATTTTCTTAGCAGTGTCTTTTGAAGAACAAGTTTTTAATTTTGGGCAAGTCCAGTTTGTGCATTTTGTGTTGTAAGAAATTTTTGTCTAATCATGATGGTTTTTCTCTCTGTGTTTTTTTCCACAAGGTACATAGTTTTAGCTGTTAATTTTAAGTCTCTGATCCATTTGGAGTTAGTTTTAATGTATTGTTAATTTATCCATTGAGCTACCACCTTAGTGTATTTCTGGACTCTTTTTTTCTGTTTTATTGATGTACATATCTTATACCAATACCATACTGTCTTTATTACTGTGGCTTTATAATAAGTCTTGAAATCAGACAGTATAAGCCTTCCAAATTAGTTCTTTTTCAGAATTGTTTGGCTTTTTACTATTTTTTTGAGTTTTTTTTTTCTTTTTTAAAATCATGATTGGATATTGAATTTTATCTGATGCTTTTCCCACATTTATTGAGATGATTTTATGGTTTTTCTTTTTTAGTCTTTTAATATGATGCAATACATTGATTTTCACTGTTAAACCAACCTTGCATTCCTGAGTGAAATTCCACTTGGTTATGATATGTTATCTTTGTTGCTAGAGTCTCTAGCAACACAAAAAGCTAAAATTTTGTTAAGAATTTTTGTCTCTGTTATGATGAGAGATATTGATCTGTAAGTTTCTTATACTATCTTTGTCTGATTTTGGTATCAGGGTAATGGTAATCTTGTAAAATGAGTTGGAAATTGTTCCCACTTCTGCTTTCTGGTAGAATTTGTATTATCTTTTCCTAAAATGTTTGGCAGAATTCACCAGTGAATCCTTCAGAGCCTGGAGTTTTCTTTGTGAGGTTTTAAACTACTAATTTAATTTATCTAATAGACAGAGTTGCTATTATTGGCTTTTCTCTTTTTTCTTGAGTGAGTTTTGATAGTTTGTGTCTTTTCATAAATTTGTCCATTTCATCTGACTTGTCAAATTTTTGAGCATAAAGGTGTTTATATTATTCCATTATTATCCTTTTAATAAATGTATGATCTGTAGTGTTTTTGTTTTCATTCCTGGTGTTGATAATTTGTCTCATCTTTCTCTTTTTATGAGTCTGGGCAGAGTCATATGATATTATTGCTCTTCTCAAAGAATCAGCATTTGGTATCACTGATTTTTCTCTGTTGCTTTTATGTTTTTAGTTCCATACTTTCTGCTCTTTATTATTTGTTTCCTTTTGCTTGTAGGTTTAATTTGCTCTTTTTCTGATAACTTAAGATGGAAGCTTAGATCATTTATTTGAGACTTTTCTTCTTTCCTAATATAAACATTAAAAGATAATAAATTTCCTGCTAACACCTGCTTTAGCTGTATCTAACAATGTCTGTTTGTTTTTACACTCGGTTCAAACTATATTCTAATTTACCTTGTGATTTCTTCTTTGACCTATATAGTTTATTTAGAAGTGAATTTTTAAATTTCCAAGTGTTTGGAGGATTTTCCAGAAATCGTTCTATTATTGTTTTCTTAATCCTTTTGTGGTCAGAGAAACTACTTGGTATGATTTCAGTCCTTTTAAAATTTATTGCGAGTTGTTTCATGGCCTAGAATACGATCTCTCTTGGTGAATGTTTAATGTGTGCTTGAAAAGAATGTTATATGCTATTTTGGCTGGTGTGTTCTATAATTGCCAATTAGATCAAGATGGTCAGCTTCATTTCGGACCTCTTGTTCTGTCAATTGCTGTGAAAAAATTTTTGAAATATCCAGCTGTAGTTGTGGGCTTGTCTCCTCTTTTCAGGTCTATCTGTTTTTTTGGTTTTTTTTTTTGCGGTACGCGGGCCTCTCACTGTTGTGGCCTCTCCCGTTGCGAAGCGCAGGCTCTGGACGTGCAGGCTCAGCGGCCATGGCTCACGGGCCCAGCCGCTCCGCGGCATGTCTGATCCTCCCGGACCGGGGCACGAACCTGCGTCCCCTGCATCGGCAGGCGGACTCTCAACCACTGCGCCACCAGGGAAGCCCGGTCTATCTGTTTTTGCTTCTAGTATTTTGAAATTCTGTTACTGGCAAATAAACATTTAAGGTTATTATATCCTCTTGAAACGTTGACTCCTTTGTTATTATGGAATGTCCCTCTTCATCCTCACTATATAAATGTTGTGTTAGTTTCTACTGTATGGCAAAGTGAATCGGCTATACATATACATATATCCCCTTTGTTGGATTTCCTTCCCGTTTAGGTCACCACAGAGCATTGATTAGAGTTCCCTATGCTATATACAGTAGGTTCTCATTAGTTATCTATTTTATACATAGTATCAATAGTGTATATAAGTCAATCCCAATCTCCCAGTTCATCCCAGCCCAATATTTTTTGAGCTGGTATTAATACAGTTACTTCAGCTTTCCTTTGATTAGTGTTTGTGTGATATAGCTTTTTTCACTCCTTATACTTTTAGCCTATCTGTGTCTTTGTATTTAATCTTTCTATATGTATGTAGATAGCATGTAGTTGGGTCTTGTTTTTGTTATTGCTGTTGTTTGATCCAATCTGACAATCTTTGCATTTTATTTGGAGAGTTTTTTAAAAAGACCATTTCATATAATGTAGTTATGACTTGTCTGGGTTTAAAGCTACCATGCTGTAATTAGTTTTCTATTTTCCTATATGTTCTTTGTGTCCTTTCCCCTCTTGCCTGCCTTCTTTAGAGTTAAGTTGTTGTTGTTTAAATGAATCCCTGTTATCTCTACTCTTGGCTTTTTAGCTGTACCTCATTGTTATTTTATAACGGTTGCTGTAGGGTTTGTACATCTTTAACTGATTACAGTCAATCTTCAAATATACCACTTTACATAGAGTGTAAGATCCTTGAAACAATAAAGTGCCTTTCTCCCTTCCTGTTTAGTCCCACTTTACTTCTATGTATGTTGTAAACCCCATAATATTGTTATTTTGCTTTAAATAGTCATTACCTTTTAAAAAGATTGAAAATGAGAAAAAAATCCTTCGTATTTACCCAAGTATTGATAATTTTTGCCTCTTCATTCCTTTGTTTAAATTCAAATGTCCATCTATATGGTGTCATTTTCTTTTTGCTTGATGAACTTTCTTTTAACATTTCTTACAAGTGCAGCTCTGCTGGCAGTGAACTCTCCCAGCTTCTGTTTGTCTGAATAAGTCTTATATTATCTTCATTTTTACTAGGTATAGAATTCTAGGATGACAGCTTTTCTCCCTCCTTTGTTAAGGATGTTCATTCATTGTCTCCTGTCTTAAAATAGTTTCTGAAAAGCAGTTTGCTCTTGTTCTTTATTCTTTTTAATGTGTCTTTTTTTCTGTTTTTAATTTTTTTCTTTATTGCTAGTTCTGATATGGTGTACTTTTGTGTGGTTTCCCTTATATTTATTCTATTTAGGGTTTGTTAAATTTTCTTGGATCTGTGGGATTATAGTTTTTAATCAAAATTTTTAAAAATTTAGCCATTATTTTAAAATTATTTTTCCTGCCCTTTCCCTCTCTCCTCTTTTCGACCCCGATTTCATGTATTGACAGCTTAATATGGTCCCACAGGTCACTGATACTCTGTTCACTGATACTCTGTTAATTTGTTTTTCAGTCTTTTTCTCTCCGCTTCATTTTGGATAGTTTCTATTGTTGTGTCTTAAAGTTTACTGATCTTCTGCAATGTCTAATCTGCTATTAATCCCAACCAGTATATTTTTTATTTGAGATCTTATGTTTTTCTTCACTGGAAGTGCCACTGGATTTGTTTGCTTTGTATCTATCATTTCTCCACTTCCTTTTGCTCTGCCTTCCTACTGCATGGAGTATGTTTATAATAACTTTTTAACAGCTTTGTTGAGGCATATTGCACACTGGTATATAATTTATCCACTTAAAGTGTAGAAATCAATGGATTTTAGTATATAAACAGAGTTGTGCAACCATTGCCACAATCAAGTTTTAGAAAATTTTCATCACCCCGCAGAGAAATTCTGTACCCATTAGCAGTCCCTCCCCATGTTGTCCTACTCCTCTCTGGTCAACCACTAATCTACATTCTGCCTCTGTACATTTGATTATTCAGGACACTTCATATAAATGGAGTCATATAATGTATGGTCTTTTATGACTATTTTCTTTCACTTAGCATAATGGTTTCAAGGTTCATCCATGTTGTAGCAGGTATCAGTACTTCATTCTTTTTATTGCTGAATAATATTCCATTGTATGGATAATTCCACATTTTACTCATTCATCAGTTGATGGACATTTGGATTGTTTCTACTTTTTAACTATTATTTATAATGCTGCTATGAACACTTGTGTACAAGTTTTTGTGTGGACATACAGTTTTATTTCTCTTGAGTATATGCCTAGGAGTGGAATTGCTGGGTCATATTGTAACTCGATGTTTAACCTTTTAAGAAACTGCCAAACTATTTTCTAAAGAAGCTATGCCAGTATAATAACTTGCTTAATGCTCTTATCTGCTAATTCCGTCATCTCCTGTCATTTCTGGGTCTGTTTCTATTGATTGATTTTTGTGCTGGTTATGGGTCATAATTTCTTCTTCGTTTGCCTGCCTGATGGTTTTTGCTTGGATATCAGACATATATTGTTTGGGTGATAGATTTTGTTGTACTTCTTTAAGTAGTGCTGGACTTTGTTCTGGCATGCAGTTAAGTTACTGGCACTTAGTTGTATCATTTTGAAGCCATCTTTTAGGCTTCGTTAGGGTGGGTCTGGAGCAGTTGTTAGATTAGGGATGATTTAGCGCCAGTACTAAGGTGATACTCTAATGAGGATTTTTTTCTGATGCCATGTGTATTATTAATGAGTCACTGCCATTTTTGTTGGTGGAAACATGAACTATCCCTAGCCCTGTAGAGCTCTGGGACTTCTTAGACCAACTGCTTTCTGGTGCTTCTCTTCCCAACTTCAGGTAGTCTGCTGTCACACAGATCAGAACTCAACCTGACTCTAGGGGACCTCTGTGCTGCCCCTTCCTCCCAGGTGTGCTGCCCCCGCCTCCCAGGTGTGCTGCCCCTTCCTCCCAGGTGTGCTGCCCCACCAAATCTAGCCATCTTGGCCTCCCTGAATACTGATCTCTACCCTTTGACTCAATGTGACTACCATCTTCTGAGTTCCCCCTTCTCTGTGCTGTGGCTTGGAAGCTGCCTCCTAGCAGTAAGTTCAGGCAATCATAGGGCTTGCCTCACTTGTTTCAGTCTTCTCAGGAGTTAAGTTCTGTGCTGCCTGTTGTCCAGTGTCTGAAAACAATTGTTTCATATATTCTGTCTGGTTTTCTAGGTTACTCCCTTATGGCTGGAATCCATGATAAATGTGATGTCTGTGCCAAAATCTTTTACTACATTAACTGTTCAGAGCAGAGCCTGTTACAGGGAATAAAAAAAGGAGTCAGTATCACTGTGGCCCAAGGCAGAAAGCATTCCACCTATATACAGAAGTGGTACCTTCGCTTTCCAACTTAGGGCATTTGTGATTTAAAGAAGAGATACCTGGATCTTCAGTGTGCTAGTCATTGTTTGAGTAATGGCCTCTTTTAGTCATCCAACTAATATTTATTAAATACCCACTGAGTACTTGGTGCTCTGCTAGGCATTACTTCTCATTATTCCTACTTCTTAACAGTTAGAGTATAGCAAACAAATGAAATAAAAATAATTTTCCTATTCTGGTTACCGCTTGTATTCTTGGATTTATCTCTCAAGCTTTGACATTCAGAAACTGGAAGTGGAATATAGTATATTCTCAGCTGTAAAACTGATCTTATTTCTTCACTGGCCATCTGTTTATTTGTGTTCAAGGATAGCAAAAATTTCATAGCCACATCTGTACTATTTAATTACTTAGAACAATGAATGGGCTGGACCACGATTACCCCACTGTTGAAACAATTCCTCCTATAGGCTGTTGAAGTAGGATGCTAATACCTCTGATGGAGAATAAAGACCAGACCTACATAAGCATATGTTGTATGACTGTATCTGAAGTCATGAGGGTGTGATTAATGGTCCTTAAGAGGGTTCTTTTTTGTTTTTTTCTCTTCAGTTCCTTTTTTTAAACATTTATTTTATTATTTTATTTTTTTTAACATCTTTATTGGAGTATAATTGCTTTACAATGGTGTGTTAGTTTCTGCTTTATAACAAAGTGACTTAAGAGTTTTACTTTGACATGTCTTACTCTTAAATCTCACTTAGGCTTGGTTGCAAAGCCTGACAGATGAGTCTAACATACATGCCAAGCTAAGACATGTCCCTGCCTTCTTGGGAATCCCATTTCCTAAACCCGCCTGGGTTTCTCACAGGTTAAATTTTAGGACCAAACTTGCACGGAGTCATAGGGAATCTCCACAGATCATTCTTAGAGCAGAATAGCTAAATAACATTCTTTGCATGAGAGCACGGTTTATTTCCCAAACCAATTCTAACAGTGTCCTCTGTTAGATCTTTAAGTTAATTAAATCCTTTCATTATATTTTTGAGTTAGAAAACAGACCATGCTTGTATTCAGGAGCCCAGAGATACACAGCATCATTGACTGATTCCTGTCTGAGAAGTCTTGCATGGTTTCATGTTGCCTTTTTTATTTGTTTTTATGTGTGAAACATTTTCCTTAACACATTTAACAGTACTTAGTTATTTTTGCCTGTCCTTTTCCTTAAGTAGGAGGAAAATATTTGATGGTAAGTAGCCTCAGTTTATTCCATCTGGAATCTAGATGTTTCCCGTAGAAACTAAAGTTACCTGCTTTTTGCAGACAGGGCCCCTGTATTTCTTTACAGATGGAAGTACTTTATAGTGTTTTATAGGCGGAAGGGGCTGTGTGTGTTTGAAGGCATGATGCTTTTCTGGTGGAACTGGAATCATTTGTATTATGAAGCCATGTTTCTGAGTCTGAGGATGAGAACACCAAGTTATTTATCTTGGACAGAACTAGTAATTTGTTTATAGTAAGAGTCTTTTATTTTTCAATAGCAGCTGTTGTTGGCAGCTTATTACTAAAGATTTCAAGTTGTAGTCTTTAATTTGGGGTTGGAGTAGGAGAGAACAAAATTAAAATTATTAATGTTTTTACTTGATAAAAGTTGTTTTATTTGATACAGGGCCTAGCTGGTGTCTTTGTCACATAGTGTTTTATTACTGACACTCAGCAAATGATTCTGTCTGTGCCTGTGGCCTGCCCCAGTATCCCAGATGTAGGCATTTCTTAAATGTTTGAATGAAGGATACAACCAAAACGATTAAAATGCTTATTAAAATCACGTCTTATTTATATCTCCACTTCCAAAGAAAATTTTGGGGATAACTAGTATTTCAGTTGTTCACTTAGGATAATTCTGTTTGGATGGAGAATCTATGTTCTTATGAAATTGGAGTTTATGAAATAAGATTGGGAAGAAATAGAGTGTATAGCTGGGCACATCCTGTACTGCTTAGTGAATCAGCAGACTGGTGTAATCGCCATTAAGCGTTTTGGAAGCCAAGCTTGTATGTCCTTGCTCTGCCTGAATAGCTAGGAAGTTACCCATGAGGAGCAGCAGTTCATCCAGGATGTAGTTATCAGGGTGACGGAGTGGAGCTTCTGTTCATGTAAGCAAGCGGCTGCCTTACTCACTAACTGCTTGTGTGAGTCCCAGAGACATCAGATGCCATCAAAACCAAATCGGGGCCCTTCCTTGGTCATTTTTAAGGCCATGTCAGGAGTCACATTCAAAATACAATTTGCAAGGCAACACCCAGAAGAAAGAATTACATATATGTGTAGTGCATGATATACCTCAGCTACTACAGGGAAAAAAATCACTAGAATGAATCTCTCACCTCATTGGCCAAATTTAGTCCAGTACAGACCCGCTTTGGAAGGAGTAGATGGATCATTAGGAAGAAAATGCCTGAAAAAAGTGAAATCCAAACCTAGGGCCAAATTAGGCGTTCATATCCTCCTGCCCTTGTAAAGTATAAAGCCTTTTAAGTGTTCTTAAATGGTATGCAGAAGACTGTGTACATGGACATTTTTCTGGGAAGTGGCGGTATAGCCTTCACCAGACTCTCAGAAGAGTCCATAACTCCACAGGGTGAGGATCCACTGACCTAGAGCAATGGTGTGGTTGTGAGAAGAAAGTTAAAGCTTTGAGCCCATCAGAAAAATTTTGATTTCTTCCACTTATCCCTGGAAGAAAAACCAGCATTTATTGGCCTTCAGCTGTGCCTGCCTGCAGAAGCCCCTCATTCCAGCCTCTAAATCCTTTGAAGGAAAGACTATGATTTCCCTTGTGGGCAGTAATGTTTCCAATAGCTGATCAGGCTGCTGTGAGACAGGGAGCTAATTTTTAAAGAACTTTTTGCTTTGGAAGCACTTTTTCTTCTCCTTTGCCAACCCCAGTTCTTGGCCTTCCTTGAGAATCCTGGCAGTCTGCCAGTCCTCAGCGCTCTGGCCCTTTTGCACTCCTGCGGTGTTGTGGCCTTTAGCACAGCATTCATTGTACATTGGTTACATAGGAGTCTGGAATTAAAGGGATCCATATTCGAGACTCAGCTCCATCACATATCAGCTCTGTGACTTTGGGCAGGTGTTCACTTTGAACCTCAAGTTTTCAGCTATAGAAGGGAGATGGTAATACTCCCTATATTATAGTGATGTTGTAAGGATCGAAAGAGATAACGGACAAAGTGACTTGCACAGAGCTTGGGATTATAAGCTTCCAATAAACTTTAGCTGTTGCTGTTAGATGGTGATGACGATGAATGTGTAATTACCCTTTCCTTTTCTCAACTTGATTGTCAGCAACTTGAGGGCAGGAACCATGTTTTATCCTTTTGGATATCATGTAGAACTCCTAGAATAAGTTGCTTGTTGCTTATTCAGTGTGATTTTGCATCCCTGTGAGTCCACCGTCAGTCATTCCACATCGTAGGCTTGCGTCTCACCTGTTCCAGTTTTCTCTGTGGGCACCAGGACGCTTGTCCAGGGCTCCTGGAGACAGTCTTCAGGCAGAATGTTGGAATTGTTGGCTTCGTTTCAGTGGCCAGGTCCAGTTTCACCCTTTGGTCATGGGTGTTTGGTGAGGTTCAGACTTTCTGTAGTCCTGGAGCTTCTTACAGTGCCAAGCCTGTATTCCTTGGGTAAGACAGAGAGGTGGATTCCATTCTGTTCCCTTATAAATAGGGGGATAGGGAGAGTGGGAGGGAGGGAGACACGAGAGGGAAGAGATATGGAGATATATGTATATGTATAGCTGATTCACTTTGTTATAAAGCAGAAACTAACACACCATTGTAAAGCAATTATACTTCAATGAAGATGTTAAAAAAATTTTTTTTAAATAAAAAATATCAGAAAGCCCAATTAAAAGTTGATAAACTCACATAACAAAAAACTGAGAAAGGCAACCTGGGATTACTTACAATAAATAAATGAATGAATGAATGGAAAGCAGCTTCAAGTCCCTGCTGCTAATGGGGAGTCAGCTGTTTCTTTTTTATACCGTGTTTCCTACTGGTGGCATCTCCATTCCCACCTCCCCGCCTCAGCCCTGCCACAAAGGCCGAGCCCTCAGTGTAATTATGTCTTTGTCAGGCTGTACTCCTCTCAACAAAGATTAATTCACACTGAAGTCTTAGTCACTTGTAGCAGTTCATGTCTTACTTCTCCCCCTAAGAAAACAGGAATTTACAAAGAGAATACGCAGAAGTGATATCTTAAGCCAGTAGTTCTCAGCATGAGCAGGGGACCTGTGTGTGTTTGTCAGGCGAAGAGGTTTACCCCCAGGGGACATTTAGGCACCTTTGATTGTCACAACTGAGGGACTGCTCCTGGAGTCTGTGGGTAGAGGCCAGGGGGGGCCGCTAAACATACTCCAGTGCACAGGACCACACCCTCACAACAGAGAATCCTCTAGCTCAAAATGTCAGTAGAGGGCTTCCCTGGTGGCGCAGTGGTTGAGAGTCCGCCTGCCGATGCAGGGGACGCGGGTTCGTGCCCCGGTCCGGGAAGATCCCACATGCCGCGGAGCGGCTGGGCCCATGAGCCATGGCCGCTGAGCCTGCGCGTCCGGAGCCTGTGCTCTGCAGCGGGAGAGGCCACAACAGTGAGAGGTCCGCGTACCGCAAAAAAAAAAAAAAAAAAAAAAAAAAATTGTCAGTAGTGCCAAGGCTGAGAAACCTTGCCTTACACCTGACAGCGGTCCAGGCCTTTCACAACTCGTGGGGGAGAAAATTGGAGACGAGAGGGCTTTAGCGCCCCACGGTCAGGCCACTCAGTGCTTGCCAGCCAGGTGATGCCTAATGGCAGGGCGTGCGAGGAAGACTTCTCCTGAATTTGGCTTCAGGCTCATGCAGTCAGGTTTATGTGACATTAGGGATGGTCGTGGGCCTGATGCCCCTGAGGAGTAAATCACAAGTTCTGTCTGCAGAGTTGGGAAGAAGGAAGCAGAGGCATCTGAAGCTTTGAGGAGTGGTCGGGGCAGCTCTCCTTAATTTCCTCTTGGAGGGCAGGAGAGCTGGGGAGAGTGGAAACTTTCTGTCTTGAGGTTTGCTCTGTTCCTGAGAGTCCACTTGAATCAGCCAGGAGAAGGCAGAGGAAAGAAGGAGGAAGATGGATCTTGTCCAGTGTAATTTCTGCTTGGGATCAAATCAGAGGAAAGAGTCCCTGCCCCTTGGAGAGTTATGAGAATATGGTTGAGTTGAGATTATTTTCCCCACTAATACATTTTTTTGGGGTGTTTTTTGTTTTTCAATATCTCTCTCTCCTTCCCTTTCCTGGTATCTCCCCTGTTCCCCCTTCTCCCCATAACTACACAGGCATTGA
The DNA here is from genome assembly GCF_003031525.2 of Neophocaena asiaeorientalis asiaeorientalis. Taxonomy (NCBI): domain Eukaryota; kingdom Metazoa; phylum Chordata; class Mammalia; order Artiodactyla; family Phocoenidae; genus Neophocaena; species Neophocaena asiaeorientalis. The sequence continues at coordinate 3,910,119 of NW_020172162.1, forward strand.
GGGGAGCCTTTCTGCCCCTCTGGGGAAGGAACCAGCATGTGTGGAAGCAGCAGCAGGCATTCTTCCTGGACCACTCCCTCCCCATTGCTGTGGTGATCACACATCCAGTTTCCACGGATGCTGTGTGGGTCCATTTGCCTTACTCGTTTACTCAGAGCAGGGGTGTCAGCAGCAGACGTAGATGAAGTGACTCACTTTGCAGATGTCTGTGGGAGAGCTGGGGCCTCCCGTGTGCCATGTCTCCCATTCAGGCATTCTTTCAGGAACGTGCTTCTCTGGAGTCCTAGAATCATGCGGGCCTTAAACTGGAAGTGTTTCCCCTTCCGGAGCGGCAGTGGAGGGCAGCAGGAGCGTCGGCCACTTCCCAGGTCTGAGCGGCCACAGAAGGAGTCTGAGACGGGCAGGTGCCACGTACCCGTCTCTGCTCTGTGGCGTGGTTCCCTTTCTCATCGTGGGCCCATCATAGGACCGAAGCATGCCTCAGAAGCCTACCAGAATCTGTGGATGCTTTCCACTGTCCAGTCTGGGGAGGATTCTGTGTGCTTCTGGGCTAGCCCTCAGGAGAGGTCAGGGCAGACATCCTGAGCCCTAGATGTCTCTGGAGTCTTCCTGACGAGCTTATAAGCTGTTTCTTGTCATGGTTTCTGGGTCATTGGTGAGTGTGGATAGGAGCTGTAGGACATTCTGTGGGTGAGTAGAAGATACTTGTGGTAAGTAGGTTTTCGTGAACCCACCTGCACATGCAAAGCTTTCCTTAATGTCTCTCCTCCTCGCTTTGGGTGGAGACGCTTGCTACCTCCAGGTCGCTCCCTAAGGACAACTCAGCCCTGTCTCAGGCACCGAACTGACAGACACTGGCTCAGCCCCATTGTGGCCGCCGGGCCTGGCCCTTCAGTTGTGGAAAAGCCTGTTTTCACCCTGGGTAGGTCTTGTTAGATTTCTTGCTCCTGGGTATTTGCTTTTTTGATGTCATTAACAATAAGAAATCACAAAACCTTTTTCCAGGAAGGCAAAGGAATATACCCCCTGTCAATCTTCTGCCCTTTGTAGAAAACACAGTTGTAACAAATCAGGTATTTATACGAGGTCGTGCTGATTCATTAAGGAGTAAAGAATATTGGCTAATAAAATTCAGATCTTAGGCTGTGGGTTCCTATACTGGTCTAAACAAGAAAAGTCTTCCTCCTTTCATGATATTGACTATTCTTAATGTTTCCTCTTTGGGGATCAGTTGATACAAGAGTTTCCCCCTTTCACCAAAAAAAAGAAAAGAGAGAGAGAGAGAGAGAACGACCTGCAAGTTGCATTGGTTCGTTTGTGAAATGAATTTTGAAGTAATGGAGAAATCTGTATTCCTCAGTGAAGATAGGTACCAAGTTAATGGGTAGGTAGGAGCCATCATGCCACCAGGGTTTTGACATCCGGATTGCATACAAATGACAAAGACATCAGAGGCTAGTTAGTGTTGGAGCAGGGAAATTTCCTTCTTCCAGTGAGAACCTGTTTGGTATTTGGGGAATGTTCTGGGGAAAAGTTCTCTCACTTGCTTGGAGAGCAAGATCCAGATCAGATCGTACCCGTGCTTCCCAGGCACTTGTGTCTGAGCTTGGAAGCCCATGGATGATGGAATTTAGGGTGTGTACCTCCTTTCCTTGTTTTGAAGAGACATTTTTTTAGGGTGGACTAATGGTAAAAAAAAATCTCTTGGTTTACTCTAGAAAGATTTACAGCTCTTTGGGCACAAATCCAAGGAAGTTCAAGTAAAAGGGTTAGGTTTTATAATTATATTTCAAGATGTGAAGGGGGAAATTATCAAGTTTATCAGACCAGTAGGTTGCTTGCTTAATAAATAGTGGCAAGAATGAAGCTATGGGTCTAGGATGAGTACACTTTTTAGGAAAGATTTGTAGTTGCAGGGTAAATACTGTATGTGGACTTGGAAAGAAGAATTTACATTGCCAATTTATTTTGGCAGGAAATAATCAAAATGTAAAAAGTTAAAGTTGGTGTTGCATTTTGGTAAAGCTTTAGATGTGCTTTGATTTCTTAAAAAACTTTTTTTCTTTGTGTAAAAGTGAGGATCAGAGAAATCACAAGTGCGTCCTCAACTGAGTGGAATTGGGTGCCGGTGTTTCTCATGTTTATCATATTTTTTGCAGTTACTTAACATTTTTATAAGACCCCGACTAAAGAGTATTAACTGAACACATGCCGTGTGTAGAGGATTAAATATTTTATCTGGTATTTGTTACAATTTAAGCAAGAGTATTGATAAAACTATCTATAATGAACTGGCATGTATGTGCAGTTATGCTTTTCTTATTTAGTTTCCTGCGAAAAATTTAATTTCTAAATATTTTCATGCTTCTTGGTGAGTTTGCTCAATCTTAATGATTGAAGTAATAATTTTGTTAGGTTGTTAGGTGAGTGGTCTCCCCTTTTGTATAGTCATAGCAATTAGTTTCTTCCTTTAGGTTTATTGATGAAAACTACAGTGAAGATCCTAGGTTGTTCGCAGCACCCCAGTTAAAGGTGCCTTCTTGTGTCTGGTCTGAGATACTTGTCTTCACTGTATTAATCATTGGTACTAGCCAAAAACTTTTAACTTCTAAAAGATACAACGATAAAAGGAATTCTTGCTCTAAAACTAAAGAAATCCTCACTCTGGGAGGTTGTGGTGAGAAGACTTCGAAGCTCTACAGCCTTTGTCAGGATCTTCCGGCGAGACCAGCACTCCCCGGTGACTCGCCTTTGGTGTAATGGAGGGGTGATGTGACTTGGAGTCAGAGCTGGGACCCAGCCCCACCCTGCCACCTACCAGCTGTGAGAGCTGGGGTGAGCTACCCACTTTGCCAGGACTCATTCATCTTCTCTCTAAAGTAGAATAGTATTGCTATGTGCTGGGTTGTTTAAATGGGGTTATGGAACGCTGAGATGGTGCCTCTCCTGCACGGGTGCTTCGTACATGATGGCTTCTTTCCCTGCCTCTTGCCTCCTTGTAAGGGAGATCAGAGCAGGTTGACTTAGAACTGTGTCCAGATTCAGCCGGTGTGTTGCATAAGCTTAGTTATCTGCTTTTCCTTTCAGTTCTTCCTAGGTAGACAGCTGGTGCGGGGGAGGTTGGCGGTGGGGGGAGGAAGCCGCTTGAAGCAGGCTCTGAGGAGGGGACATAGTATGAGGCTGTTTAGTGTAGGTGCACGCTTCAGTATGACCCTGGACATCCAGAAAGTGTTAATTTATGTCCAGTACACTCTCTTAAATTGGCTAACATTTTAATGTTTTGGCATTGAGAAGTAAACGTTAGTTTATGAAAATTTCACTTATGCGGGATCCCTGTATTTTCCTGTGGTATGAGATAGGTAAGGTATATCAGTTGGCCTGGGTAGAGTTTAAATCACTGTTAACTCCAAGGAGGTGATCTCCGAGGATGCTAGCTTTCTTTCCTGGGGTGTCAGAACTCATTGGTCGAATTGCCAGCTCAGATACCCGTGGCACCTTGTCCTCCTAGCAAGTGGTTGCTGTTTTCTGGAATATCTGTCACTACCTTAAGGCACAAGCCCCATTATTTTAATCCATGTTCCTAGGTTACTTAATGACCTGAGCACATATATCAGAGATGCACAGGCAGGCCATTGATTTTTTTCCCCTAATTTATTTATTTATTTATTTATTTTTGGCTGTGTTGAGTCTTCGTTTCTGTGCGAGGACTTTCTCCAGTTGTGGCGAGCGGGGGCCACTCTTCATCGCGGTGCGCGGGCCTCTCACTGTCGTGGCCTCTCCCGTTGCGGAGTACAGGCTCAGTAGTTGTGGCTCACGGGCTTTGTTGCTCCGCGGCCTGTGGGATCTTCCCAGACCAGAGCTCGAACCCGTGTCCCCTGCACTGGCAGGCAGATTCTCAACCACTGCGCCACCAGGGAAGTCCCGAGCCTTGAGTTTCTTTAGCTGAAGAGGATGGATAAGCTCCGTGAGGGCAAAGACTTTGCGTCTCTAGTTCACCCTGTATTTCCAGCCCCTTACAGACAGCCTAGTGTATGGTGGGTGCTCCAGAAACAGTTGTCAAGGAGTAACAACCACAGACAAGTGGGAGGAAAGGGAACAGGTCCGCCCAAAGGTCAGGACAAAGGGTGTGTTCTTTATGCAATAGGGCAGGAATGGTCAGTAGATGCCCTCTTGCATGCTGACCTGCTGATTAATGGTGGCTTCTGAGGTCACTCCTGGACCTGGCGGGAGGGAGGGCTTCAAACTCTTGTGGACCTTGGGTGGGGGATGGAGCGGGATGGAGCAGACGTCCAGTTGCTGTGCATTGCTTCCCAGTGGATTAGAAATGGGGAGTAAAGGAATCTGACCTTTATGTTAGGCCAGTTGCCTAACATAAAGTCATCCTTCGCCTATCCCCAGAATGGGCCCAGGCAGGTCAGGAGGCTTTGGGGACTGCTGAGGTGGGAGGAGCTAGAGGCCCGGACCCAGGCAGTGGAGCTGAGTGAGGCACTCTCAGCAGTCAGATCCATTCCTCTGTTGCACCAGAGCCGATTACAGTTGACCCTTGAACAAGGCGGGCTTGCACTGCATGGGTCCACTTATATGCAGATATTTTTCGACAGTAAATATTGCAGTACTGTGTGGTCTGTGGTTGGTTGAATCTGAGAATTTGGAGGAACCATGGATTCAGAGAGCCAACTGTAAATTATACATGGATTAAACCACCCACCCCACACGTTGTTCAGGGGTCAACTGTATTTACTGATGACTCTGCCTTAACCGGTTCATCATACTGATTGCTGAGTAGGATGTGTAGAGTGGTCCCTGTTCTCCAAGAGTTTGCAGTCTCATTGGAGAAATAACAGCAAAAAAAGAAAAAAGAAAGGTAAAACAAAAACCCAGGTAGTATGTTTTGCAGTATAGTTCAGCAGCGAGAGCACAGATGGTGGAGCCATGAGTGCCTAGGTTTAAATGCTTTTATTTATCAGCTGTGTAACCTTGGTCAAGTGACTCCCTCAGTAAGTTTGCTCATCTCTTAATAGTATCACCTACTCCTTTAATCTTTACAGCAGGATTAAAGGAGTCAGTATATGCATATTTAAAGTGCCTGGCACACAGTAAGTGCTGTATAATTATGTTGGCGGTAGAGTCCCTAAGCCTCAGTTTCCTTTTTATAATAAGAACTTCACAGGCTTATGAAGGTTGAGTGAAAAATTGTCTGTAAAGCATCTAGCACAGAGCTTGGAAGAGACCGAGTGCTCAGTCACCAGTAACCATTATCAGTCTTTGATACTTGCCCCTTGGTCCAAGTTTGTTTGGTTCTTCCTCCACAGAGATATGGGAAGATGCCATGTATTTTAGTTCTCTGTTTTTGCTTTCAGTTTCAGAATCTACTTTTCAGTACAAAATATGTGTCTTCGTGCTAAGAAAAACGACAAGATTACCTCTGTGTACTCTTCTCCCCTCCTCCAAAAGCCCTGTATGAACTTGAAGTCTCCGACTTGCATATTTAAGCATTAACTAAGATAAAGCATGAGCTCAGCTGGAGCTTTCTAATGGCTAATCCACAGTAACTCATTTCCTCAATCTTTTTCTCCTACACAAGAGAAGCGCTAGCGGGGGAGAGGACGTTTGTGTGGTCCTTTGAAAGGAATGTCACTCAAAGGGCTTGGGTGGGAGGAAGTGTGGCGTTTCACCATGGAGTTTTGTCACTTGGTACATGACTCTTCTGTGGTCCATTTGCTTCATCCAGGACATGAGGTGGGACAGGGAGGAGGAAGGAGGCTCCATCAAAGTTCGAAGTAGGTGCCATGGCGTTGAAAGCATTTAAACCCACACTCTCCGCCAGCTGTAATTAGGAAGAGGTGGAACAGTCCTCTATCCTGGGTTGGGGTGGCGAAGACGCCTCCTTCCTCCCACACTGGGCATGGCAGGCAGAGGCAGAAGGTGGGAGGACCCATGGGTGGGTGAAAAAGTTTTCACACGATGAGTCTTCTGATCTTTAGGGGGCTTTGAACTTCTGCAGTTGGGATGGGGTCTTGGAGGATCCTTTTTGCCTAAGGTTGTGTCATGGTTTAGATTTTGGGCTTTAGGACATACCTGGGTTCCAGTCTGAACTCCTTGACTTGCTGGTAAGACCTTGAGCAAGTTCTGTAACCTCTCTGTGCCCCCATTTCTCATAGCTAAAATCCCAATCGAGGATTACATTCAGGCTATGCATATTAAGTGCTTAGCACAGTTCCTAGCAAGAAGTAATTCTTTACTCTTGGTGGTGAATACTAGTAATCACCAACAGCAGTCCGAGGTGCCAAGGAGGGCAGATAGATCAGAAGAATCAAGCAGCATTCTCAAGGACGAGGGACCAGAGTTACCTTCCATCTAGATTGTGAAGGGCCCCTCTAAGACCTTCTCCCAGTTCAGTTCTGTAGGAAAGGCTAAGTAAGGCTGAGGATGAGGGTTGTGTAATTTTCTGGCGCCATCTTACTGTGGTGTCTTAAGATCCGAGACACAGTGGAGTCATGTGGTAAAGTGGTGACGGGGTGGGGGGCTTGCAGGGGAGGACTGCCCATAGGTCGAGGTTTGCGGTATCAGTTTACAGGGAGGTTTTTTATTTTCTTCTCTCCTTTTACCGCCTTACCAGCGTATTGTACTTTGATGGCATTGCAAAGTCAAAGGATGATAATGTTACAAGCAAATATTCTATCTTTTCAGAAGGGATTAGGAGGAGGTAGAACATTTGCTTCATAGTAAAACCTCTCTTTCAGCGGTATTACTCTGTGATCTTAAAAAACACCTATTTTGGGCTTCCCTGGTGGCGCAGTGGTTGAGAGTCCGCCTGCCGATGCAGGGGACACGGGTTCGTGCCCTGCTCCAGGAGGATCCCACATGCCATGGAGCGGCTGGGCCCGTGAGCCATGGCCGCTGAGCCTGCGCGTCCGGAGCCTGTGCTCCGCAACGGGAGAGGCCACAACAGTGAGAGGCCCGCGTACCGCAAAAAAAAAAAAAAAAAAAAAGAAAGAAAGAAAAAAAACACACCTATTTTTTTTTCTAGCAGGAGACGTTAAGTAAGTGAGGTAACTGCTCTTTCTGTGCTTTTCTCAGGCTTCCTTGTGAATAAAGTAGCACTTGTCTTTAGGCACCTTTGAACGGAATTTATCAATAGATAATAAACCAGTGAAGAGAGATCTTTTCGTCTATAAATCCCTGTGGCCTTGATGGTGAACCCGTGATAAATGGGTTAGAAATGCAAACCAGGATATTAATTTGGATACATTTGCCTGGTTATATAAATTCTCCACTTCAGGCCCTAAAATTGGAAAAGCCCACCTGAAGCTTTGGGGGCCTTCTTACTACATCCAGGTCATCCTTGAAGATGTTAAAAACAATCTTTAACGTGACCAATTTTTAAATATTATATTGGTTTAAACCTCATGTTGGCCCTTTCTAGGAGAAGATTGTTTCCTCTGGTTTAATCAGATGACAAGTGGCTTCAGAACTGGCTTCTAGGTATAGAATGGAGAAGAGGAGGAAGTGGCAGGGACAGAAAGTTCAAGTGGGAAACAGGAGTGGGAACCGTTGTAACACAAAGCATGAGAAAGGTCTGAAGAGGAGGGGACAGAGAAGAGGGGAGGAGAGGAGAGCAGGTTGGAAGGGAAAGGGACAAAGAGGGCAAAATGGTGAAAATAGGGAATACTGAACAACCCCGAGAGGATGGCCAGAGATGAGGTTGAGACGAAAGGGGTAGAGGTAGATAAATGCGGGGAGGGCAGGGGGAGATGAATGCATTAGATTTGAGGGAGATGGAGCCTGAGGGATGCCTTTGCGGCTGTGAGAGTTTCAAGAGAATTTGAACATTTTGGTGGGGGCCAGGGTGACATTCAGAACCTGGTTGAACTAGGAAGTGGTGGGGCCTCTGTGCCTGATGGTATCACCTGCACTGCGCTTTGGAGTGGGGAGGAAACAGAAGAAGGCAGCTCTGCCTATCCTTTTATGTTAATTTTCTTGTGATCTTGTGACTCAGGCCTATCTTGTTGGGTCAGCAGCTAGCTCTACATTTCCACCTCCTAAGTTAGATCGATTTGTGCATAGGTCTTGCCACTTTTCTCTCTAACTCTTGCTGACTTGTTTCACTTTAAAAAGAAGAAAAAGCTTTATTAGACTTTCTCAAACTCTGCTATTCTTCCTTCTTTCTCACCTGTTACTATCAAGGAACTATTCCTCATATTGCTTCTCAGGGAGGCATTACAAAAAGACTGCATTTGTTAATTAATTGATTAGAATGCATAAAAGAATCATGAGCTTTAGGATCTTTTATTGCTTTTCATTGGATGGAGGTTTTTGTATGTGTGTATGTGTTTTAAAAGTATGTATAAGTGCCTAAGCCCATTTATTTTATACATTTTCATAGTCTTCCTAAAATATATTAAATTGTACAGCTTTCTTAAACTAAATCTATGGAACTTAGTTTATCATCATGGACATCAATATTTTCTAAGTCTTCTGGTTTTGAGAGGACAGAAGACTGAGGTAGTTTGGACTGTAGCTATATTTACTCACATTCCTTTGAGTGTGTTATCTGCTGAGCACCTGGGGATATGTTGGTGAGTCTGTAAATTCTGAATGATGATGCAGACCAGTAAGGATGGAAACTATTGGTTTTACTTGTTAGGCTGTCTCCAGATAAATGGGGTATTTCTCTTTTTAGGGACCTGACTTACACATGTGGTCATTTCCACCTTTCTTCTGCAAACATCTAGCCTAGCTGACTTTCACATACCTGTACTCCCACTTTCTCCTTCCCTGAAGTCTTAGGAGTGAGGATCTATGAACAGTATGGCAGTTTAAGCTACTTCCCTGATAGGCATGAAGATGCGGTCAGAGAGGTTTGGAAATATTTGCTTCATTTAGGCATAAAATTTTAAGTTACTGCTTTTGAGCCTCCTTAATTTAAAAACTCATGAAAAAGTTCAAACATGTTAAAAAATATGGAATATATATTCAGCAGTTATCAAGATTTTGCCTCATTTGCTTAATCTACCCTTTTTCTTTTTTCCTTTCTTGAGAATTTTAAAGCAGCTCCTAGGCCAGTTATTACACGTCTACATACTTCAGGGTGCCTCTTGGAAAGACACAGACATTCTTACATAGCCACGGTGCCATTATCACAGTTATATTTATTGTATTCTTTGGTATCATCTAATACCCAGTTTATAAAAAAATTTTGTGTGTGTGTTAAAAAAATGATTTTTTCCTTTCTTTTTCTTTCTTTTTTTTACAGTTATTTTGTTAGACTCAGAATTCAAACAAGGTCCGCACGTGGCATTTGGATGTTACGTCTCATAATCAAGACAGCCTCCACCTCCCCGCCCCCTTTCTTTTTTCAGGCCGTTGACTCGTTGCAGAAACTGGGTCAGTTGTCCTGCACAGTGTCCCACATTTTGGATATATCAGTTTTCTTGTGGTGTCATTATCTTGTTCCTCTATCGCCTGAATTTCCTGAAATTGGAAATTAGCTCTTGCTCTAGAGGCTGGATTCAGGTTCAACCTTCTTAGTAGTGCTGTGTCCTTCATGTTGCTTCACAGCAGGGAAAGCCTTCTTAATTTAATTAAAGACAAATTTTTATTAGTGAGCCCTGAGTTTGGTTTAGACACAGTACTAGGCACTCTGGGGACTGCAGAGATGCCTCACATTTTTTTTTGGAAGCAGACCCTGACCAGCAGCATGACACAGGATAAGTAAAGTGTAGCCAGGGACCAGGAAGTCAAGAGTTAGACGGTGAAACCTTGTATCAAGAGAAGCCTTAGAAGCCTTTGAAATTTTAGCACTCTGAAACAGTTAATACAGAAACGTAATACTTTCTCCCATACAATAGCACCTACACTCTTTTCTACTGCTAGTTTTATTCCCTGTAAGTCTTTCTGAAGTAACTTTTATCTCTCCCTAACCCGCTGTGTATTGCATTATTCAAGGTACTGTAACTTTGCTGTAGCTGCCTTTTAGTGCATCTGGGACAGGCATCCCTATAACTTTGTGTATCTGGTCAGTGAGACACACAAAAGGCAAGTGAAGTTCACAGTAAAAGAGAAAGCTGGTGCCATGTTTTTTTTTTTTTGCGGTACGCGGGCCTCTCACTGTTGTGGCCTCTCCCGTTGCAGAGCACAGGCTCCGGACGCGCAGGCTCAGCGGCCATGGCTCACAGGCCCAGCCGCTCCGCGGCATGTGGGATCTTCCCGGACCGGGGCACGAACCCGTGTCCCCTGCATCGGCAGGCGGACTCTCAACCACTGCACCACCAGGGAAGTCCGTGGTGCCATGTTTGAACTGGAGATCCACCGGTGTCAACTGCCTCTGTTTCTCCACCTTGTCCTGCCCGACCCATGTAAATTCAGAGCACAGAAGCAGTACAGCATAAAAAACTTGCAACTTTCTAGTGAACACCCTCATATTTCTTTTCCTTCTTTCTCTTTTTTTGGAGGGATATTATGGAGAGGCTTACACTTTATCAAGAATGAAGCTGGAGGGGACTTCCCTGGCGGTCCAGTGGTTGAGAGTTAACCTTCCAACGCAGGGGGTGCGGGTTTGACCCCTGGTCGGGAAGCTGTCCCATATGCCTCGTGACCAAAAAACCAAAAACATAAAACAGAAGCAATATTGTAACAAATTCAATAAAGACTTTAAAAAATGGTCCACATCAAAAAAAAATTTTAAAAACCTTAAAAAAAGAAGAATGAAGCTAGAGCTTTGAAACTGTTTATGTGGCCTTTATAGAACTGTCCTTTTAAACCCTATGAAAAAGTATCTGTTACCATATTATGATCTTTTTACCTGTCTCTACCCAATCTCCACCTCTTGTAAATTTTTCTTTCCCATGAGAAAGTGAAATTTCAACTGGATGTCCTCTCAACTGAGCTTTGTCAAGTCAAGAACTTAAGCAAAAGAGCAAATTTCTCTATATATTCAAATTAAAAGCTCTCAAGGAGTATCTTGTTCACTGCTGTATTTCAGCATTTAACATAGTGGTCAATAAATGTTCATTGAATAAATAAAATGAGACATTGGGACAGTGGTGTGTACTCTTGTTTAGAAATTTCAAGTAAACAATATGACCACAGTGAAAAATCGTAGTCCATTTTGGATAAGGGACTTTGGCTTGGACACTAGGGGGTGGATAGGGAGGAGTGTGTGTGTGTGTGTGTGTGTGTGTGTGTGTGTGCGTGTTTTGCATTGGCAAATAGAAGGATTTATCTGCTGATTTTTTAAAAAAGATTGCATGTTTATAAACAACGCAGCATTATATATCTATAAAAGCAGAAGCAATATTGTAACAAATTTTATGTTCCTAAAAAGCTGCTGAGTGAAATTCTGGATTTTGTTCTTAAAAGAAAAATGGCATTTCTCCCTTACAAACCAATTTCTGTTATGAATGACCAAAAATTGTTAGGGACCAAACTTGATGCATTTCCTGCATGAAGGTCAAGTACTTAGATCATTATAATTCTGCCCCCTTTTGTGCCTGCATTACAGTGAGCTCTTTGATATGGCGATGCCCCATTCTCAAGATGAAGAAGGTCACGTGTTTTCAGGCATTAAGAGCATGATCTACTCTTGTTTCAGTTCCCTGTTATAAGTGGCTGTTGAGGGTAGAGTTGAAGGGGGAGGCTGGCCTCATGAATGGCTTTTGTCTACCTATGTACTGTTTTTTAGTTTTCTTTCACGGAAGTCAATTTGATTGCAACCTCTTAAAAGAAAAAGTTGAGTGTCGTGGAGCTGAGAAGTCCACAGATAGCCTTCAGTCTGGCTCAGTTACTCCAATTTTTATCACATACTTGCTAGTGGAGTTTTGATTGCCTCCAAATGTTCAAGCATGTGGCTTCTTTATATTGCACTGGAAACTGGTCCTTCTGCTAAGGAGGCCATGGGGGTTGTTATGTGGGCCCTGGAGCCATTCCACCTCGGTTCAATACGTGGCTCCACTTGTTAGCTATTTGGCCATGGGGAGATTATTTAACTCCTCTGCTCAGTTTTCTCATCTGTAAAATGGGTTTAGTGCAACCTCAGGCATGGAAAAAATGCCTGGCACAAAGAAAGCACTTGGTAAACGCTAACAGCTATTGTTACATGTGTATGTGTAAATTTATTTAGAGATGCAGTTCAGACATGGAGCATGAGAAGGAGGGTGAGGATGGGGTTTCTCTCTAGGTGACAAGAGGATACTATCTCGAGCAGTTCAAGTATTCAGAGATAAGACTGAGCTGGGGTTGAAGGCAGTAGCACTGGAAAGGTTCAGGGATGACCTCCTCCCAACCTCACAGCCAATGGGAAGGGAGAAGCTTATGCTTTGACTGCTGGGCATTCTTTTTTGCCCTGTCAGATGCATTTGCTAATGATTTAAGCTATACAGTTGTCCCTCGGAATCCATGGGGGATAGGTTCCAGGACCCCCGCAGTTTCCAAAATCCACAGTTCCCAAAATCTGTGGATGCTCAAGTTCCTCATATAAAATGGCGTGCTATTTGCATGTAACCGTGGCACATCCTCCTGTAAACTTTAAATCATCTCTGGATTACTTATAATACCTAATACCATGTAAACGCTATATAAATAGTTGTAAATACCATATAAACCTTGTATAAATAGATGCTGGTGTGCAGCAAATACAAGTTTTGCTTTTTGGAACTTTCTGGAATTTTTTACTCCAAATATTTTTGATTCAAGGTTAGTTGAATCTGTAGATGCAGAATGCACAGGTAGGGAGGGTTGACTATAATTCCTAGAGTGGTTGAAACCAGGTTGTGTATTTGGATTTTTTTCCCCTTCTGCTTTGGCTTCTCTTTGGAACAAAAGCCAGCTCCAATAGAAACTAGACCGTTAAAAGTTGTGCATGTATGGGATTTGTTTCAGAGTAATTGCGGGTGGCAGAAGGGGGATTGAGTGGGTAGGGGATAGATATAATATATGTATACAGTATAATAAGATTGCTCATGAGGCTGGATGATGAGTAGGTAGGGGTTTATCATAACATTCTTTCTACTTTTGCATATGTTTGAAACTTTCCATAAGAGTTTTTTAAAAAATTGAGCAAAAAGTGCAAGTTGCGTAACAATACAGACAGTGAGATACCATTTATATGAAGTTTTAAAATATGCAAAGAATATTATGTAATATTTATACATATATACTTATATAGTAAAAATTTAAACTTTTATAAAAAATAGTAAATACTAACTTTAGGATAGTGGTTAGCTCCAAGGGAGGTGGAAGAGAAGTGAAATGAGTAGGGGATACATGGTGTTTCACCTGTATCTGTAATGTTTTATTTATTTTTTAAAAAAAGTTATTTGAAGCAAGTATGGCAAAATATTAAGATTTGTTAAAGTTGAGCAGTGGGCACATGGGTGTTTGTTATATTCTGTGTAGCTTTTTTTTCCTGTTGAAAATATGTCACAATAAAAAGAATAATAATGCTATGATTCTGTATCAAGAAGTGTTCTTAGACATGTCAGGAACCAAGCTTCAACGGGGTTGAGCGGCGCTTTCCTTTCTGTTAGAGAAACACAGCCTGACACAGCATTTCACGTTGTGGCGGACATGGCCCCTCATATGTCTGCACAGGGGAGAAGCCAGCATGAGTCAGGAGAGACAGAGGTAGGGGATCGGAGTGAAAGGCGGTCCGCTATGGCACTGTTTTCTGGAACATGCTGACTTGTTGCCTTCATCAGAAAGTTTGGGCCAAGTCATGGGGGATGAGTTAGTTACAATGACTTGAGTGTTTAGAAGCAACAAAGAAAAGGGAGATTTTTTTAAAAAGCATATCTTTTGTGTATAATTTAATAACTGGTTCCCTTGATAAGACTTCTCAGTAAAAAAGAAAGCTGGTTCTACTACTGATTTGTTGTCTGAGTGGTAATCTTGTCAGCCTTTCCACACAAGGCAGGATTAAGCTGTGTCACTCCCTTGGCCTGGCAGGCAAGCCCTCAGTTTGGAGAGTAAGATCGATTGTTCTGAGGCCTGGGTTCATGGCCTACTTCCAAAATGTGACCCGCACCTCCATGCCTCCCCACCTGCTTCTGGGAAGGAAGGCTCAGAGATGGGAGCGATCCCTGTGCCCAGGTCTCATTCTGTGTGTGACTTAATGTATTTGTAGATGTTGGGGGTAGTGAGTGTGCGGTGTACACATGCAGAATGTTAACGTGGTCTCGAGGGGAATGCAGATGTAAGATGTTAATGGCTGTGGTATTTTTGTTCACTAAACGTATGAATAGGAGATCACTTGTTTCCTATGCTCAAGAGAGGCAAGGATAAACCCAGCATGCCCTACAGGTTAAACTTTCTGCTAATAGAGCAAACGCTGTGTTGAGGCTGCATGGAGGTGGGGAAGGGGTGCATAGTCAGGGGACCAAGCATCTCAGAGACCCTGCTTTGAGCCCCGTGGGCTGGTATCCTGGAGTCTGAGGAAGGAGGTGACGAGAAGAGCAGGACAGCCCTTCACCACCCGTCTCGGGGAATAGCCTCCTCTAAATAGAGATGGAGGTCTCTAGTGTGTGTTCTGGAAGTTTGTGACGATGAACATAGATGTGAAGGGACCTCCCTTTGGTGTGTATTCCTGGCGAGAAAGCACAGGAAGCAAAGACTAGCAGCCACCAATGAGATCTGTGTTCCCAGAGAGGACTCACTTTATGTGCCGTACCTGTGCAGCCTTATTTGCATTCCCTGGAAGAATTTGAGAGGTTATGAGACCCAGGTGACATGGGCAGCTCTGCAACTTCCTCCCAGTCAGACCCAACGACCTGCCTCTGTTTAAATCCCAGCTGTTCCAAACGAACAGCCCTGTGGATGGATCTGAAGATCTGATGAGCAGAAATGGATGGGGTAGACTTCTGCAGAGTGAGGGGTCCCTTAGTGCTGGGCAGTGTTCTGCTACACTGCCTTTGTCCTTTATTTTAGTTTCCAACTTTGTTGTCCTTTAATAACGTTTTCCTCAAAGCTGGCAAAAAATAAAATAAATTGCAGTATTAAAAGAACATACATATAATTGAGAGGTTATTTTGTGTTACCTGTTGTTGTCTTCTGTAACTGTTTGGCCAGTAGTTTAGCACCACTTGGGAAAAGAGTATATTTAAGTTTGATGAGTCCGTGTGAGCATGCGAATCAGTAGCTTCCTGAGGTGCTGCTGGGTCCAGTGGCAACATCTAGAACACAGTCAGAAAGCCAGAAGCCCCCTAGCACGAGGCAGCGGGCTTTGTCTTAGAGTCCTGCTCCTCTTGTGCCTTGTTATGATTTTAAAGTGTCTAAATCCAGCTGTTGGTTCTCTTCCAGAATAGTGGGGGCCATAACAGAATGGTGTAATTCACCTCTGAGTGTTTTCAGGGATGTATAAAAGTGGTATTAGATGAGTTAAGCCTGTATGGGTTTACTATACATATCAGACTCTCGATAAAGTTGGAAATAGTTCATTTTCCTGGAGGTGCGGTTCTCTAAGGCTGCCTTTCCACCAAGACTTTCCTAGCGCCGCTCTCTTTCCCGCTGAGTTTTTCTGTGAAAGTCGACAGTGTGTCCTGTCCTCTAGTCCTGGTCTTTTCCGCCTCCTCTTCAGTAACTTTTTGGTCGTCTGCTCCTTAGCTAATATTATCTCTGTTAAAAAATATCTTTTCCTCACTTCAGTTGAATGATTATAATGTCCAAGTTTTCTGACATATTTCCAAAGGTAGGCACTTATCAAAAACATTCTGAAATTCTTGTGTGTTCATAAAAATTTAATTTGTTAAGCAAATATATGTCCAATGCCAAGTCAGTAAAACAGGACAGAAAATTATGTTTTCAAATTTGTTAAACAAATATACTTAGAAAACAATGAAAATAAAATATGTCGAACTGTCAGCAATGGTTATAAGTTAGCGTGGTTGGACTATGAGTAACCTACTTCCCCTGTTTTCTGCATGTTCAGGAGTCTCGTCATTTGTGTGCTTATATTTGCCACCAGTCCATCTGGCATTCTCCCGTGTGTGGGACAGTGGAGTGTAAGAGCAGTCTTTTTCAAATGCAGTCCCAGGAGACCCCAGGGCTCCTCAGAGGAGCTGCAGGCCCGGAGAGAAGGTCAGGGCTGTGGGTAGGGCCTCCGGATCTTCTAGCCCCACTTTATCCAGAGGGTTGCCACTTCGATTTGCTCTGTGAATCAATGTTTGCCTAAGGTTTCATTTGGGGAAAGGATTCTATTGCTGAGCATAAGGTTTGAAAACCCCTGCTGTAGAGAGAAGAGCAAAACCCTGGCATCGGAGCCGGGAACCCTGGGGGTGGGCCCTGGCCAGCTCTAACCAGCAGCGGGTGGCCTTGTGTGTCCCTTCAGTTCTCTTCACTCTGGTGTTCCCATCTCTGAGTTGAGGCGTTAGGGTGAGGTGGTGTCTGGAAGTCCCTTACGGCTCTGGCACCTCAGAACATTCCACACAGGTGATGTAAAAAAGGAAAAGGGAGGGCTTCCCTGGTGGCGCAGTGGTTGAGAGTCCGCCTGCCGATGCAGGGGACACGGGTTCGTGCCCTGCTCCGGGAGGATCCCACATGCTGCAGAGCGGCTGGGCCCGTGAGCCATGGCCACTGAGCCTGCGCCTCCGGAGCCTGTGCTCTGCAACGGGAGAGGCCACAACAGTGAGAGGCCCGCGTACGGCAAAAAAAAAAAAGGAAAAGGGAAAGAGAGCCGTGATTCTCAGCCTCCTCCTGCTGCCCACACCTGGAGGACCAGAGACCCCTTTAGCAAGCGCCACGTTTGGGCGTTTGGGTTTTAGCTTGTGATTTGTTTTCTAATAGGAGTGTGTGGCTAAAGACGAGGGACAAGAGGAGCCAGCGCAGTGATGTGCGTTGCTGTTTTTAGATTAGAGGTCTGGGTTCTTTAGAGAAAGTGGATGGTGATTACTCTCAGCTTAAAGTTATTCCAAATTGACAGTAGGAAAGAGGCCAGAAACATGCACCTTGTCCTGGCTGACTGGTCTGGGGTGTTCATTTTCAGAATTCCTTCCTGCTGCTCTGTCCATACTATCTAGATGGTCTCAGATGGGTGTGAGGAAGCTGCACTCCCTCTGACATGTGGGCTGTGACAGGAGACCTTTCACATTAATGGACCAAGAGGAAAGGTCACCTCAGGATCTGTCCTTTCTTGCTGGAGAGGCCTGGAGCCCGGGCACCAGCTTGCTCCTCTGACCTGAAGATAGGGCGCCCTCCATCAGACCACCTCTCACAGCCACCTCAGGTGAGGCCCAGACCCTGCTTGCTTTTGCAGGCAAGGCATAATCTCTTCACCAGGAGCCCTCTGGGGAAGGAAGAAGGACCTCCATTGGTGGCTACGCTACTTGTGCATTAGCTTTTTGACTTTTGGAAAAGCTTTCATCTCCATGGTGTTGTAAATAAAATCTAAAGTTCAGCTTGTTGGTCAGAAGTGCATTGGACTGAAATGTGAGAAAGCCAGGTGAGGCTGCCTTGTTTCTTACTGTACTGTGCTCAGAAAGCATTCCCTGGGACAGAAAACCCTGCTTAAGTGTGGGTGCAGCGACCCCCGGTGACAGCAATGACAGGGGCCCTGCAGAAAGGAGCAAGTGAACCTGGACCCTGTTTCACGCAGGTTTGGGTTTGCTCCCAGGATAATTAACACTCCCTCCTATCCCTATCCCGTCCCCCCAGAAATCCAGCTACTGCAATTACCTAGGCACCGTTTTAAAAAATTTAATTTGAATAAATTAAGTATGGACTAACTCTCCCCGAAAAGTACAATGAATTTTAAGAGGACGAAACTTGGATCATCAATACATTGTGGTCTCCATCCTATAGCACAGAATTTTACTGTAGATTTTACTTTCTAAATATTGCTCGAACACCACACTGCATTCATCAAACCATTGTCAGTCACTCTGAGGTACAGGAAGAGTAGAAAACTCACTTCTTGGCTCTCGGAGTTTACAATCTACTCGAAGAGGCAGCAGCAAACAAAACCATAGTTCAAAACTGAAAAGCACTGAGTATAAGATAGTTGCACTTTTAAATATGGAGTATCTGTCCTTGCAGGCCCACAGCAGTGATCTGAATGGGGTGGAGCCAGCCTTGCTGCGGGCAGTGAGCTCTGAGCTGGAATTTGAAGGAAGGATGAGTGTGAGGGGGCAGTGAGGCAGTGCTCCTGGAGAGATTTGTGGAAGGAAGCAAGCAGATTGCTTTCATTGGAGGAGGAAGGTAGAGGTGAGGTTGTGTGTTAATAAAAAAGGTTGAGGGTTTGAAAGCATGTGCACAACAGCTGAAAAGCTTGGCTGCACCACAGTAGACATTATGGTCATCTTTGGCAGGAGAATTTTTCAGGTGCCGTAATTTGGGCAGCAATACATATAGGCTGAACTGAAATGGAGATACCCCTTAGCCCTCAGGTTGGCCATGTGCTTCCCCATGTAGGCCTCTTATGTTAGATCACCAAGTGCTTTAACAGCAACACACTGTACTTTTATGCACCTTCAGCACATATTAAATAAATTCACAAAGATATGCTTCATCAGTAACAAAAAATGACAGAATTTCATGTGGATGTAGTTCCGTTTATCCTGATGTTTAATTTTTTTCTATCATTTTCAGCTGTGTGAACTTCTTAGCATCCACTGTGTAGCCTGTTTAAGATATTTAATCAATTTGAGTTTTTTGGTCCTTCACAATTTCATATGTACAATTAGTAGATATGAAATTAGTTATTAATCATACAGCTCATGAATGCCTTCCAGACTTCCTTCCTACTTACTGCCTTGAATGATTTTATTCTTATGTGTTTGGTTTTTCTACAGAGTTGATGGATCCCATTCATTCATAAAAGTTCATCCAACAAATATCTATTTGGCCCTACTATGTGCTGAGCACTGCTCTAGGTATTGAGCTCCCAGTTGTCACTGATTAGAGACAAAACTCAGTATTTCAGTGTGATAGGATTGTTTTAGCTCATGTTGGTTTCCTTATGATGCCTTTGAATTTAAGCTATTGATTTATTTTGAAATATTTCATCTAATAGCAAAAAACAAGCAGTCTTACTAATGCTGTTAAAACATTTCTGAAAATGTTTTAGAAAGTAATCAATTTTGGTAAATTCGCCACATTGAGTGTTGGTGGGTTGGTCTGCTTCTCCCACCTAAGGCCCTAAAGAACCAGAACCTCTACGAATCCACTAAGCAGTTTGGACACAACTGGGTTAGCTGATCTCTGAAGTCCCTTCCCATTCTAAAATTCCATCTTAACTTCTTTGTGCCATTTTTCTCCTGTATTTAATAGGATAGGAATAACATTTCACTTACCAAGTAGACAGAGTTGTGATGACTACTTGATACAGACGTAAGGTGTCATTCCCCCTAATCCATTTTTGGGTCTTTTCCTCCGTATAGTGGCTTGGTTGCCCCCATAGCAGCAGGATGGGACCTGAGGACTGGGGAGTGCAGAAGCAGCCATGGAAACATGAGGATGTGGGGTGGAGGACATGCTCAGGTGTGCTGTGTGCGGTGGGTCTAGAGCAGTCCCCAAAAAGACAGAACAAGTAGTACCCTACAACCAAAATCCCTCATGTGCTTTGCTTGTAAAGGGTAAACTTTTCATTATACCTTGAATACAGATGCCATTCCTTGTATTAAGACCTGTCTAGGGCTTCCCTGGTGATGCAGTGGATAAGAATCCGCCTGCCAATGCAGGGGACACGGGTTCGATCCCTGGTCCGGGAAGATCCCACATGTCGCGGAGCAACTAAGCCCACACACCACAACTACTGAGCCTGAGCTCTAGAGACCGGGAGCCACAAGTACTGAGCCCGCGGGCCTAGAGCCCGTGCTCCGCAACAAGAGAAACCACCGCAATGAGAAGCCCACGCACCGCAACGAAGAGTAGCCCCCGCTTGCCCCAACTAGAGAAAGCCTGCGTGCAACAACGAAGACCCAATGCAGCCAAAAAAAAAAGACCTGTCTATACAAGCGGGCCAACTGGAAGAGCATCCTGCATGCTTATGTCCTGCATTCTGCATGGAATTTGGGGAGAAGAATGCAAGAGTATATGAAACTTGAAATAAAAAGGCTTAATTCAGACCTTGAGAGCAGTACCCAAACTCAATAATGAATAATACAGGTCATTGAAGTTTTAAGAAATACATTTAAGAGGGCTTATTGCCAAGAGGCCCTGCTTATTATAAACACAACATCAATTTGGGGAAGACATCAGGATCGCGTGCAGGATGTTCACATTCATATAAACAAATATAGAAAATAATAGCAAAATCTACAAAGGTTGTGTCTGGAGGGCCGATTATGAGATTTTTTCTCTGCTTCACACTTTCCTAATCTTCTTAGTTTTTTAGAATAAGCATATATGACTTTGGTAATCAGAGAAAAGTTGAAGACGAAACAAAAAGGCTCAACAGCTTTTACCCAATTCAAGGCTAGCAAATAACCAAGATCTTGGAAAATTAGAATAATTTGCATATGGCAGGAGCTGCAGTCTAAGTTATGTTAGTCCTTTCGCTGAGGCTAGAATTTTAACTCTTAACTTGCCTTGTTTTAGACAGTTGCTGCAAGAGTCACAGGTAGGATTATCTGATCCCTGTCTGAGTAGCAGGACGTCCAGTTACTGGTCCCACGGCTCATTCATCTCCAGCTAATGCAACTTCAGTCTTCGTTAT
Source organism: Neophocaena asiaeorientalis asiaeorientalis (assembly GCF_003031525.2). Lineage (NCBI taxonomy): Eukaryota > Metazoa > Chordata > Mammalia > Artiodactyla > Phocoenidae > Neophocaena > Neophocaena asiaeorientalis. The sequence continues at coordinate 3,930,763 of NW_020172162.1, forward strand.
TGTTGCAGGCTGTTTTTAGTCCTTTGCATACAGGTGGAGCTCATTTGTAAGACTCCAGAACATAATGCATGTTTCACATGATCCAATAAGTGCATTTAAACTTCCTAACTAAAGAATTTCTACATGTTCTTCACTTCCTGATCTAGAGACTAACTCATACAATGTTAAACAGGCTTCTAGACTCTAGTTTCCCCCCACCCTTTGGTAATCTCTACGAAAACTTTACTGTAGGAGGAATTTTATTTCACCTCGGTTCTTGTGTAGTGCTGTTCCACAGAGGATGACTTCATTTTTCTTTCATTCTTGTCATTTTACTGTGTAAACAACAAGGACCTTCTTTATCTAGGGCCAGCTTGATGTTTTCAGACTTAGTCTACATTAAACTGTCTGAGGGCAGAAGGGACCAGGAAGGGGCAAGGGGACAGGAAGGCTTGGGGAGGCCACCCAAGGACCCTAACTTACTTAAATTACTGTTTTTGACCATTTAGGTCGCCTCAGAACTAGCACGCACCCTCCCAAGTACCTAAAAATGGTGCTAGGTGGAGGTAAAGGCGGTGGGAATGCCAGGTCCTGAAAACAAGATGAGCAGACCTCAGAAGAAATCCATGGCTGCTCTATTTTGCTTACGTCCGTATGTTTATTTTCCTGGTTATGGATTGAAAGGGCCACTCAACAGCAGTCTAGCAGTTTCTCCTCGTCGCTCAACTTTCCTTTCTGTCTAAACTGTAGGAGAGAGGATACATCCAGTGTGCTCTGCTTTGCTTTGCCCCTGCCCAGCCTGTGGCGGTGGGGCCCGTTGCTGGAAAGCGTGTGGTCCAGAGCTGAGGTGCTGAGTTATGGTGTGGAGCAGGGGCAGTAAGGCCTGACATCAGCATGGACTCCAGCTCTCTTTGCCCCTCAGGGCGTCTCTAAGTGGAAATACTTGCCAGGGGTCTCACAGATGAACAGTGGAAAAGCAAGCGGGAAATTGCAAAGTGCTTACTCTGGGATATACCCTTCCTTAGATAGTCATTATTTTCCCAAGGTGGAAGGATGGTCCTGTGGCCACTGTACCCAGTAGAGCCTGCCCAGCCGTGTCCTCTGCTGGGAAAGGGCTGCATTAGACTCAAGGGCCAGGGCATTGCCAGCCTCTTCCCACAGGCCTTGGGTCTTGTTCCCTTTCACCCCTTCGATGCATAGTGTTTGGACTTGAGCCAGACGCCTTGAGATCTGATCTTGGACCCTCCATGCACAGCATGCAGTCTTGAGCAGATTTCCTCAGGCTTCAGTCTTCTCATTTGCAAGATGGGGGATAATATGACCGCCATTGTTAGAACAGTGCTTAGTACATAATGAGCACCCAGTAAATGTTACCTCCTTAATTATGATTATGACTTGTGATTGTGATTTATTATCTATTATCCCTTGCTGGCATCTTCCCTAGCTTCTTCCCCGAGCACTCCCAGTACAGCTGTTACCAAGGCCACCAGGGATACCTCTTTCTTGCCAACGCTCATGGACAGTCTTCATCTCCTCCTCTTTCTGCACCTTTCAGCGGTGCCTGCTGTCTCCTTCTGGAAGATTCTCACAGTCATGACCACCACACTCCCTCCTGTCTGGTGGCTCCTGTTCATTTGGGTCCTCATTCTCTACCTGACCTCATGTTGCATGACTTCAAAGAGAACATCTCAGATTCTTCCTTCCTTTCTCTCTCTAGGTGAACGCGTCCACCCTGATGACGTTCACTGCTTGGTTGCTCATCCTCCAGTTCATAGGTCTTTCTTGACTTTTCAGTCTAAATCTTAGGTCCATCCAACCCACCCCATTATTTTCTCTCATGGTACCCTGTTGCTTTCCTTCAGAGCACTTTTCACAGTTTGTAATTATGTATGTATTTGTTTTAATTACTGTCTATCCCTTGTCCCCCCCTCACCCCACAAAATTGTAAAATCCATGAATGAGACCAGGGACTGTCTTGTTCACCTGGTACATGGAAGGACCTCGGTAAATACCTGTTTGAATGACTGTGTGTTATGTGAGGCCCCTCTATTTCTTCCTCCACTGCTCCAGCCCTGACAATTCAGATGAGGCTGGTGGGAGAGGCTGCCCCTTTGTTGTTATTCCTTCCACTCCCTGCCATCCTAGATCCGCCCTCTGTGTCAGGGGGAGTCTTACGGGATTGTGCCATTTCCCTTTTACCTCTAGCCACGGTCATCTTCAAGTGATAGCATCCTCAAAGTTAACCATCAGAAGACTAACATCAGCACCAGTGGCTAGTGCTGGGGAAGCCATCAGGATGGGACGTCCTGGGGGGTTTGCACAAATCCCTAAGCCAAAGGAAATTGGGACGGTGTAGGACATTCATACCTAAGGACAAAATGTTAGTAAACTAAAATCACTTTCCAAAACAGCTGTTAGTCCATTAAACATTTATTGTAATTTGGAGGGGTTTTCTTCCCTTTTAAAATCACGGTGGTTGCAGTTTAATGACATAGAGTGCCCAGCCCTGTGCTAGGAGTTTCAAGGGAGGCACCAGAGAAGTTGGTGGTCCTGGCCCAATGGCATTGCCCTCTAGTAGGATATTGATGCCACAGACCGCCCTTCCAGAGCCAAGACTTCATGAGTTTGTTTATGAAGTGCCAGGAATGAACTCAATAGCATATCACGAAGAGGTTAAAAGATGTTGAAAGGGACAGTTTAAACTCTGAAATAACCCTTTACATCCCACACAGGCTTGGAGAGTAACTATGTAGTATTTATCAGTGAAATGTATGTAAGATGTCCGTTACTAAGTAAGCTCCTTTCCTCTGAGTAAATCACCCATCTTTTCTTCTCCTGGGATGGCTCCCTTTTCACCAACAGTCAAAGACTACCAACCATAGTGCATACCTAACTGGGAATATTCAAGACTCTTTCCCCAGCATGTTTTTTCTCACATATTGGTGAAATTAGGCAGCATAATTAAACATTTGTAATGCTGTCCTATTAGGCCTTCATAGATGCAATTTTTAATATCCAGCCTTTAGACATGAAAAATTGAGACAGTCATGTGGTATCTTAATGCAGTAAAGTTTCTATTCTTGTGTAGCATTCATTATTCAGAATATTGGAATAGCTTTGTGACAGATTTCTTCATTTACTCGTTCCCTGATTTTTGAAAATTCATTTTAGGGATAACTGACCACAATTTGGTTCAGTGGGAATAGAGAGTTGTGGTTGTTCTTCTTAATACTCGTACTGGATGCTATCCCACACTGTCCAGGTGTGAGACTGTTGGATTTTTATTAGATAGCATTTTTACTTTTTGGATTTAATGCTCTGGGCTTAAGTGGAGATTGGTATATCACTATGTCTGCCTTACTTCCCACTCATTTCACGTTGCTCCAAAGGCAGGAGAGCAAGCCTTTGTCCAAGTTAGAACATTTTGGCATGTTGTAGATATTCTTTGACTGTTGATAGGTTATTTCTGATAGGTTTGTAAAAATCATTGCTAAGGTGTGGCCCTGCATAATTCCCACGATTGGTAGAAATAGCTTTATATATCACTGTGAAAGTAATTCCTAGAAGCTAAGACCATATGTCTCTCTGAGCCATAATTCCCACAATTCATTTTTATGTCTTGAAACTGCAAAAGTGCTCCTTCTCTTGAAATACAGGTGTACCCAAAACAAGCAGTGTTAAGAGCCTCACCATAGTACAGCCTCCTCACTTGCGAATGTGCTGACTTCCTCTCCTTAGTGGCCTCCGTATCAGAACTCCTAAAACTTCAGAAGAGGCCGTGAGGTTTACTGTTTCCTCTGCCAGCCTTGTACCACTGAAGGATGACAGTGTCCAGCATGTACACAATCATTCATTGAAAAGCACTTTCAAAGTGCCTGATGACACGTACATCAAGGTGGATGGGAGACAGGCACAGAATGGCCTTTCTTGCTAGGTATTTCTGTTGCATTGTTTACCTGATGTGATTAGAGACCTCTCATTACCATTATTAATAATTGCAATTTTGTAATCACCTATTCTTTGTTATCAGTCTAATATATGCAAAAGTTGAGGGAGAGAGAGAGTGTGTGTGTAGAAGGGTGTATCAGTAAGATTAATTCTTAAAAATAGAGTTTCTGGGTCTATCAGTTAGGATTAGGTTTGCCTATGTATAACAGGAAACCCAAAATTAATAGTGAACTATTTTCATGTAAAAGAAGTCTAGGGGTGATATGGTCACTCTAAGAACTGACTGACGATCAGTTTCCTCTTATATCCTGTCCCACCTTAGCAGGTGGTTTTCATCCTCAAGGTTCCCCCTATGGTCGGTCCATCTAGATGTAGGCCAACAGGAAGAAGAAAGGCAGAACAAAAAGGTCTCTCATCTGAGTCAGCTGCTTTTAATCTTGCTGGAAGTTCCACGGAACTCTCACTTCCATATCGTCACCCAGAACTAAGTCACACGACCACATCCAACTTCAAGGAAGGCTGGAGTATTTTGTCTCTTTTTTTTCTGGGCAGCCATGTGCTTAGCTAAAAATCAGTGTTCTGTGGTAAGGAAGAAGAGGAGAATGGAGTGGCCTGTTCTACTAAGTCAAAGGTTATTTACATTTTTAATATCAATAGATACTGATTTTTTAAGTTTGTACCCACTTAATACTTTTGCCAATCAGTCCAAAGGTTTATTTTCCCAGTTACAAAAAAAAAATTCCATGAATCTTAATTAAAAACAAAATATTCTCTCCTGCTATATTTGAATGTGTAGTTCACTTGAAGCATAAGTATGATTTCTAATAAAATGAATAATATCCACGTTTTGAATTTCTAAGTGCTTCTGCAGTTTACGGCAGATGTCTTAACTTTATTTAAATCTGATACTTTATTTACTGTGATTTTCAATGCTAAAGGTAGACTTCCTTGGAGATGGAGAACCTGGGAAAAGAGTCTCTACCTCTGTAATGCTGGGCTTCCTGGATTGTTTTACAGATGCTAACCTTAGTCAGCATGGTTTACTTCAAAAGAGAAAATAAAGGGAGAGTTCATTTGTCCTTTCAAGAAGATGTATTGACAGTCTTCCATGTGTCAGGATAGAAAAAGGGACGTAGTTGTGCTTTCTTTTGCTATTTAACGCTTCCCAGTTTTTCTTCTATTAAAAGCTTATGTAACTTCTTCATATTTTTATGCACCTTTTCCCCCCAAGAAATATTTTAATAATTATCACCAAACATAGTGCCACATAAGAGAGAGCTGTCAGGAGGAAGGACAGAAAAGCTATAGGACTTTTTAAATGTCCAAGTGGTATCTAAATCTTAAACCGTTATTTTTTTTATATTTTTAGACCTCCTATATGGATTTAGAGAGACAAAATAAAACCTATTTCCTATGGTAAGAATACCTTACTGTAGCTTAAATTGGTGTTTTTAAAATGGTGGTTTTTGCCATATTCTTTGGGCAGCTACTCTAGACTGAAAAGCACTAAAAATTGATTACTTGCTAGTTGTTGCTAATAGTTCCTTATTTGTGTAGCCCTTGCCGGAGCCCAGGTTGGGGGCCCGGTATAATGTTAGTATCTGGAGTGTCTGTGTGGGAACCTGCTGCCCAAGTGGAGTGAGTTGACTCTAATTTACTCCTGGATGTCACATTCTTTCCACATAGGTCCACAGATAGCGTCAGAGCAAATTAACATAATTTTCTGATTGATGTAAAGAGAACCAAAGAAAGCTTGTTGTGTTTGGTAGCCAAACTACTACACAGTGTGAGCAGAGTAGAACTGTGGGCCCACTTTATAGCACTCTAACTGATAAGTATTTCTCAAAGGGCACATTATTTGGCCGGGTGGCAGCAATCCACCCGGCACTGGACGTGTAGGTGCATGTGGACACTATAGTAAATATATGCCTCCTTTTGCCAAGAGAGGAAGTAGGTTATCCAAGAGGAAAGGAAGGGAAAAGAAAATACCAATTTCGTATGTCCCAGAACATGTCTGGCTTAAATCAGTAGTTGAAAACTGTAGAGCATGAAATCTTGTAAGGTTTTAATATTTCCTAGTAGAGGCTCCTGGTTCATAGTTAATAAGCTAGAAAACGAACTCTCTTTTGAAAACTTGGAGTGTATAAACGTGTGTGTGCGTGTGCTTGCTCTTGGTTCATGGGAACTGCCTAGTCCGTCTTCCTTTCCACAGGTCTGGAGCTGCTAAATACTGTCTGAAGAATGAAGAAAGGGCATGTGGGAGAGCTAGCATGGAAGGAGGAGGGAACCCTGGGCTTCTGCCTACGTGACAGGTGGCAACAACAGTCACTGGGGCAAGGAGAAAGACCTTGAAAGCATTTCCATCAGGATTAGATTTGGGGCAGCCCCTAGGCAAGTCAAGGGGACGAGGGAGAAATTCTTCCCTCTGAGAATGGCCCAGGGCTCCCTGATGGAGATTGGGCCCCTGCAGAAACTCAGCAAATGTTCCCTGGAGGACATAAATGTGGTTTGCTCTTGTGTTTGGTAGAGGAGGAAGGCAGAAGCGACAAACCCAGACCTGCGGCTCGCTCCGCTCTGCTCTTACAAGCAAACCGCAGCGTCGAGCAACCACTGAAGAAGATGGTGATGGATGCAGACAAAACACTGCACAGGAGCTTCTCCGTTCCCCCTGCCCCTCTCCCTTTATTAGTGGTTTGCTTTCATAAAGGCTGTGGGTCCTCAGCAGAGCCAGGTCAGAACATTCAAAATGCTGGAGCCATGTGCCTCTGCCTCGTCCTTGTGACCTCATTTTCCTCCATCCCATTGCCTTGTGTTCTTTCTTATTCATGTAGGGGTAGAGAAGAAGGTTAGCTAGAGATGAATTGCCCAGTTTTATCTGGTGCAGTTAAGGAAGTGTCAGCAGTTCATAAACTAAAGCAGTAGACTGTCAAGAACTGGAAGGATCTGAGATTTGACCCTACTAGCCATGAGATTCTTGGGTCAGAGGCAAAGGAATTTATTACTCACTGGTGACCCAGCAAGCAGCATGAACAGCATATTTTCCATCAGGTCCGTCCTTGCTCCCGAGCGTCCCATGGGAATGAGTGACACAGATGAGCCTAGGTTGATGCCTGCACGCGCAGCGGGTTCTGTTAATGGGAGAGGAACCCTGAGTTTGGGGATCCTACGTCTCTTGTAATGAGCAGTCAGCATATCTCCCCTTTGCTCTGGAGGGTGACGCTGTCGCTGTCCTTCAAGGCTGTTTACTCTGCAAACGCAGACATCCTTGAAAGATAACCCAGCACTAAAGGCCATCAGTATTTTGCTTGCAAGATGTGCAGATACATCAGAGACCGGTGTAGAATTGTCTCTCAACTTGAATTTGTTAACCTTATAAGAAGCTTAATGTGATTTCCTGTTCTATCCACAAATTAACATCAGGACTTGGCTGTCTCTTTCACTTGGGAAGACTGCTGAGGTCATGGCTGTTTGAAAGAACCCAATGAACTTGTTCCTGGAGAAACAGGTATATTGGGTGATACTATTCCACGTAATGCCGCAGAGAGTCTGAAGTGCGTTACTCGAAGCTACCTTTGCACCTAAAAATGGCTCAGCAACATCTGTCCTTGGGTGTTTTTCCTCCCTTGTCTTGATGTGAGGGGGATTAGTTTCAGCGGGCCCCGTACGTACGACGATTTGTCAAGTCTTAGGGAAAGACCTAGGACCTGGTTGTGCTGTGAGCTCACACACATTTCTTATTAGCAAATGAACAACCTAAGGGGGAAGAGTTAGAAACTTCGGGAAGTCCAGATGATGAGCCCCAGGAAGTTGGGGGAGAGAATCTGAGGGCTAAACCTGCCAAGTCAGACTCCACCAGGGAGGCAGTTGTAGAGCCCAGGGGTCCTGCATCTTCAGAAGTGGCTTTGGAATCACTGACAGTGAGTGTAGGGGAACCAGGAGCCCTGGAGCACTCTGACACCTGCTGGGTGAGGCGTGGGCCCACCCCCCAACTCTCCACCACACACTTAGAGTCTCATGTCTTACAGACTCTTAGTCTCCTGTGTGACTGTCGTTGCCAATGAATATTATCCCTCCTGCCCTTTGGGTGATAGATTAATATCACCACTGATGCTGGTGCTTCCAGTTTCTTAAGTGCTTTCAAGCTTACCTAGCAGTGTACGTGAAGAAGATTATAGCCTGGTACACAGTAGTATTAAAATACTGCATTCTTGTCGTGGTTTTTAGAAACACTGAGATTTATCCCATGCGTATTGAACCCACTTCATCATAATTTGGGGAATAGTGCTAATATTAACTTGCACGTTTGAGAACATCCTAGATTATAAATTAAAATGCATCCTAGATGATACATTAAAATACGAACGGCTCAATCAGTGTTTACTTCAGAAAAATGGAATGAATTCCTGGCTCTTTGGTGAGTGGAAATGTCCTCTCCTTTCTTCGATCGTTTCATGTGGAATTTCAAGCTGGCTGGTGCTCATCTGTGCGTGTAATTGGCACCCAGGAGTGTCCTGGAATAAGTGGTTGATTCACTCAGCATTTAGCGACATCATTATATTGGTCATCAGCCACTTTTGCATCATGTGGTTTTAAACAAGAAGAAATCTTGCAAAACCAGTACAGTGAAATGCTGCACATGCAGGTGAGGTTTTCAGGTAGAGGGAGCAGTTCCTCAGACTCCTTGTTAACTGAATTTCCCTGGGGTGTGGAGCGGAAAGAGGGTACTGTAGGCCGGAGTCGTTTTGCAGAATTGACTGTTGTACTCTCTATTCCCATAAAGAAAAAGTCCGTCAGTGGTGTGTTTGCAGTAGCCAACATGAAATACTCTGTTATGTGTCATTTATTTTCTTTTTCTGCTTATTTCACCAGTAACACCTTGATTTTTGATGACTATTCGAATAATTAACACTGACACTTGGAAGGCAGCCTGCTTCCAGATGCATATACACGTATCTGTTTTGTAAATACTAGCCCCTACTTTTTCCTGCCCTAGCTGAAAAATGTGCCTCCACCCCTACCAGTCTTTCCAGGGTGTGGGCCCATGTGTAACTGTGTGACTGTGCCCACACACTGGCATATATTTCAGAGCTACCAAAAAGAGATTCGTTGCTCTTGAAATAACAAGACAAAAAAGAACCATTTTTTCTGAACCATAACATCTGAAGAGCTGGAAACAGTCAGTGTTTGTATGTGTGACGCTAAAGCCAGTGAATTCCATGTGAAGGGAGGGATTGTAAACTAAGAACAGAAAGGCAGTTTTCCTGGATTTCAGATGTCAAACTCTCAAGCTGTTTAACTCACCCACTCAGCACTTCCACATCCACCCTTTTAATGTGCTTGCATTTTCAATGATTTCTGTTTCTGTAGGATTTGATGCCAGAAGACAAATAATAAAATAGCATGCATATGAAGCCTTAGAGCAGTTTTCTACCAGAGTTTTTGATTGAGGCTAAACAGAAGTAACCTGATTGTGCTGTCAGTTGGCAGGCAAAAGGCATCGTATTTTAAAATTCACATAGTTTGAAAGCAAGCTAATCTTTTCTGGCTCAATAATAAACTAATTACATGTTTTAAATAGTATAGAGCTGAGTCCCTGTTTCACATTAAGCCTTGGAATAGCAAGGTCCAGGGCAAAGCAGACGTTTGCCTGATGTCTCTGGCTTCAGGACCTGTAGCAGGGTGCCAGCTATTGGGGGCTTGAATAGGCCTGCCAGGGACAACCAGGTAAACTGGCTTGACTCAGTTATGGGGTGATGGTCCCTGAGCACAGAGGCCACCAGACGTGCCTCTGAGGAAGGCCTGGACACTCAAAACTTTTGGGCAGTGATCTTGTTCGGTCGTTCCCTAAAATAGTGATCCCAGGTCAAGGTAGGACATGTCCATAGTGTCCCTTTTGGGGAGTGTCTGAGAAGAAAAGGCTCATTTCTAAAAATGATCCAGTTCCAGCAAGGCTTGTTTCATAGCTAGTGCTTTTTCCACCTTTCCTCCCTACCCACCTTTCATAGTCCTAGGGACCACGTACAGAAACTTAGAGCTGGGAACACTTAATTCAGTGGCTGGTTTGGGTAGTCTTGAAAGCTTCATGTTCCTTGGTCACTTGTGAATGGTGCCTCTCTCCTTGGGCACTTCAGTGACTTTAGAGGGGGACACACAGTGCAGTGGTGAGAGCTTTGCTGTAGGAGTTAGCCTTGGGCTGGATTTCCGGCACGACCGCCTATAGACAGTTACTGTTTTGCCCCTCAGTTTCCTCCTGACAGGCGTGCCATGGAAGTAAAATGAGATTAGATTTGTCAAGCACAGAGTTTTGGCTCTGGTTGGCACCAAACACAGTAAGTTCCTTCAGATTGCAGGTGAAGTAGACTCTATTTTGGATTTCTCTTGTTGCCCCTGTGCCTGCTTGGAGGAGACTTAGAACCAGATGTGTTCTCTGTGGTTTCGAGGATGCCTCTGAGCGCCCTGGGCCCACTGCATTACCAAGTAATGGGGGCTCCATAACATCCTGAGACAGGTGGAGAGTCACCTCTACACCCTGGACAGACCTGAGACCATTCTGTCGAGCCCTTGCTCCCCCGAGTAGCCCACTTACCATCCTTCTGCCCATCTGTATAATATTACTACAGAGAACCTTAAGCCTACTCACTAGACTGTATCATCTTGGTTTTGGAAATTCAGTTGTAAATTGAAGTTAATACCTGAGGCTGAGGCTTGTCAACTTTAGAACAACCTAGATGCTCTTTCACATTTTACAATGGAAGCTTACTTCCGTCTTTTCATGTTGAGGATCATTCACTGGTGTCATGTTTTATAACATTTCATTTTAAAGTATAATTCAGGCCTGTTTTGTGGCTGCTGCCCCATTCCCATTAATTCATTGATTAGAGAAATATTTTTGAGCACCTACTCTGTGCCAGCCCCATGCTAGGTGATAAAGCTATAATAAGACATGGCGTCTGGTCGTAAAGAGTTCAGTATGTGTTAGAGGAGACAGACTTCTATTCCTCAAGTTGTAAAGCAAGGCAGACTGAAGTTGGATGGGTGGATGGGTGGATGGGTGGATGGATGGATGGGTGGATGGATGGATGGATGGATGGGTGGATGGGTGGATGGATGGATGGGTGGATGGATGGGTGGATGGATGGATGGGTGGATGGATGGGTGAGTGGATGGTAGATCTTACCATCCTCTGTGCTCCCTGCACTTCACCACTTCAGTTGTCATGGTAATCCAGACACTGGGACTAATGGTGTTTCTGGATGGTATTACTATAATATTTCAAGGCCAGGAGATCTGAGTTGTCTCAGCTTGGCTGTCACCTCCTAGCTGATTGAATTTAGGTATGCCTTGTATCTCTTTGGTCTTCCATTTCTTTCACTGTAAAGTTAAGGCTGCTTGTTACTAGATGGGTTTCACAGCCCTCTCCATTTTCCACAGTATTAAATTTTTCCTGAACTTCCTGCCCTGATGATCACTTATATAATGCCATGAAAGTGATTAGACTCTAATATATTCCTGAATTCTGGATGTGTATTCCCAGTGCCCTTTTATTCTCTCCATTTCCACCCACAATACAGTTTCAAACTGGAAACACTTGCAGCTTTATTTTTTTTTTAATCTAAGTGAAAAGTATGTTAATAATAAAACTATTTCTGTTCCACTTTGCTCTACTTTGCAGAGTCAGTTTCAGGAAGGTGCTGAAACTTCATGGTTTTTAACCCTTTGACACATCCATTTGGTGTGGCTAGTCCTGCATGGTCTCAAAGGGGAGTTTAAGGTGTGTGTTTGCCGAGCTCCTTGTGGGAAGGGGAAAGGATTCAGTCACGCCAGGATTCAAGCCTGGAGCAAGAGGGCAGGGGTGGCCCAATGCTGCAGCTTTGACCTGCTTTCTGGAGACTGTCTTTCTGTTGACTGCACATGCCCTTAGTTGCTGCTTCCTCGGGTGGTGGGGAGGAGGACATGGGTCTGGAAGCAGGGGGTTCGGGTGGTGGGGAGGGTGCTGCGGGGAGTGGGTGTGGGCAGAGGGCGCAAGGCTGCCAGGGTTCTCTGTGTGCCGGAAGTGCAGGTTTGGCTGGGAGGAATGGAATGTTCCCTCTTGCCCTCCAAGAGCAGAAACAGCTGTGGAAGGGCTTGAAAAGATCACTAAATGAAAAAAATTTAAAAGTTAATATGAAAATAAAACCCACTCTGGAAAACCCAACAAAACTCTCTGTAATAGTGTGGTAGGTCTTTAAGAGAACTTTCTTCCCATCTAGGATTTCTTTTTCAATTGGGGACAGAACAAATTGTCTGCCTGGCCCTTCCTCCCCTAAGAAAGCTTCACGTATCTTGGCTTGGGTAGGAAATGGGTTCATTTTGTTGATCACCAGGTTGTTATTATTTTATTCCTCCAAAGGAGGGGCCAGAACCTGCTGCTTACTGCATGAAAACGTGAAACAAATGTGAGTTTTCCAAGGAGACTTCCTCTGCGGGTAGAGGATAGTTGTCAGCAAATGTAACAGAAATCTTGTTTCTAGCTGGAAATATAATCCTTCAGGCAAATTCCCGACACTATTTATTTTAGAACGTCGTATTTTTAAATAAGTCCCTTAATGGTTTGAACTTTTAGTGTTTTAGACAAAAGTAAGACTGGAGCTAGCCTGGACCTTGTCTTACACATCAGGGTTGATTATGCAATCCCGTATGTGAATGTGTAAGTTTTCTTCTCTGTCTGAAGACAGGGAAGCTGGGATTCCATATAGTCGGAAATAGTAACTCACAAGTCTGTTTTATGCTATCATACTTTGCATACTTGCTTTCGAACAAGTTAGTCCCGGAGTAGATAAAGTGTAGTGGAAGAGGATAAGCCAGCTAAATGTCTAATGTCTAGTAAGAAGGACCAGCCCTGCACACTTCTCCCTCGGATGGTGGCACTACCTGGCCCTTTGCAGTATTCCCTCCCCCTACCCCACCCAGGGTCTTTGCAGTGAGTGCGGTGATGTAGTGTTTTGTACAGTCGAGGAAGGAGAAACTGTGTGATTGTTACTGAGGTGATCTGCATGTGTACTTTGCTTCTCAGGGAAGTTCATTAAGTAATACTTTGCTGTATTCTTAACAATGGAAGCTAATAAGTACCTCAGGATTGGGGTATGGCTTTTTCAGTGGTTATTTTTAATGCAGTCTATCTTTTTGGCATTTTGTTTGAAGGACAGTCTGTTATAAAAGAGATTATGTGAGGTTTCATGATAATTTGGGGAAGATTCTGAAAATTACAGGGATCAATTATGGTCCCAGCCCATTCCTTCTTCAGCCTATATCATCAGTTCCTACTTTTGGAAAGTCCACTTACCCTCTTTTCTGTCCATGTCTATCCATGCTGGGTAGAGAAGTGGCACAGAGCAGAATGAGTGACCATCTACAAGGCAGTGCAAGGTCAAGGACCCTTCCCCTTACCTTTTTTTTTTTTTTTAAAGAAAAAAGATATCTGGACCCTAGTTATTTGATAAATTACTCTAACTCTCCATTTTACTCTGTACATATAAACACAGCTTAAATCTGTGAGCCCGATTCTCATCCTTATCTTCTGAATGGTGGAAACTTGGACTTAAAGAATATCTGCTGTGCACCAGACCTGGGAAGACTGGGAATCATTATCTTAGAGTCTCAGCCAGTAGAAATGTAAGGGGGAAATTCCAGTGATTCTCAGCTCTAATTGCACATTAGAATAATCTGGGGGGAGCTTTAACAATGTACCTCCCCAGGCCTTACCCACACCAGTCTCTATGAGTGAGTACTTAAAGTCTCCCCAGGTGATTCAAAGAGGCAGCCAGGACGGAAAACTGATGCGTAAGAGAAATCAGGGCATCATCCAGAGAACTGCCTTTGAAAGAGCCTGTCATTATAAATCAGAGGCATCTTCCCAGGCCCTCTCCTGAAGCGGTGTCTCTGTGTTGTTCTGCTGTGGCACACAGTCCCCTGGGTCTCCCCGGGACTCACGGTTTCCATTGGGCTTTTCACGTGACCTTTATCATCTCCTGTTCAGCAGTTGCATATATTAGGATTCAGGCCTTTGGCAGCCTCATTTTGAACTGTCGGTGCCAACAAGTCAAAGCAAGGAGACCTACTTGAAATGCTGGTCCTGTGTGCAAGGTAGATGAGTCCTGGATTAAAAGCAGTGCCTTATAGATCATCCCCACTGAAGTCCCTCGTGAGGACCAGGGCAGTGCCTGCAATCTGCTTGGTGGGAAGCAATGGGTCTGGCTTGGGAGTTGACAACCATAATTCATTTTGAGACAGCAAAAAGAGAGAGAGAGAGGGAAAGGTAGAGGCCTTTAAGAGTTAAATTACACAACTCCCTTTTTATTTTTAAAGTCAGTGGATTCCTTGTTGCCTGTTGCTGAGAAAGATAAATTGATACCACATGTTGCTTCCAGACAAAACCCTCTCTGTGTTCCAGGGGAAGCACATGCAGCTGGTGTCTGGGTTAGTGGGCAGTCTTTACAAGGTAAACATGGGTTGGAAGGGGCCGGAGCAGACATAGGGTAGCAATAGTTGGGAAATTACCAGCTACTCTTGAGTGGCACAGCACCTTTGAAATACTTTTAAGAGTTTGAAATCTCTTCCTGGAAGGAGCCCGCCCTCTCACCTTCTGGCTTCAAGTATATGATGCACGGAAAACAGTAAGTGAACATTTGTGATGTCACTGCTTCCGTACGTGGGATATGACGGTTGAGAGCCTCTTTTGTGCTTGGCACTCGATGAGTAATTTGCATCCGTACTTTCATTTAATCTTCCCAGAGATCCTAGAGTTAGACAGAGAGGGTGTTTTATCCCCGTTTCATGAAAGGGGCAACTGAGGTTAAGTCAATTGCCCAGGGTCACAGGACACATGCCATGGCCACGACTCCATCTCCGACCTGGCTGACATTGAAGCCTGCCTCCCTCCACTGGCCACATTAAATTGCATGTGTGAATTAGCCACTTTGTAAATATTGGTGGAATACTTATTCATTTCAGGCAGCTTCCCCCGACACTTAATCTAATCTCATCTGTTTGGGGTCCATCTGTCTTCACAGCCAGTTGGCATAACTGTAGTGACTGTGTACTTTAGCATTAGGGATAAAGGTGTCTTGCATCAGGAGACTGTCTTCATTATAGCAAGAAAAAGAATTACCGGATTCTGATGAAGACAGTCATCTTTTATGCTGGTTTCTTCAAGGAGAGCCAAGCAAAGGGATCTCCAGGCTCTGACCCACACGGCCGCAGTCAGCCCAACTGTGAAATGTGAGTTCTATCAGGCGGCCTCCTTCATGTACCTGCACATCCCTCCTCCTCGAAGGATTAGGCAGCTGATGGCAGCTGCAGTCACACAGGACAGGTTTGACAGCTCTATTACTAATTACACCTAAAGTGTTTACTGCCCCAGTGCAGGCCTTGCTTCAGTGTAAATCTTTTTGTTAAAGAGAAGATTGACATAAGAATACTCTTCGTTTCATTTTTATCTCTGCTCTCTCTTCAGAGACATTGTGTTACAGTTGCTTGCAGGGTTTTCTACATCTTTGGGCCCAAGTTGGAAAAAAACTGGCATATTTGTCTCTGACAAAAGTTTCTTCCTAGAGATGTTTGGTTTGCTGTCAATTCATCAATCTCTGGATTTCTTAGTAGTGGATTTAAATAACCAGAACTATTTACAGGGTTCTGGGTTGGGGTTAGAGTAATTTATTGGCTCCTTTAGTAACCAAATGTGATGACGGAACGGCCTGAGCTCTAGCAATGGGAGTCTTGGTTGGTTATATTTACCTTATCACCTTAGCCTTAAGGAAAGCACACCCAGCCAATTAACAATGGTCTGCCTCACAATGTATTTCAAAATGTGTATTTAGATGTGATTAGAAAAATCACTCTAGTCCTATCAAACCATTCCTCCTTTACTGTCAGCTCTCAACCCCCAAACTAATGTTACATCTTACAAACTTAGACGATTTGGTATGACAGGTGAATTAGTGGAAAACCATAGAATATTTTTGATGGTAGTTTTATAGTTTAAAATGCACACAGTACTTTGGAAACTAATTTAGAGCCCCCAGTGAAGAGGTCTTTAGAGAACTTAAACTACAGATCGTAAGAAGATTTTATAATTGGCTTGTCTCATTTTATAAATTCCATGTCTTCATTCCTGGGATTGAGGTGAGGGAGGGGCGGTTTGAAATCTTACAGAAATCATATCACCATTAACTTCCGTTATCAGGGAAGGTGCTGGGGAAACGTTGTAGTTCTGATATTTTCTCTGGCATTTATTCACCTTCTCCTGTTTCACCGAAATTTAGTTAGAGAACCTGGTAATTAGAATCATGACCTATGAGGCAAAAAGGCAGAATACATTTCTGGTATCTGACCATATTAGGGTGAGGGGCATTTGAGCTAGAAATAGACAGGGGGCCACATTGGATGGCCTTTGTCAATGCCCCCCCTACCCTTCAGATTATGCATTTTATAAACGGAAGGCTGGGGACTGTGAGGTTGGTGGTGACACAGGTTTTTGTTTGCGTCGTCTTAGTAATGGAACTGGAAAAACCTGTCCGAGTGTTGGGTTGTAGGTAGTATGCCTTAGGGAGATGTATTCTGCCACTAGCAACCTCTAAAACAAGAACTGAGCGAAGATTGGACACTGAAGCTAATCACCCATTTAATAAGTTGGGTTTTGTTTCAGAATCTAAGGGTAGTTTATATTGGTTTGTATGGTAACCACTGTCCTCTCTTTAGGATGAATGCTACGATGGCCACCTTAGTAAAGAAACACAAATGCGAGCTATAGGATGAGCCTTTACTTTCAGGCTTGCTCTTCTGAAGACTTTCTTTTAAAAACATTTTTAGGAAAGACCTACCAAATTATTACCCTTAACTTTTTCACAAACAAAATTATAGTCATAGGATTGTGCCTTTGTATCCTTCTTCTTTCTTAAAAGTTTCTTTTTTTGGATGTCAGCACAGATAGCACGATGACTTCTGTCTAATTTGGTGACAGACCTGGGAAAGGTTGCAGAGGAAGCATTGGAGTGGACTTGGGAAAACAAGTTTCAGTTTTGGTTCTTATAGACACTAGCTGTGTGACCTTCTGTAAGTTATTTAATTTCTCTCAGTCTGAGCCTTCATATATATGATGAGGGCACCAACTTTGCCGGTTTACTAGGAGGATTAGAGTCGAGGAATCTAAAACCTCTGGCCCAGTAACTGATGGTGCTGTAGTCAGGCAGGCTCTCACTCTTCCCTCTTGCAATTAGGGACCTGGGCCCTGACAGGCTGTGGTTCTGGTCCTCCGTGTGGGTATTCCAGCCCCTTTACCACAAACCCCTACAGAAGCTTAATTTCTCTCTCCAAATTCCTAACCAATGGTAGCTTGTAATTTTATAAAATTACACACATACATTGTTGGGGTTTAGAGTCGTAGAAACAGATGACCATTAGAAAATCCATAGAGAACATTTTGGAGGTCTCTAAAGTGTTTCATTTTCTTTCTTACTTGGTTTGGAATTGTGAGACTAAAAACGCATTAAAAAAAATCTCCAAATGCTTTTTAAAGGGGGGGGGTGGATAACTGGGTACTTATGATTGGTCATTGTTAATTCTGGGTGTTGGTATGAACTCTTTCCAAAATCTAGAGCAAAGGGGGCTGGCCAGGGGAGGGGTAATTGGGCTAGCGTCTACATTGCCCCCACAGAGCTTCAGGACCACCCTGTTTTTTCAATGAGAGGCTTGAGTTTAAGTTTTTAGTTAATAAAATATCTAGTTGTCTGAGTACTCAGTAATAGAACCACCTCGCACTTGCCTGCTTGTTGAACCCTGCAGAGTGAGTTTTAAGAGCATGCTTCATATCTTTATTGAGAAGGTGTTTTACTTTTTAAAGAAATGTGATTTCTGAACCATTCATAGAGATGCCATTATTCTTTTAAAAACCATAAGAGTAAAAGGGAAGCAGGATATATAGTCTCACAGGCAACATTTGTCTCACCAGATACGCGGCACGTTGCCTGTTTTCTTCTCTCAGACGCGTCTTTGCGGCTGTTGTAGAAACGCCGAATTATGGCCCGTGGTTGCTGATGCTCAATGCCCAGTCGGAGCTGCTGGGCATCCTTGCATGGGAACATGTACACGGGAAACACTCTGAGTATTTTGGGTTATTTACGTATGGTGAAATCCTGCTCACTTTCTATGTTTTAAAAACATTCTGGTAGAACACATGTATTTGTATCTTCTACATGAATACAGTTGGTGATTGCCAATTTTTTTTTAAACTACGGTAGCTTTTAGAATGGTTTGTATTTAATAGACAGCAGCAGGCAATATCTTCTGTCTTTTTAACTTGCAAATAAAAACTCATCTGGCCTGCAGGTGCTATTCCAGGTGTGGCAAATACCATCAACTCCTCTCTTTTACTGCACGTGAGGCATTTTCAGATGAGAATGAGCCCTCCCCAGGCGATGACCCTGTGCTTTATAATAGCAGTAAGAGCACCCTGACTTGGTAGCGTGACTGGCTCCTGAAGTATATTATCATATATCATCCTTACGTCATCCCTATCAGGGAGGGACGGTCTGGATGTTAGGGCTGTGGTGAAGAAGAACTGAAGTTGTTGCAGACAGATTAAACGATTTGCTCAGGTCACATGGTTGGTCGGTGGCAGAGATAGGACTGGATCTGGGTCATCCCTGTTAACTGGGCTTGTCTACCAAGCCAGGAGGGTTCTTGCAAGATGGGTGCAGTTGTGAGGTTTTCCAGGATATTTTGCCCTTTTTCTTTTCTTTTTTTAAGTAAACCTTTCAATATAGAATCGTTTTAGATTTACAGAAAAGTTACAAACCTAGTACAGAGAGTTCTTGATGTTGGGTATCCACGTCAAGTCTCCCCTGTTGTTAACATCCAATCTTAGTTTGGTACATTTGTCACAACTAATAAACCAATGTCGATACGTTATTATTATTAACTAAGATCTGTGCTTTATTCAGATTTCCTTAGTTTTTGCCTAATATCCGTTTTCTGTTCCAGCATACCATCCAAGATACCACATTATATGTAGTCATCATGCTTCCTTAGGCTCCCTGTGGATCTACTGGACAGGCATTTAAAAATGTTCCTTATCTGGGATTTGTCTGCAGTTTTTCTCATGATTAGACTGGCGTGATGGGTTTTGGAAGGAAGACCGCTGAGGAAGGTGCGGTTTTCATCATACTATAGCGAGTGCCTGTTATCAACCTGACTTTGCCCTGTTGATGGTGATCACCTGGCTGAGATGTCAGGTCTCTTCATGGGAAAGTTACTCTCCCCCACCTCCTCTTTCTATACTGTATTCTTCGGAAGGAAGTTATTGAGCTCAGACCACATTGCCTTGAGGAGGGAGTGTCTGTGTAAATTATTTGGAATTTTTTTGAATGGGAAACTTGCCTCCTTCTGTCGACTCAGCAAATCCTACTTTACCATTTTTTTCTTATGCTTGTGAGACAGGTGTGAAGTTGTGGCAGGAGGAGATGGAGTCGTAGAAAGGATCGGTAACAATTCACACCAGTTCTGGGTTCATAGAAGTGGTTAAGAAAAGGTAGATGCTGCCTCTGTACTAGAGGAGGAGGGGACCAAAATAGAATAAAATAGCCCCCTAAGTGATTAATTATCCTTAGAGAGCCAGGGAGGTTTATTGCAAAGTGCAGGGAGAAATGGTGTGGTAATACATGGTAAGTGTGAACTTCAGTATAGGAAGTACAATTACAGAAAGGACAATAAAACTTGGGAATTTAAGAAAAACAATGCCAATGAGCTCCTACATCCCCAGCATTTCCTGGATATGAAACCATCTCCCACCCTCTAACTATGGAGCTTGCCATTTTCAATACTGTCATTTAATACCAAGCCAAGGAGGGTCATGCAAAGCCTTTTATTTTTTTCCTTAGCCTCTGAGGTTGCTTTAAAAAATGAGTCTGATTAGTAACTGTTTCTTCTGAGTGCTCAGTTTGGACCATTCTGGCTCATCTGCATTGTCCCTTCTCTCTCTGCAGAACTCTATCCGGCACAACCTGTCGCTGCACAGCCGGTTCATGCGGGTTCAGAATGAGGGGACCGGCAAGAGCTCATGGTGGATCATCAACCCCGACGGGGGGAAGAGTGGGAAGGCGCCCCGGCGGCGGGCTGTCTCCATGGACAACAGCAACAAGTACACCAAGAGCCGGGGCCGTGCAGCCAAGAAGAAGGCAGCCCTGCAGACCACCACCGAGTCAGCAGACGACAGTCCCTCCCAGCTCTCCAAGTGGCCCGGCAGCCCCACGTCTCGCAGCAGTGATGAGCTGGACGCGTGGACCGACTTCCGCTCACGCACCAATTCCAATGCCAGCACAGTCAGTGGCCGCCTGTCCCCTATCCTGGCTAGCACGGAGTTGGACGACGTTCAGGATGATGACGCGCCACTCTCTCCCATGCTCTACAGCAGCTCGGCCAGCCTGTCTCCCTCCGTCAGCAAGCCGTGCACCGTGGAGCTGCCCCGGCTGACCGACATGGCGGGCACCATGAATCTGAACGACGGGCTGGCCGACAACCTCATGGACGACCTGCTGGACAACATCGCGCTCCCTGCGTCCCAGCCGTCGCCCCCCGGGGGGCTCATGCAGCGCAGCTCCAGCTTCCCATACACCACCAAGGGCTCCGGCCTGGGCTCCCCCACCAGCTCCTTCAGCAGCACGGTGTTTGGCCCCTCGTCTCTGAACTCCCTGCGTCAGTCTCCCATGCAGACCATCCAAGAGAACAAGCCAGCCACCTTCTCTTCCATGTCGCACTACGGCAACCAGACACTCCAGGACCTGCTCACGTCGGACTCACTCAGCCACAGCGATGTCATGATGACCCAGTCGGACCCCTTGATGTCTCAGGCCAGCACCGCTGTGTCCGCCCAGAACTCCCGCCGGAACGTGATGCTTCGCAGTGATCCAATGATGTCCTTTGCCGCCCAGCCTAACCAGGGGAGTTTGGTCAATCAGAACTTGCTCCACCACCAGCACCAAACCCAGGGCGCTCTCGGTGGCAGCCGTGCCTTGTCAAGTTCCGTCAGCAACATGGGCTTGAGCGATTCCAGCAGCCTCGGGTCAGCCAAACACCAGCAGCAGTCTCCTGTCAGCCAGTCTATGCAAACCCTCTCGGACTCTCTCTCAGGCTCCTCCTTGTACTCAGCTAGTGCACACCTTCCCGTCATGGGCCATGAGAAGTTCCCCAGCGACTTGGACCTGGACATGTTCAATGGGAGCTTGGAATGTGACATGGAGTCCATTATCCGTAGCGAACTCATGGATGCTGATGGGTTGGATTTTAACTTTGATTCACTCATCTCCACACAGAACGTTGTTGGTTTGAATGTGGGGAGCTTCACTGGTGCTAAGCAGGCCTCATCTCAGAGCTGGGTGCCAGGCTGAAGGCTCACTGAGGAAAGGGGAAGTGGGCAGAGCAGGTCAGTGCCCAGTGCTATGGCATAGTAATAACAGGGGCGGTGGGGGACAATGGCTTTCCTTTACGTGGTGCACAGTAACCTGGCTCCCAACCAGTTCATTCTGAGTTGTACCAGCAAAACAAATAGGGCTGTCAGGTGCCCCTCCCCACAGTTTGCTGACAGCTCGGGAGTTTTACTGCCAGTAAAAAGAATACACATTCAGAGGTTTCATTTTTCTTTGTATCCAGTCACCCTCGCTGACCTATGACACAGGTCCCCCTACTGGATGGATGGATGAGGATAGAAGGGATGGGAGGAAGGGGACCTTAGGCCACACAAACATCAAGGTTAAGGACGCAGCCAAAGGGCTTTCTTAGGCTCTCAGGTCCAGCACTGCCATTGTCCATCTTCGATGCTACAGTTTCTATATCTTTTTTATCCAGCAAAGTAACAATTTTTAGGTGCTTCTAATTTGACAGTAGACTATGCTTTCTGGACTCTTTCATACAGGAGTATTACCACCAGAAGCAAGATCTGTTAGATTCTTCACCATTAGTACTAAGCATCTTTATTAGCACTCAGCATCTAAGCATTTAAAAGAGCAAAAAGAATTAAATAGAAAACAGAAGTTTTTAATGTGAGAGAGCACTTACTCACATGCTTCTTTTTCCCAACGTATAAATGGTGTCAGATTCCAAACGGTGACAAGAGTTGTGAATGGCGACAGAGATTTTTTAAATTGTGGCATTTTAATTCTGTTGGAACCAGAGAGATCATGCAACGTGATGTGGCAACAAAAGAGAAGCATTTGACTGGAATCGGAAGTTGAGGGTTCAGTTCCACTTCTGCTGCTTTCTGGTTGCTATTGGGAGTGTGTCACTTGGCCTCTGAACCTCAATTTCCAGTTTTATAAAATGAGGATAATAGCCCCTGTTACTCCACAGGGTTATTGCAAGAATCAAATGCACTGAAGTGTGTGAACGTGCTTTGTAAAATTGCAGTGGGCTGAAGTATGTGCGGTGTTATTAGGTGCACATACTGACTGACACATGAGTAAGCAGGGAGCCCAGAGAGGTTAAGTGGTCTGCCCAGGGTCACACAGCTGGACCCAGAATCCCTATTTCTGGAATGGCTTGAACCATAATCGTTCTTCCTAATTATCTCTAGATGGTAAAAATGAGAAGTGCTCTGAACCGGAGCCAGAATCAGTAGGTAACATACAAGCTTGCCCCAGAACTCTCCTCTTCAAGTAGTAAGATGAGCACTGGGGTCTTCTGCTATAACACATTTGTACCCCCAGACCCTCCCATGTTCAGGGGCTCTTTTTATGCCCCAGTTCCTTTTTTTTTTTTTAATATCAGCTAGCTACTTACACTCTTCTTTATTAAGTGGTGTGAAAGAGAAATGGGATTCAAAGCCATAAAAAGCTGAGCCTTGTTTAACCCTCTGCCCTGGGGAAGGAATTATAAGGGTCTCCTGTGATGAGCTCATCCCGTTCATGGGTAGTTGTCGAAAGTGGAATGTCGAGAGTGTTGTGATGCTCAGCTTCTCCGCTTTCCCAGGCAGAAGCAGGTCCCTAATGGCACTCAGACATCTGTTTCGAGTCATTTAATAGCCCTTGAGACGGTAAAAAGACTGCAGCAGAAGCTAAGAAGGGTGACACACTTCCGTACTGCCAGAACTCGGACTGGTGGAGACTTGCCTTGAGAAATTTAGATATTTGGCTTTTAGAAGAACAGTTTGTCTTCCTTTAAGAAGAGGAATATGATTGTGGCTTCTGAAGACACAAGTAGGTTTTAATTTTGGTTTGGTTGTAAGGAATCCACTTTCTAGTTCATTGAGAAGAAAATGTGCCATCAATTTTTGTCTTATTTTTCAAGTGTAGGTTTTCCTTTTAATTCAATAGCAGACTTTTCTTGTGTGTGTGTGTGTAATTCTAAAAGGTGGTATAAAAATATTTTAAGGGAGGGCTTCCCTGGTGGCGCAGTGGTTGAGAGTCCACCTGCTGATGCAGGGGACACGGGTTCGTGCCCCGGTCCAGGAAGATCCCACATGCTGCGGAGCAGCTGGGCCCGTGAGCCATGGCCGCTGAGCCTGCGCGTCTGGAGCCTGTGCTTTGCAATGGAAGAGGGCACAACAGTGAGAGGCCCACGTACCACAAAAAATATATATATTTTTTAAGGGAGATATAAATACTTATGTTTAAAAAAATATATTTAGTGAATTATTTTGATAATAAGTAACTAGTTTTAAGAGTACACAGTTTATTATTATGCCCTTTTGGAATCTTA
Source organism: Neophocaena asiaeorientalis asiaeorientalis (assembly GCF_003031525.2). Lineage (NCBI taxonomy): Eukaryota > Metazoa > Chordata > Mammalia > Artiodactyla > Phocoenidae > Neophocaena > Neophocaena asiaeorientalis. The sequence continues at coordinate 3,954,412 of NW_020172162.1, forward strand.
GGGTAATTTAGTCACCTTTTTCTCAAAATATTTTGGGTGAAGTGTTTTTGAGGAGATTTTTCTTAAGTAAAAAATATGAAAAGTCACCAAATTTTCCTGAAAGTAAACCAGCTCAATATGACCAGAGCAAGAGAAAGAAACATCCTGAAGACTGTGAAGGGCTTTGAGGGAGTCTGGTTTCTGGCTTTAGGATTTCCATTGTGCTTTGGAATAAATGGCTCCACTATATAGCCAGGAGCATGTGTGGCCTAATGTATATTCTTACTTTTACAGTAAACTTGTGGCTATCGCTTTATTGAAGATTCTCCTGAATTCACAAAACAGGACTTGGGTCACAGTCTCAGAATTCACTTCTCCCAAATTAAGCACCTCAGCTTCCCAAGACTTGTTCTATAATGACTTTCTTGGTTTGACTTTTTTTTTTTTTAAGCCAGTAGTTGTGGTATTCTCTAGACTCACTTCCTGCCTTGCTAACTGAAGGTCATGTGACCCCGAGTGGGTGCCGGAGCAGTTCTGTCCAGTTGACAGACAGTCTTGCTGGAGAGCTGTGGTGAGATGCTTCTCTGGAGGGGTGGGTGTTTCACACATGTCATTCATTTTAGATCACGTGTGAAATCCTTTGACCTACAGGTCTATCGGGAAAAGGAAAGAATAACTGTACTTCTTTGTGAGTGCCAGCTACTGGGGTATGAGGGGCACTTGCTTCTGTCAGGCACTGGGGAAGCTTGGTGTGCATGTGTACAGATTGGCAGCAGGCATGGCTGTGGGCAAATGTGGTGGTTTCAGGGCTGTGCCTCCAGTAAGCCCTCCTGAGATTGACATGTGTCTGTTCTGGCAGGAAAGCAACGTCAGTTTCACTGTAGTTTTGATGTCAGAAGATGCCTAAGTTCACATGCTTTTTCGTTCATCTTCATCTTTTGGCATCTGGAGACCCCATTAGGGAGCAGCCCCATATTTAGTTGCGTTTTAAACAACTTTATGATAAGGATTGGAAAATACTAACTAGGAAAAGCCCGGGTGGAGAGCAGAGAGGTAGTTCTCTTCCTGTCTGTGCCACTGGCCATGTCACTGATGAATCTCTTAGAATAGTAGGTTTCTCATCTGTCAAAAGAGGACAGAATCATAGAGTTGGGTTTTTTTGTTTGTTTTTGGGTTTTTTTTATTTGTTTAACCAATAAGATTTGTTTAGTTTTTTAAATTGAATTGTAGTTGCCATACAATATAGTGATTCACAGTTTTTAAAGGTTATACTCCACTTATAGCTATTATAAAATACTGGCTTTATTCCCTGTGTTTTTCAACATATCCTTGTAGCTTATTTTATACCTAATAGTTTGTAACTCTCAATGCCCTACCTCCATCTGGCCCTCCCCCTCTTCCTTCTCCCCACTGGTAACCACTAGCTGTGAGTCTGCTTCTTTTTTATGATATTCACTAGTTGTTGTATTTTTTTTAGCAAAATCATAGAATTTTAAGGGTGCATAGTATGTATAATTTTAAACCTGAAACCTAGCATTCTGTCTGTGAACTTGCCACCGTAAGGGATACGTGATGACATGGAACTGTAAAGGAACAGTGGTATACCAGTGTGGCAACAGCAGGTCCTGGTGTTGGAGGCCGTTGAGAATTTAAATTTAGGCCACTTCCCAGAAGGAACAAACCTTTGACACTTGTTGGACTGATGTTTAAATGCTGTGATTCCATTATGTCTTTAAATATTCATGTTGGGGGATAGGACTGATTCTAACCAAATACAGACAATATCATAGGCTACTCATGTGATGTTTTTTCTTGATGTACTGATAGATATTTCCATTAGGGAATATAACGTGCGGTACGTACTGCGTGGAGAACGTACTCTGTTCCTTGCACTTGTGAACTGTTGTCTAGTCTTTGGTTATAGTGTGCTAGCCTCAAGAATTCTGTACCTGCAGGGATCTTTATTCTTACTTTTTAAAAAACCCAAAGTCTGAACTGTCATTCATGGAGAGAATGGCTGTCTGGATGTTGCTAGTGTTGACAACAGTGAAAGAAAATTGACAAGAGCCCTGAAAAGACGTTTTCTGTGCAGAGGCTGGTACACTCCTTACATACACCCCTTTCCCTGGAAAGCAGTGACGTCCAGCACTAAGGCTGCTCTTCCTAGGTCTGTCGGGTTTTTAATGCGCCTTTGCTCACCACTGGCCAGCCTGCTAAGCATGGGGACAGAGCCTGAGTGACTGCTGCTCTTCATGCAGTAGCATTTATAGATGGCTTTCTGGCGGGTCTCTTTTGGCCACAGAGCTTGTGTGGAACATAAATAAGTGGAATGAAAACCACCAGAATTACTACTGGAACTTCATGTACACTTTAAGCTCCCATTAAATGCTTCTTTTCAGTGTTCATAATGCTCAATATTCATCTTATAAATAATGTTCTCTGTAAGTAGAGTCTTCCCCCAGGGCCCTGCTTCTCATAGGCATACCTTTCTGTATAGAGATGGGAGAAGGGGGCTTGTTGGGACCTGCCTCTGTGCCATGGCCAGAGAGGTTGGCCTGTCAGAGGTCCCCCATGGCCCTGGGGCAGGTAGCAGGATGTTTGTTCACTGCTTTCTCTTCCCAACTTGGAGACACGTGTCTTAATGCTGGATTTTCATTCCAAGATGGAGATTCCCCACCTTGCAAGAGACTTCACCCTGGTTTTGTTGGTATGTTCATTTAATTTGAAAATACTGCTTTCCCCTATCCTCCAAATTATTTTGAAGTTTAAAATTTTAAAAACTAAAATGAATTAAAATTTTGTATTATGAACTAGTGACAGACACTTCAGATATTTAGAGGTCCCGTGGGTCGGTGTTTCTCAAAGTATTTCACAGAATACTCAATCCTCAGGATATTCATGGGTATTAAGTGGAAAATAGATTCTGTGGTCAAATGTCTGAGGAACACCATGTTAAATAAAGTTAAATAGGGTTGTTTCCTGCAGGACTTCTCAGAGCCTTAGAAGTTAATATATGTTATGAACCTTCTAGGATCGGATTGCAGTGTCTCCTAAGTTTATCTGACATCTCGAATCAAATCCTTCTTCTCCCGGAAACCATAGGACCAGTGTCCTAAGGAACCCCCTAAAGAAATCCTGAAAGAGGTCAGCAACCTCTTAAGAACTAGGGATTCTTTGCCCTTTTTCCTCTTGATTCTTACTGGAGCTTTTTGTACAACCTTGTCATACATCAAGCCTTTCTCAGCCACAGAGTGGGTTCTACTCTTGGATGAGCTAGCCGCCTGGCAAAATGGTAGGTCCCACGTTGGTAGAAGTGCTCAGGAAAAGTCTGAATTTATTAAACAAAATTTGTTTATTGAGTACCTGCAGTGTGCCGGGCACAGGGGATAGAGGAAGATAAAATAGGGTCTCACCTTCAAGGTGTGCATGGCCTGGCTGGGGATGTGGTGTGGTGGTGGTGGTGGTGGTGGTGGTGGTGACGGTGACGGTGACCATTGTCCCAGGGGAAAAGACTGCTTTCCATGCAGGGGTGGAGCAAAGGACCCATGGGGCAGTGGCAACCTTGCATGCTTGGTTTTCTGGGACAACCCTGCTTTTTCAGATGTTCTGTTCCGTTATCACGTGGTCTGTTCCACCTGTCTTTGGGGGATAAAAACATAGGCTCCATGCTGATAGGGCAGAGTTCAGACTAAATCCAGATGCTGGTTCATGTTAAAAGCCCTGCAGGAGACTTGCTTTTATGTTTGATTTCTAGAACTGGTTCATCATCACAGTTGAATGTGAGCCAGCCACCCACTCCAAGATCACTGTCCCTGGGGCTCTGCTCCGAGGGGAGATGTGGATTTAAAAAGCCTCCCCTGCAGCCCACCCCAAGTTAAATAATGTCTTTGTGGTACAGCAGAGGACCTATGAATCTGTAGCAGAAGGCTGCCATTTTTATGGCTATGTGTCATTGAGTCAAGCCACTCCATTTCTCTGAGTCTCAAGTTTCCTTGTCTGTAAAATGGGGCTAAAACGAAAACCTACCCCACAGAGCTCTTGTAAGGACTATCTCTGATATGACCTAATGTCCTTTGTCAACTTTTTAAAAAGTTACTTAATGTTTATTGTTACTTAAAATGGTTCCAGAGGTTAATGCAGAATTAAGGAAAGCACCAAGCCAGTCTTACATTGTTGGCACAAAGAGCAATTACTTTCCACGATAAACTAGAATCAATTAGGTTTCTTTTCATTAAAAAGGTATAGCAATTGCCTGTTGTGTGAAACCTTTGATGTCCCCTAGAAGTCCTGCCTGCCAATTTAGGGGTACCCAGGACAGGGGCTATATTTTCACTAATAAAAAGGACCTTCTGCCACAGACGGATTGGGGAGGTTCATATATGGTACCCAGGGTGTTCCATTAATATCTTTAAAGGATTGCCTGAGAAATCCTAGCTGTCTGGCCTCCGCTTTCTTTCCTTAGGGAGGCTGTCATATCCACTCTGTGCTGAGGGGGGAGCCTCGCCCTGCCCCGTTTCTGCTTCCTCAGCGTGGAGCCTCTTCCTGTTGGGAGGGAGCCTGGAAATCTGATCTTCCTTCTCCACTGCCAGGCCACCGTGGCCACACAGAGAAATAAAAAGCTGCTCCAGTTCTCCTAGGACTTCTTGGGAGCAGAAAGATTGCCACACAGCGAATGGCAGGATGCTGGCAGTGGTCTGGCCATGGACCCCACCTCCCCAAGAGCTGGTGGTTTACCGCCCCCACCCCCGCCGTCACTGGCTAACGTGACACAATTTGGGGTTCAGAAAATATGGTCACTGTATATTTAAGATCTGCCAACTAAGTTCAGTGAAAACCCAGAGAAACTGGGCTGTTCTTCTCCAGGAGCTTTCCTCCCAGAGAAGCGAGACCAAGCCTGGAGGTGAAACATACCACCCAGAAGAGCTACTGCCCACTTGGTTGCAGGTGTTTTGTTTCTGTTCCCAATAACAGATGTGAACCTTACTCTGTAATTCTAGACTTTCCTGTTTTTTAATAACCTCTTTTTTTGCTAAAGCCTATGACATTCATTTATTAAAGGATGAGAATTACTTAGTCATGAAGCCCTCAGAGCATAATTCCAGTGTTTCTAAGGATAAAACTTTAACTGCCAGTCCTGGTTTGATTGACGGTTTGCATATCAGTATGTTCTCTCTCTCTGTCTCCCTCCCTCCTTCTCCCCCTTCCCCTCCCCTTTCCCCTCTCCTCTGTCCTCTGTCTTTCTCTCTGTTGAAAGACATCTGGACCATAAGATTTTTTTGTTTTAAGTATTCATGTTTGTGTGGAGTGTTCAGTTTGACTCCTTAGTGGAAATTAATGGCCAAGAAGAGGCCGGAAGTTCTGAGGTTGAATTTATAAATTAATTTCCACTGGGCTTCTATTGGTGTACATGCCACTGTAATTAATTGGAACTTCCATTGATCACTTGTGTCTTCAGAAATGATTGGAAAGCAATAGAGCCCAACATAAGTAATCAGAAAATATGTGTTGACTGATAGACCTGTTAGAAGGTATCCCGTAGTTGGTAGTGTCCCTACCGCCTGAATGCACTCGCTGCCCAGCCCCGGTCAACTCAGGTTGTCCTGCTGGCTGAGGTCGGGGTGGGGGGTGGAGAGCCGAGGTGGGGAGCTCCGAGCACGTACCGCCAGGTGCCGGTCAGGCTGAGCGGGGAGAGGAGGGCCACCCACCATGTGGATCCACCTCACTCCTGGGTCTGCACTCCCACCAGACTGCCGCCCTCAGGACAGATGGGCCTCTGTCTCTGTTGATCTTGGAGCTACGCTGAGACCCTCCTTTCTATTCCTTCTTGGTTTCCTTCCTCTGTTGCACTGGTGTGGTTGCTGCCTCTTGGCTGCCATCTGTGTTACCTGCATGTCCTGGTCATACCTCACAGGTGGATGAGTGGTTTGGACTATTTGTGGAACTAAAATAGCTGATTTTGTGTTTTCGATTTCAGAATCACTTCTGGAAAATTTAGATTGTCTTCAGAACCCTGCATATCTAAAGCAGGAAAAAGAAGACTTTGGAGACCTCCCTCTTTTGTGCTTGGTAGCCGGACCCTTAGACGGGCTGGAGCATTACGGCCACACTTGCACTCGGTCCCAAGGGAGGTAGGGCATCCCAGCCCAAAGGGGTAGCTGTACACTCCCAATTGTCCCCATACCTCCTCTAGCCAGTAAACGCAGTGAGGAGTCACAGGATGGGGCCACACCCAGTAAACATAAACATTGTGATATTCAGGCCGTGGTTTATGGCTCTAAGTATTTCCTCCTGGAAATACTTATTTCCTCTAAGTATTTCCCTTGTGTTTCTAAATGGTGAATCACTTTAGCGGTGACAGCAATTTGAGAGAGTAGCATGACTCTTAATTCGGGGGGCTGGTAATAAAGAATGGGTTTGGTAGGATGGCAGAAGGTAAATTCTTTATTAAATCCTATTTAAAATTTTATTTTAAAAATAATTTGGATGTTAAAACTGTGCCTTGTATTGGTCCTTAGGAGGTTTCATCTTATAAGAAGTATGAGTTTTTTCTCATATTCTTCTGAATAGAAACTTCATCAGAAGCCATCCTCCTCCCAAAAGGGGATCATTAAAATTCTAGGTCTTGTCCCATAAAAGCAGTAGGTGCTGCTTGGATTCAAACGAGATTAACTCTTAGCAAATGCGAGTCTGTTTAAAATGCTTTGTGGAAGCTGTAAGGCTTAAAAGGGTGTTAAGCATTTGAATTGGCAGAGAGGAAGAGAGGGCTGTTCCAGGAGTTGGCTCATTCATTTATTCAGCCAACATTTATTGTGTGCCTCTCCTCTGTTTCAACTTTCCAGGCTACTTGGGACATCAAGAAAATGTGTCCCTGCTGGAATGTGCACTTCTTGTGGGTAAATACCATGTCTAAGACAGTGCTCTTGAAATAGTAGATGCTCCGTAAGTGTTTGGTTCGATTTGAAGGCTTTGCTCTGCCCTCAATATATTGGGACTTCAATGTGTATGAAAAAGTAACCATTCTGGGCACTATGTGATGAGGTGCCAGGTAATGGCTTAGGAGTTTAGCAGAGGACAGCCTGGGTCCGGTGGGGCTGGGAGAGCCATCTGGATGTTTGGATGGGGAGAGCAAACCAGGCAAAGGCACTGAACTTGACCCATCAGATCAGCAGGAGTGGGTGTTAAAGCGTGTTAAGGACAGCAGAGCCAGACCCCCAGGACTCTGCCAGCCAGGGTTTTGGAGTATTATAATTAAGGCTAAGTAACCACGCATCCAGAAAGGATCCAAAAGCCCCTTAAAGTCTTTGGCCTTAAAAACAGTTCTTTAAAAGATTGTAATCCAGAACTTTGCAAGTTGTGCTGTGTGGTTTGAAAATCTAAGAATCTTAAGAAAATCGGAAATCTCTGCGACTTTGCTCTTGACAGTAAATTAACAAGTATCATGTTTCTGCTATTGCAGTCACCATATTTGACCCCGGATGCGCAAAGAATATTGGTCACCATAATCTCTGCCCCAAAGTAAAGACAGAGACAGGACATTCTTAAATTTGTATTAATCATCATTACTCCCTACAGTCTGAGCAGCAGGAAGTCTGCGTCTCTGTGCAGGTCACTCCTGCTCTGTGTCCCTCAGCTGTGAAGTGCCAGGGTGGCAGCTTCTCTCCTCTTCCTGTGTTTATCAGCACAGCACACAGGCTGGCTGGAAGGGCAGTCCACACTAGATCCAGGTCCTGAAGCGTCCTGGAGGCGACAGCTCTTCAGTGGCCTGTCGCCAGCCTTCACGGACCCGCTTCAGCTGCCACCTTGAGAAGCCCAGGAATTACAGGAGGTAGCTGCAAGCAGTGCTTATACAGGTCATGCTTTTACACAAACTAAGCTTTAAAAAAAAAAAAAGTCTAGCTGAGTGTCTTTCCAGTATCTTCCTGAGTGTCACCTTTGCCATGAAAAGTTTAAGCTTCCCTGTAACATCCCACGTTCTCCATAAGTACTTACTTGCCCCTTAGAAAGCCTGTGAGCTGCCCTTCCTAGAAACCTGATTTTCCTTCAGGGAGGCTCCTCAGCTGTGTACAAATATGGCCAGAATTTCCATACCTGTTTTCTTTCCCCTCATAAACTATTCAGCTTCTAAAATGGCAAGTTGACAGCATTTGCTAAAATGGATTTTTATAGAGCTGCACCTCCTAATTCCCCTTCTTGGGCTGTCTTGGAGGATGGCTCTGTTCGGCCAGCCTGGCAGGCAGAAGGCTGCATTTTAATCAGCAAGGCCCCTGCAGTCCCTGAACCCCAGGTTGGTTTTCATGCACTTCCCTAAGTCCTTGTTATCGCCCATTCGAACCCAGAAGATTTTGAAAAATTAACCAAATTAAGCCAAAGTGTCGTGCCCATTAGGTGTTTCTTGAGCTGCTTCATGTTTAGGCCGTGAAGATGAGCTCCGAGGGAATTGCTTTCATTTTGGCTCTCCGACACTGGCGTGGCTGCCTTACCCAAGCCCTGCAGAAATGCTGTTTTTCCTGGGGTGACACCAACAGAAGCCTGGATGCTAGCAGTTGTGGCCTGTGATGGACTGGGTGTCCCTCAGACCCCTCTGGGGGGAAGTAGAGATGGTGGCAGGCAGGTATTTCTTTGCCCTCGGGTAGAAACATTCATACTCTGAAACCCACACCTGTTCTCTGAACTCCACATGAAGTTTCCCTGTCAGATCAAGTGAATATCAATTCATTTCCTTTTCTATCCTAAACGTTCCATATTTAGTTCCCAGCTTGCCCCAGGGGTTGCAAGTTTGGCTTAAATTAGGTTTAAAGAGTGAGGAAAGTGATATTTCACTTTAATGTTGAGTTTCAGGCAGACTTTCCTCCAAAGATCTTTCAGTTTTAGCTAGGAACGCCGTGGATAACCTGTATGGATTTGCAGATAGGAGAGTTTCATCCCTGTGGCTCGTTTTCCTTTCCTGTCATATTTGGTATTGGGGTCCTATTCCTTTCCTCTCTGCCAGGAAGATGAAAACACTGCTGAGAAATCCAGATTTGTCACAGTGGAGTTGAGCTGTGGGAGGACAGCAGCAGGAACATTTATGTTTTATTCCCAGTTTAAAGTTGATGGGGGTTGTTCGTTTTGTGTACAGTTTCTTGGAGGTGCTGCCCTTTCTTAGAACATCATGTGAGTTAGTGGTGATAATTTGGTTTCCCCATTTCATTTTCCCTGCATCAACAGCCTGATTTCAAACTTAAGTGTTGGGCAGGGAGAGAGAGGGAAGAGATTTTTCTCCCTGTTAGTGAAAGTCGCTGATGGGACGGGACGGTGTTCGCCTATTTATTGTTAGTTGGCCCCATTGCCTAGTAACTGTGACGTGATAGCTGTAATTCCCATCAGCTGTAGGCTTCATTTTCCTTCCAAAATTTTTGCTTAATCTGATGTGTTTTTAGACTCATAAGGGCATCAACATACACACGTAAACTTCACAGTTAACTAAAGCATCTTACTCGAAAGAATGTCAGAGTGGTGAGAGCACCAATCAGAAGCAGGGAACTTGTATCCAAACGAAGTATCGTTAAATCCCATTAATGTGCTCCCTCCATTTTTTCAGTCCTTGATGGAGTCAGAGAAACATGTGCAAACACTGAGCCATCAAAGAGAGGTTAAAAATCTAAGGCAGGTGAGGGGCCGCTGTCCTTGTGACGATTTTTGATTGTAAGGTCTTCCTAGTGAATGGTGAATCTGGTGTTCCTCTTAGAAGGGTGATTGCATTTCCTTTCTGTTTTCACAATATTTTACAAACAAACTGTTTGCCTTCTATCACAGAGAAACAAGTTGCCTTTCTGTCCTGTGGAGTGGGGGTTTCTCTGTTAATAACAATTTGTCCTCTGTGACAAATTTAAACTTCTAAACCTGGGCCAGGCATCTCCCAGTTGAACCGCCAGGCACAGGCCGTTTCCTGTGAGACCTCGGGGGAGCTCCAGGATGTAGTGCCACAAGGGGCCCCAAGCCCATTCTGCAAAGAAGGAAAGAGTGACGATCAGTGCATTCCCTTCTTAATGATGAAGTTCCCTGAAGGTTCTGGACCTTTGGATGAGACTGTGATGGTTGTTGCTCTAGACTGCCCACTCTGGCCTCCTGCCCCTGGTTTCAGGGCCGATGCCCTATTCTGCTTAGAACGATGGCACGTTGGGGGTTGTAGGTGCCCTCTGCCTTCTTCCCTCCTGTGCTGACCCGGCGCCAGCATTAGAGCAAGCTGCGTGCCCTGCCTTTGTACTTGGAGAATGAAGTGTGTCACCTTCCCAGCATGCACTGGTTTCTGTGGCTGAATAATTAGCACCAGAGGGAACCGGGGGATGGGGTCTGGATTAGGTAATACTTTACACCTTCTCTCTCGGCACTTACAGTTAAGTCAGGATCGGGACTTGGGGACCATAGTCACCTGATGACTAATTGCCTGGTGATCTTAGGTTGTGGTTTATTAAGTGTTACTGTGAAGGAAAGAACCAAATCCCCTCCCAAAGAACCATGTCTACACCCCTGTTTCTTCATGCCTCAGGGGTCCCAGGTAGAGTAGCTAGAATAGCACTGGCTCTGGCAGGTTAAATACCTCACAGATACTGAGATCTGATATCGTTTTATTACCTTTTCTCCATCTGAAATCAACAAGCCATTATTTTATAGTCTAGGACAATATTGTCTAGTATCATTACAAAGCAAAGAATACCTTCAAACAAAGCCATCAGCCAGGGAAACGAAACACTTGGGGAAGGGGTGGGAAGAAGGGGCCTTTTCCTGTTTTACTGTCTCTACCTCTAATAAAACAACCTAAGTTCTTCTGTTTGGAGCTATAGCAAGAGTAATTATGACCGTAGGTATGTAATATTACGAGTACCAAGTCCTGCTGTCTTTCTGAATATTGGTGGTGAGAGGTAAGATTGCCAAACAGTCCAGCCACAGAACAGAGTTGTACACTTGGGAAACCTCCAGGTGAATTTAAGATAATATCTTTTTTAAAGGAGAGAGAAGCAGATGTACGTCACGTGTGTGTGTGTGAGTGTGAGAGAGAGAGAGCTTATTGATGCATTTTTCATTACTTGTTCACCTTATCTGGTGAGAAGACCCTGAGGTTGCTTCCCTACCGCTTTTCCATTTCTTGGCCTAGAGCCATTTTTCTCCTACCATGACAGCTGACACTGTCTCCATAAACAAAAGGTCTTGAGGCCTGTCATGTCAGTTCCTTTAGCTACATCTCTATGAGTGTGTGTGTGTGTGTGTGTGTGTGTATATATATATATATATATTTCTCTAACTTTTCCGGGCTCAGTGGTCGCAAGAAATCTGATAAGATTTGTGTAAATTCAGATGCTTGGAGAAGATTTACCGTTCGAAGGTGGCTGACTGCATAATGATAATATACCAACAGTGATAGTGTTAATTTTTAAAGGGATGTTTTGTGGGAGGTTTTCTGGGCCATATGTATGCGTGATATAATTGTTTTTCCTCTGCAGATTTTTAATATAAAAAGCGAATTCCTAGGACACCCCACTTAGAGATTACTTCTCCTTTTATAGTGAGGGAAGTCAAGATGACCCCAACCCAGCAGTGCAGACCGATGAAGCCTTTGTGGAAAGTGGCCATTTCCACTCCCCTGATGTTGGGATATCAATGGGAAGGGTGGTAAGCAAGGTCACTTAGTCCTCATAGCCGGGGGAGGGGGAACCAGAAGAGCCTAGCTGGTCTGCTTGGGGTGACCAGCTCCCCTGGTTTTAGCATGCAAGTCTCATGTCCCAGGAAGCCCCTCAATCCAAAAATCTAGAGTAAAACCCCATCTGCACCCCAGGCCTCCCTAACTTGGAAGGGCCCACTGAGGCACCCCGATTTGCCTCGCTTTGTTAACCTCCACAAGTGAATGGCCCCATTTCCTCGAGGCTTTTTAACGTGAGGGCGTTTTGTTATCAAGCACGGAAATAAGGTAAGTGATCTCCAGGCTTTGTCCTTAGGTTTTCAGCCCTTTGAAGCTAGTGCAGCAGAACAGCTTGACTTGCAGCACCCCTGGCCCAGAGGCAGGTGAGGGACCGGAGGCTGAGGAGACGTGGCCTGGAGGGCGCGCTGCTGCTGTTTGAATGTCCTTAACCGTCTCTGGTTTTCTTCTCTCCTCCTTTAGACCCTCAAACTGACACAAGACCTACAGAGAAAACCCTTTGCCAAATCTGCTCTCAGCAAGTGGACAGTGATACCGTTTACAGCTTAACACCTTTGTGAGCCCCTGCCGTTTCCTACCCCAGCAGAGACTGTTATCGGCCCCTTACCCCGGGTGAAGCACTTACCCTCGCACAGAACTCTCTCTATAAAGTATGCAAAACCTTCCTTGTACGGGGTGACAGCCACCTGCCAGCGAAGGACAGCACCCTGCCAGCACCACCCACCCTGTTCAGAGCACACCGTGAGCCCGCGGGCCATTCTGTGGTGTTTTAATATCGTGATGGTTTATGGGATGTTTTAAGTGTTGTTTTTGTGTTTGTTTTCCTTTGACTTTGAGTTTCTCACATGCATTAACTTGCAGTCTTTTTATGTTAAAATATTAATCATGCTTCCCCTGGCAAATTTAAACACAGAAGGAAAATGTTGTACCAGCTACTATGCTGGCTTTGGGTGTCACAAGCATTCGAGCCCGTAGAACTCCCCAAACTAACACATTACATAAACTAGAGGGGGGTTTTCTTTCTTCTTTCGTTTGGTAGAAAACTATCCTTTTCTAAAAACTGAACAGTGGCACAAGTGTCTTCTGTGTGCACCGGTCCAGGACAGAGCCCTGCATCGGCAAACCTGACTCAGAACCAAACCACGTGCTTGGCTCTGAGTCAGGGTGGTCGGGGGATGAGACCCCGGCACCTGGTCTGCAGTTGCCAGATCAGTAGGGCCTGTGGTCTCCTGTCAGTATCCTCAGCTAACACAGTCAACAGTGATGGTATGTTGGTTAGAAATTAGAATTTTTCAAGGAAGAAATCAGCTCAGCTGTCCACTCATTGCCAAATGCCACTAACAGTTTTAGTTTTAAGGAGAAAAGAAAAGAAAAAAAAAAGTAGTCGTGTTTTTCTTTGCAGAAGAAGTGAACTTACAGGTGAACATTAAGCCCGCAGTGAGAAATGTGTGGAAAGTACAAACCCGAGTCACTATTTTTCTAAATGTGCACCCTTGATTATTTTCAGTCTTGCTCTGTATAATCTGATCTAGTAGACGTGTATGAGTGACAAGCAATAGCATACAAACTGATTTCTTTTTAATATAAATAAGCTTAGATTGTAATTGTACAAGTGTCACAATGGAAGTACAAGATAGGGCAGTTTTGACCTCCCCACACACACTTTTCCTGCTTCTATGGATTTCATTTTTTTCTTTTCAAAAAGTTATGGTGCTGTATAGGTGCTTTCTGTTTAACCTGAAAAGTATGATTATATTAGTTACCCTCTTTGGTAGACAGAATAGTTGGGAACACCGTTGGTACATATGAAACTGGTGTAATGATGCTCTGATTAGCACAGCATATGCATACTTCTCCAAAGTGATATATGAAGACTCTTTTCGTTGCATAAAAAGCATTAGGCATAGAAATGTATAAATATATTTTATCATGTACAGTACAAAAATGGAACAGTCTGCATGGATGTTAGGGATACAGGCTAGTATTTCAGCACAGACCTCCCTGCATGAGTTCTCGCTGATGCTTGCACCGTGCAGTGGGCACTGATTCCCTTCCACCAACACAGACGTGCCACCCGACCCCCTGCACCCATCACCAGCCACCAGGGGCCCCTTTGTGCACCTTTGCTTCCTGATTCCTCTGGGGGTGATATTGGTGGTGATAACAGCTCCTAGCATAATGAACGTTCCATTTGGTGTTGCCACTTGTCTCTCCCGCCTCGCTTGGGCTGTCATGTTTGAGCGATGGCCCTGTTGATTTCACCCTGCTCCCTACTGAATCTGTAAATTGTTGTGCAATTTGTGGTTATAGTAGACCTGTAGCATATCACCTTTTCTAAACTGCTACAAGTTTATAATCTTCATTTTGAAAGTACGTATAATTTTTAAAAATATGTATTCTATTCACGTGGTCTGCTTGTCAGTGAGACAGACTTTTGCTTACTGTATTCTTTTGTAATAAAGCTAGCCACTTCCTTGATTTCTTTGGTAGTCTGCTGTACACAAGAACTGTCAAGTGTCAGCAAGAGAGGACTGCCTCTCTGGGTCCCTAAGTGGTGCAGCCCCCTGGGTGGAGACATAGTTCGGAGACAGTGGCAGCAGCTCAGGGACGGGGGCGAGTGGCAGAGGGGTGTTGGATATTGGGGAGAATCCGAGTGCTTCCAACACGAGGGCCCTGAGAACTTCTCTCCTGAGCTCAAAGAAACAAGAAAACTAACAAAATAGCTACTTGCCTTTGCAGTTTTATACACCGTGGGAAATACTTTGGGAGTAAGAAAGGCAACCCTCAAATGTGTTTTGACTTTTAAAGTGTTGAATTCCTTTCAGACATGTGGCATCTCATTTATTCTTTTTTTTTTCCCCCCAATGTTTGTTAGATTTCAGGCAGAATGTTTTACAAAATGTCCTAGAACCGGATTCTAATTTAATCTAAAACAGCTGAGGGAGGGACAGAGCGGTATGAGAGCAGGATAGCCACAGAGCAGATCAGGAAAACGGAGAGGGAGGGGTGCTTGGAATTTTTTTCTTTTCCTTTTTTTTTTTTTTTTAAGTAAGTCAGCATCTACATGTAGAATGTCGCGGACAGCTGAGATCAGGGCAAAGTGTAGCGCCAGCATCAGGCCTAGAAAGGGTCAGGCAAGAATGGGATAGTTAAGCCTGTCCAGGATCACAGCAGGCCCACTCTCACCCTTGGCCGCCCACCCAGAGGCCAGGATCCCTTAGGCTGAGTCCGAAGGCAGTCAGACAGGGCAGAGGTGCCACCTAAGCCCTCTCCCTCTTGTATTTGAAGACCCTGCTTTCAGGAGGGGCTTACCGATGGCCACCGTGTGGAGTTCTGAGTGCCAGGTGCCCTCACAGGAAGTCTTCTGACCTGGAGTATCTCAGTGGAATACTTGGTAGTCTCCGGGAGTCTGGCGGTTGTAATGTTTGCATCCTGATAAGAACTTTCGGAGTCTACACTCAGCCTCTAAATAATCGAGGGAGCCTTCCACTTTTTGATGGGAAATTTAGAAAGAAGAGTAACGATGTTGAAAACATGACCCGAGCTCCGGGGTTCTATTCTCTTCAGGGCTCCGGAACCAGATACATTTTACCAAAGTTACAAAAGAGCTTTATCACAAGCCTTCACTGTCCTGGCGTGAGTGAGGCCTGACCGCCAGGTTCAGAGTATCCCATTAACTGTGAATGAATCTGAGGTCGATTTCCTTTATCCTTTATTGCATCCCCTGCAATGTAATGACTGCCGAAACATATTTTTTTTAATTTTAGAAGTTTGTCTCTCCTGTTAACGGGAAGCGCGTGCACACACGTGTAGTAATGGTGGACTCTGTGTGTGCGTGTGTGTGTGTGTGTGTGTGTGTGTGTGTGTGTGTGTGTGTGTGTGTGTGTGTGTGTGTGTGTGGTGGTGAGTTTTGCCCTGTGTGTGTTGCTCCCCCACCCTGAGGAGAAGACCTTTTGGCTCACTGGTCAGGACAGGTATGCCCAGTCTCAGGGTGTCATTTCAGGCGGCTTCTGAAATTGTTAAAGATGGTAGGGAGTCTATCTAATGAACCCCACTTAAAGAATAAGGAATATTTGAATCTCTTGGAAAGGCCGTCAAGAGGAAAGCAGTCAAACACCCAGGCCCAGTTTTCATGCTGATGCCAAGGGCTGGTGAGGGGAAATTTAAAAGTTACCCTTTCTCTCTGAAAGCAGAAATAAAATCCTGACAGCTCCAAACTCTGATTTCTTCTTTCTCGGTGTATTTGGGGAACATTGTACGATTAGGTATAATGTATTCTTTTTTAATTAAGAAAAGCAAAAAATTTTGTAGAAATACAATCACTGGCAAAGAGGTATGAAAAGGCCAGCCTCTCCTGGAGACCAGGGGCGGCAGGGCACAGCGAGGGGAGAGTGAAGTCCTTGTGAAATCATGTCTGTCAGACAAGATCTTAACGCAGATGCTCAAGTAACTGAAGAGTGCAGTCGGCCCTCTGCATACACGGGCTCAGCATCCTCGGATTCAACCGACCACGGATCCGTAGGGCCGACTGTACTACACCATTTTATATAAGGGACTTGGGCATCCACAGATTCTGGTATCTGTGGAGGTCCTGCAACCAAACCCCCACGGATACCAAGGGGTGACTGTGTATTATATTTGATCTAGATCTTTAGTGGGTAACATTTTATGCAGTTCGAATGAATGAAATATTTTCCTCTTGTTTAGTTTTATTTGTATGTATTTTTCTTTGTTGAATGATTGGTTCCGAGGCCTCTGCCACACTCCAGAAATATTTGTGCGGCTGCTTTAAAAAAAAAAAAAAAACAACTACATGTCTGGTCACTTATTTCTCTAAAATTATCTCATTGCCTGGCAATCAATCTTCTCTCAATACACTTGTCCTAGTACATTATGTACATGCAAAATGTAAACAGATGTGAAGGAGGACCAGAAAAATTAGTTAATATTAAAAAAATGTACATTTTGGCTTCACATGTTTAACTTTTTTTTTAAGAAAAAAGCTGCATGAATGGAAAAAAAATCTGTATACAGTATCTGTAAAACTGTCTTCTTATCTGTTTCAATTTCTTGCTCATAACCCATGCAAACTAGAACTCATTGTGGTGCCTGGCCATATTCAAACACCTAAGAGTCACGCAGTTGATACTTTGGTTTGAAGCACCTCATCCTTTCTTTCAAAGCGAACACTATCATAGTGCATTCTTACTGAGGATTTGTCTATCCGTATGTTGCCATGAGTTATCTCTGCCACCTTTCCTCTCAAGAATCAAAACCAGTTTGATTTGGGAATCTTCTCCTTTCCAAATGAAATAGAGATGCAGTACTTAACTTTCCTTGGTGTTTGTAGATATTGCCTTGTGTATTCCATTTAAAACCGTAATCTAGTTTGTAAAAGAGATGGTGACGCATGTAAATAAAGCATCAATGACACTATCTTACTCCGAGAAGTTTTTTGTTCTCCTTCCCCCTTTCTTTAACCCGAGGAGTGAAATAGCTGAGTTTATCTCAAGGTCTTCCTGTGGAAGAGGCACAAAGCTGGAAGACTCTATCCTGAGATCTCTAAACTAAATGAATCCTGCAGACTTTTTCTCTGACCCACTTTTGACCTTCACAGGCAACCGTACAATTTAATAAAGCAGATTTATGGCATTGTTCATGGTGGCTGATAGCCACTTTTGGCCTGCCCTGAGTCAGGTTGCCCTGGAGGAGCTTTTACATAGGGAGGCGGGATTTAAACTCTGTCTTCCTTGGGTGTCAGAGGTTTTGACCTGTCACAGTTTTGGCCCTAAGGAGGTCCTGCTCACGTGAGTCCAACAGATGAATGTCGGTCATCACGGTGCCCTCCTTCACATCAAAGTCAAACACAACGCCTAAGGCTGCTGGTGGCAATAGCATAAATATTTCCTCTTAGCTAAGTTAGGGGGAACTCCACCCTACTGTAAAACTATACTTAGTAGCCTGGGTTGTGGTTTTCCTATTAATAGACGTTATAAAAATCATTCAGCTTTTGGGTTCAAAGTCCTAAGCAGCACGATGGACTCTTACTTCAGATCAAGTAGGTAAAAAAGATTTTAAAGTTTGCCCTTTGGGATAATTCTACATTGGTGAAGAGTCATGCTTTCATAAGTCTGTCCTTATCATTGTTTTAATTTCCTGTACAGGTAAAACTGCATCTTCTAATACCAGAGCCAACTAGGAGAAGGTATTTCGTTTGCGATTGCTTTCAAGTTTTGATTCTGTCTCCCAAAAGGTTAAAGATGAAAATCCAAAACCAGCTTCACAAGATTCTCAGTAGAGAGTTTTCCCAAACCAGGTAAAAATTCAACTAAAATTAATTGAAGTTAATGAACAACAATTACTAAGTCAATTTCAAGTGTGGCAGCGGGCCAGAGGCTGTGATGGGCACCAGTAGAGCTAGACCCTGCCCTCCATGAGTTTATACTCAAGATATCATCTATCTGCTCCACCTTGAGGAGTAAAGAGTTCATTGTTGCCGGCTCTCCCTGCTTCAGCTTCTTGTTTAAAAGAGGAAGAATCTGAACTGGTTAATCTTGCTAACACTTTAGGGAATTGATTTCGCAAATGTTTGAGTAGTGAGGGCAAACCTTTAATACAGCACACGTGACGTGTATCAGCCAAGCCACGCACATCACAGCTGAAATACAGAGGTCAAAGGTGGAGGAAGGTAGAGTGCACAGCCACGGTCGATCTGGCAGACACTCCACCCCCGTCCCCATGACCACTTCCCTGGGACATGGGGGAAAAGGGTGATGGCTGTGGTGCCCTCAGCTCAGCCCATGGTGGGCATGTGCAGGGGAGTGTGTTTGAAGGGTGGAGGTGAAGAGAGGAGCATCTAGAAGGGGACCCACCCTCCCTCTGCTCCATTGCCGTCAGAGAGAAGCTTTGGTTCTGGGCCCTGAGGACACCTTTGGAGCTGAAGGAAGAGGGGTCCTTCCCCTTGAATTTTCTTTATTCGAACATTAGAAGAGGAGGAGTCTCAGCAATATTTAAGACCTGAAGAAAATTAGATTGTGTGTGTGTGTGTCTGTAGTTCTGCCTAGTGTCCGTCACATAGTAATGGCTCAAAACTTCGTTTTTGCCTTCTTTCTCAGAGGACTTACTAGACACACTACAAACATCCCCACTCCCACGCAGGGAAGAAAAGTCTCGATGCTCTTCTTGTCTTAGCACAGGCCCACCTCCGTGAGTCCTACATTCATCCATCCCACCAGCACCAGGATGTGCCAGGCACCGGGATGGCAGAGAAAACTGCTCCCATCTCGGCTTCTCATAGCCGCTGGCCAGAGAGGCTGCCCCAGAGGCTGAGGGGTCAATAGCTCGGCACCCCTGTAACTTCCCAACCGAACTGAAAGCCCTGATCTAGAAGAAATCACAGAAAACTTGGTTCAGTCAAGGGACGGATGCAAGGGACTTTGGCTTTCAACTCTTCTCCTTATATACTATTTTAAGTTATCAAAATGGGAGAGTGTTACTAGTATAAAGATAAATATGGCTTCTAAAGAGCCATGGTGGAGAGGCTGGCTTTGACTCCTCTTCTGAGACTGGAAGGAATAAGGTGGGAGAAGGGGGTTAGGGAATAAAAGTGGAGATAGTGAGATAACTATACTGTTTGAAAGGAATCTGACTGATAAATGAATGATATCATTGCAAAGTTGTGTCTTCGTAACTTTGGGTTTCCATAATTTCCTCCTATTAACACCTTGAATATCAGTATAGGAGTAACCTAATCAGAACAAAGGAATTTTATGCACCTGTTAATTATAAAAACTATATGCTTATATTGGATGCACTCTTAGAAATGTAATTATCTATTGCTCTTGTAACTTTTAGATTAATATAAGAAAAATAAAAAGCAGAATAGAAACAGTATATGCCAGTGTAAACTGTGGCTGAGGAGAGGTACTAAAAGGTAAAATGCTAAAATGGAAATAATTCCTGTGTCCTGGACACTTCTGGCCTCAAAGCTGGACTCAGGACCTCAACTGTTACCACTGTGAGTAAGCTAGCGCTGCTCCTTGGCCACTCCGAGTCCCGCTCCAGCGGGGGAGAAGGGGTTCTTCCCACCAAGGTGCGACCACTGGGTAGATCCCCAGGTAGAAGGGTGTTCTCATGCCAGGACTTGTCCCCAAAAGACAAATGTCCATTGTAGCTGGCAACTGGTTATGGAATTTTCTGTCAAAATCATCTTCATTTGTTGCACCGTATTTTTGAAAGGTAATGCATTCCCATGATTAAAATGCTAGAAAGCGTATCGCGATACACACAAAGGGAGCGTTTCCTCCCACCCCTGTCTAGTTCTCTGACTAGTTCCTCCCACCCTAAAGTTTCTTGGGTATCCTTCCAGAATCTCTGATGCACCTACAAGGAATAAAAGCACAAATTATTACTTTCCCCTTTTTATTACACAAAAAGTACATTATACGCACTGTCAGATACCTTGCTTTGTTAATGATTTTGTCACACATGGAGGAGATATCAGTACGTAGAAAGCCTCCTCATTCTTAGAGCTGCATATAGTATTCCACTGTTCATTGTATCCCAATTCATTTAACCAGTAGTCCCCTATTGATAGACATTGGACATTGTCACTGAACTTTTGTTATTATCAGCAACACCGCAGCGAATAACCTTATACATATATTACGTACACAGGTCAGAATCTTTGTAGGATTGATGCCCAAACGTGGAATTACTGGGGCAAGAGGTACATATACATTTGCAATTTTGAAAGGTGGATCAAACTGCCCTCGAATGTACCAATTCACAACACCAAAATATATGCGAATCCCTGGTTTCCCACAGCCTTGTGTTTTTAAAGTTTAAAAAATTAACTTGCAGGTCTGTCTTTGCCTTTGCCCCTCTTAGCTTCTTTGTTTTAAGTCTGTACCTAAGGCAATGAGGGCCTGGTGAGAGTGAGGGGTGGAAGATGGGAGGGGCTTGGGAGGCCGACTCAGGGTGGCCTGGTGACTACCAGGGAGGAAGAAGAGCTCCCGGTGTCATGCTGCCAGCCTGCCCATCCAGTCTGGCCACGGGCCCCTCCCCTCACGCCACCAGCTCGGAGCCGCCCAGCCTCAGGGTCATCAGCCTGACCTCGCAGCTGTGCTCCCTCACCTCCCAGAATTCCAGAGGGGAGCTGTCACCCGAAGGAATCAAGTCTGGTCTCCTTGGCACCAAACCACACACCTAGACCTATTCATAGCAAGATTGCACAACCGGCTGGAGAACAGCCTGGCGGGGCACCGGGAGAACGGTGCTACTCCTTAGCCGGGCCCTGGCCCACTGGTGCCCCTGGGCAAGGCTTCCAGCTCTCAGAGCGGGGCTGTCCCCAGGAGGGGCGGTGGGGGGGTGGGCCTGGAGGCCTCAAGGGTCTCAGCGGCTCCTTCTCACAAGTGGGGGAACACGCTCCTCCAAAGGAGAAGCTCTGACACTGTCCTGCGGGCTGGTGCCCCGCCAGCCCTCCTGCCCTGCTGTGCAGGTTGGCACGTGGGGTGAGAGGGGGCTCTGCTTAGGGAATGCAGAAGCCAGGAGGCAGGATTTTACAAAGAGGAAGCCGAGTCATTTTATGAAGAAGCCCTTTCCGTCTCTGTGGGGAGCCGGTGTCACGGAGTAGGGGAGGGAAACAACTTTGGAAGGGACAGGACTTGACTGGAGCCAGCCCTGCCCTTCACTAGCTGAATGGTGATAGGCGAGTCCCTTCATTTCTCTGGGCTTCTGTTTTCTCGTTTGTCAAATGGGACAAGGCTGCCTGTGTCTCGGGTCGTGAGGATGACCTGAGAGGGCACGTGGGAAGTACTGCAGCACTTTCAGCAAGTCAGCAGCAAGCCCTTCGTGAGAAGTCCTCTCTTTACACACAGCCCACTGGCTCCACACCCCGTGGGGTGCTGTCTGCTTTTCTTTTTTAACATCTTTATTGGAGTATAATTGCTTTACAATGGTGTGTTAGTTTCTGCTTTATAACAAAGTGAATCAGTTATACATATACATATATCCCCATATCCCCTCCCTCTTGCATCTCCCTCCCCTGCTCCCTATCCCACCCCTCTAGGTGGTCACAAAGCACCGAGCTGATCTCCCTGTGCTATGCGGCTGCTTCCCACTAGCTATCTATTTTACATTTGGTAGTGTATATGTCCATGCCACTCTCTCACTTCATCCCAGCTTACCCTTCCCCCTCCCCGTGTCCTCAGGTCCATTCTCTATGTCTGCGTCTTTATTCTTTGATGGCTTCTCATGACACAAAACAAAGTTCGACATGGTGATGAACCCTGTCAGTATAATTAGATTGCACAGCAATTAAGGTAACCGACCTGTAAGATTTTTCTGCTCTCATCTTCTTCAGGACCAGTTGGCAGCAGCCATGCTCGTGGTCCATGTCCTCTGTGCTGTGTACCATAGAATCATCATCATCACGAAGAACTCAAGTGTCATGGCAAGACAGGATTGCAAGACTTGTTTCTGGCCCTGGTTCGGCCACTAAACGCTGTGTGGCCTTGAGTGAGTCATTTCCCTCTCTAGGCATCAGTTTCCCCATCTGCAACATCCACTTCACGAACCCACCGGACTTCATAAGGCATCAGGACCAGCCTGGAAATGGAGCACGTGCTTTACAAACCACAAAGCAGGTATCAGAACCACAGACACTGTTTTGAGTTAGGAAATTGGCAAATGTTCATACATTCATTTTCCAGAAGGGAAACTGAGGCAGAGTCCAAAGTGGGCTTAAAGGTTCATTGTTTCTGGTTGTAACCAACCCCTCTGTTCCTCTGTCTCCAAAGTCACATGCTTAAGGCAGTGAGACCCTGGGGAGAGAGGGGAGAGAGTGCATCCTAAAGAGATAGGGAAAGAGATGGAGAAAGGGGAAAGGATGGAAGAGGAAATGGGAACTGGAGATGGGGGAGGTGGAAGGGAGAGGTAGGGTGTGGGGGGAGGGTGGCTTGCCCTGTGGTGTCTATTTCAGAGGAGGTGGTGCACCCTATGGAGATGTCAGCCCTGTAACCCATCTGGTGTTACATGAGTCTCTCCAGTTTCTGTCCTAAAGAAGTGAGATGATACAGGGGCCCACAAGGGCCCAGCTGGAAGGTCTCTCAGACACAGACAGGAGGCCAGGGTGACCCACTGCTAATTTGAACGGTGCAGGGAATGGCAGCAGGCTGGAACCTGCCCTTGTAATAAAGGGAAACTGTCTCCTGGCAAGTGTGTGTGTGTGTGTGTGTGTGTGTGTGTGTGTCTGTGTGTGTGTGTGTGAGAGAGAGAGAGAGAGAGGCCCTCTGATGTTGCTGTCTCCAGGATGGGCCAGGATGGCCTTTCCTCAACAGATCCCTTCCTGCCCACCGGCATTGTTGTGGCTCTGTTGGGTGTTTGGAGGATTAAAGAGAAGCTAACCAGGTAGTTTGAGGC
Organism: Neophocaena asiaeorientalis asiaeorientalis; assembly: GCF_003031525.2. Classification (NCBI taxonomy): domain Eukaryota; kingdom Metazoa; phylum Chordata; class Mammalia; order Artiodactyla; family Phocoenidae; genus Neophocaena; species Neophocaena asiaeorientalis. The sequence goes on from NW_020172162.1 coordinate 3,977,486, forward strand.
TTCTACCTGCTGTGTTTGTACCTCCCTGAGTGTAAAAGTTCAGGCCCCCGACTCCCACCCCTTGGCTATACACAGGGGTCACTCCACCCTTGGAGGTGGAGCTACCCCTCAGGCTTTAGAAAAGAAAGGAGCGGGATGGATAGGCCTCTGGTTTTGCCTTTGTAAGTGATTTGCCTTAGGTAAGGAACTTAAACCCCTGTGTCTTCATGTTGTCATCTGCAAAATAGAGATGATAATAATAATCATACCTTGCCATGTTACTGTGAGGATTAAAGGAGATCGTGCATGGACACCTCTTAGAATGGACCTGGCACTTAGTAAGTGCTTGCTACACTTAGCTATGTCTATTAGTACATTGGAATTGCTCAATAAATCACAGATCATAGATTTTGTCATTAAGTTGCTAAAATGTAGCCACTATACTCTGTCCAAAGACAAAAGACAGCAGATCCTTCAAAATGTGCTCCCTGGGTCATGTCTATCAGGAAGGCATTAGGGAGCTTACTAAAAATTCAGATTCCTTGGATCCATTCCAAAAGTGCCAAATCAGAATCCAGCGGGGCCTAAAATTCCGGCTTTTCGAGTGTTTTCCATGATTCTAAAGTACACTAAAGTTTGAAAATTCCTGAGGGTAAAAGGTAAGAATGCTCATCCATTTGGGGCATCCTCTGTAGTAGGCAGAATAATGGCCCCCCATAGATGTCCATGTCCCACTCTCTGGAACCTGTGAATGTTTTAGGTTATATGGCAAGGGGGAATTTAGGTTGCTAATTAAGAATTTCAAAAGAAGAAGATTATCTGCACAATGGTCCTTACATGGAGTAGAGGGAGACAGAAGAGTTGGAACCAGAAAGATGGCATTGTGGGGAATACTCGACTGGCCCTGGAGATGGAGGAAGGGCCACCAGTCAAGGAATGAGGGCAGCCTCTAGAAGCTGAAAAAGGCAAGAGCCTCTAGAAGGAACTCATCCCTGCTTGATTTTAGCCCATGAAACCCAACCTGGACTTCTAACCTCCAGAATCATCAAGATAATAAAATGGTGTTATTTTCAGCCACGAAGTTTATGGTGACGTGTTACAGCAGCAACAGGAAACAAATATGTCCTTTTCAACCGGGTTGGATTCATGCCACTGGATCTGGAAGACCTGAGAGGTGCAGCCATGGGCTAGGGTGGGAGCCCTTGGCTGAGGGGAGCTACAAGGGAAGGGGGACCAGCTGCCGGGTTCACAGGCTGTCCTCACAGCTTTGCTGACCCTCCTGCCATTTGTACCTTGTTCATTTCCACTCTGGTGCTCAGAACAGCTGTTGAGCAAGATGCTTGTACATCACGGGGGCTCAGAGAGTCTATAAATTGCAAACAATCCAGAGGCCCAAAGAATCTCTATCGTGTTTCCCACCCCAGCCAAGAGGGCTGGAAGCACCTGGAAACAGTGCAATTGGTTCTTCTCAGATCCCCAAGGAAAGGGGAGGAAACATGGCAGAGCCTCCCGACTGGAGTGGGGTGCCCCTCCCCCATACCCAGATTCTCTGGAGATGGAAACACAAGGGCAGTTCTCACACCCACACCTTCCCCGAGGGTGGGCATTGCCTGGCTTCATTCTCTCCCTGGGTTCTTCCTGCACTGGACGAACCTTAGGCCTTTCTCTCGCCCATTCCCTGCCCTGCCATCCTCACCTCCCCTGCTCTCCAACCTACTGAGACCTACTGAGTAATAGGCACTGTGCTGGTCTGACACATACCATCTCTTCTTCCTGATTTCATTATGAAAATTTAGAAACATATAGAAAAGTTGAAAAAATGATTACCCACATGCCTGTCACTTAGATTCAACAATTCCTAACATTTGCCATATTTGCTTTATATATATTAGGTGTATATGTGTGTGTGTGTGTGCGTGTGTGTGTGTATACATATATATGTTTTTGTTTTGCCAAATCTTTTGAAAGTTCAGCCATCACAGCTCGTCCCCTCGAAATACCTCAGCATGCACCTTTCAAACCCCATTAGGATCCCTGCAAAGTACAGTTATCAGCCCCACTTTACACCTGAAAAATTCGAGTGTAAGAATCTGAGATTCAAAGAATGAAATTACTTGCCCAGAATCACACAGATGGTCAGTGATGGAACAGGGACTTGACCTCAGGTTCACATCCTGTCTTCTATTTGAATGGTTCTAGAGCTCAGAATTATAGTCATCCCAGGAGGACATGCCTCTGACTTTGGATTTCTTTCTGTGAGAAAACTCAAAGCATTTCAGAGAAACAAAATTTCATCTTAACAGTATCCCCTTAAGGTCAAAGCTACCACTTCCCAAGAGGTAAATTCCAAGACACCAGGTTACAGGAAAAGATGTTCAAGGTACAGGCCCCAGAGGCCAAGCCTACTGCCACTGAATGCAGGTAACAGTGTTGGAGCACCCCCAGCACATACCTCAGTGACCTGCCATCTCAGATCGCTATAAAGCAGGAGACTGGTGAATTGTCCCCATTTTACTGGTGGAAACACCAAGGCATAAAAGGGACCTGCTCACAAAAGAATTGAATTCCCAAATAATGAAGAAAGGTCTAATAGTGGGCCTCCAAGTATGGGCTGCTAACCACCTGAACCAAAACAACCTGGGAAGCTTGTTTAGGATGCAGACTCCCAAGTTTACCCTGGATCCAGGGAATCGGATCATCGAGGGGTGGGGGTCCTGGACTCTTAACCCCTTCCCCAGGCCATCACTGCCAACTCAAGGTAGAGAACCAGTGGCCAGATTCCTAGACACTACCCTACCCCTCTCTGTACACTACATGACATTGTGCTACACTACACTCTACCGCTGGACTCCCTGTTAAATTGCTCTACTTTCTCAATGATCCTTTTGTAAAAAAATCTCAGAGTAGTTTAGTTTTTAATCTTTAAGAATTTGTCTGAATTTACCTACAGTAAAACTCGCTCCTTTTTTATAGTGTTTTTTTTTTTTTTTTTTTTGGTACACGGGCCTCTCACCGTTGTGGCCTCTCCCGCCGCGGAGCACAGGCTCCGGACGCGCAGGCCCAGCGGCCATGGTTCAGGGGCCTAGCCACGCCACGGCATGTGGGATCTTCCCGGACCGGGGCACGGACCCATGTCCCCTGCATCGGCAGACGGATTCTCAACCACTGTGCCACCAGGGAAGCCCTACTTGCATTATTTTGAAGATAAGGTTGTGAGAGCTAAAGGAAGATGGTGTTTGTCCAAAGTCAACAAGGGCCCTTGGTTGGGGAGAAAACCCAGTTGTTCTGATTCTCAACCCGGTGTTTTCTGGTTTTAAAGTTTTACAACCTCTACAGATGGACAATGTAAGAGTGGTGATTATCTCTTTAATCCACACAGTAAAGAATCAACTCTTGCTCAGAGTAAGTGATAGGGTGGGTAGCAAGAGAACAGAGCAAGTTTAAATCACGTCTCCTTGCTGGCCTTGATGTTCTCATCCATAAGATGGGTGAAACAATTCCTACCTCCTACTGTGTTCGCAAAGAGGAGAGGTCTCAGAGGGGCTAATAATGCAAGTGGGTAAGGCATACAAGGCACCCCGCAAATGGTAGCAATGATTAATTATTTGGTTTATCAGGAGAAACCATAGATCATGCACACCATGAACTCCGTGCAGTGGGTACCCTCTGCTCTGAGCCCTGCACGGGATTTCTGAGGCCTCAATTTTTTCTGGAAACAATGGAGGAAACCAAGGGGTTAAGGAGGAGGCCTGGAAGCTGGCACAGCTGGGGCCCATTAGCTCCTAATGAGGGCCCAGCCCAGGGAAGGAGGCCTTGCAGCTGTGAAAAGGGGCGCTGAGGGTGCCTCCGTGGAGGAAACTTGGGCTGAAAATTGTTTTTCTTCATTCTGAACTCGGTTTTACACTCCAGAGGGGAGTTCTTCGTGTCTGAACTTGGGTTTTGAGCCCTGGCGCTGGTGGTTTTTGCAGTAAATGGCTTGCCGCTCCTTGTGGGGCAATATTGCTATTAATGTTGGGCCAAGGTGGTTAGGAAACGGGATCTTCCAAATGGGGACTTTGTGGTTTGGCCACACGGAGCTGCCTTCTCCACAAGCGCAGTTGGGGGTTGAGACAGTTACCGCAGGGTGGGGTCTGAGGGTGAAGTGGTGTTTCTCCTCCGCCACTCCGCTCTCTGCCCGCTTCTCGGCATTATTATTATTGTCGTTGCCCATATTGTGGCCTCAGGCGCCACCAAGAGGAGGGGCTGCGTTAGGAACAAGCGGGCCCCAGAGGAGCCCCCTGAGAGCAGGAAAGTAGGAGACCGGGGCACCAGCGGGTCTCTGGAGGATGAAATGTGTCCTCTGACTGCCCATCTGTCTCCCATGGCACAGGACTCCCTTCCTAGACCCTTGGTGCTGCGGGGTTGGAGAAGTGGGGAGAGAGCAGCAGAGGGGCAGCGTCCTGGAGAAGGCCCAGGGACCCTCACCCTCTCCAGGAAGCCTTCCGGGACTGCTAGGCAGCCGTAGGCGCCTTTGCCGTGTCCCCCCTCAGCCCCCGTCCCCTCCTCGTCACGCTACATTGTAATTGTCACAGTGTGTTGTAATTACTCGTGTGACTGGCTGTGTCCCCATTGTACGGGCCACGTGCAGCTGTGGTAGCTGCTCTGAACACCCTCATGGAGTGACCCAATGCATTTGAAGAAGGAACTCTGAAGACATCTCCAGGAGTGAGCTGAAGGGGCTTGTGTCCAGGGATTCGCCCGCTCGGCATTTTTGTCCTGCTGGAAGAGCTCTCACCAAGGAGTGGCAGGTAAGAGCCCTCACTCCTGCTCTTTGAGTCTGATTTCCTTTGAGTTGCGCCTTCCATTTTATTCCAACCATTCCACAGGAGCATTCCAAAGCTAAGCCAGGAGCAGCAGTACTGGCTTAGTTTTAGGCACATGTAACGTTTGTCTTCACGGCCACCATTGGCACAAGAGGCCTCGCCCCAGGTCTCCTGTCCCTCTGGGTTGTCCAGGTGTGCAGATGGCACCAAATAAGCTTGTTCCTTGAACTCATTTAGCTTGTCCTTGGTCATGGCTTCACACCCTGCCTCTCTGATGCTGAGGTAAGAGTGCTGATGACCATACAAATCAAATTCAGTCCTGGCTGTTACAGAGGGGAGGTTGAAAAGGAACAAAAGCACTTAAGCCAGGAGCCTCCAATGCGTTGGGTAGTGGGGGAGGGGAGGAAATAATACAGAGCTTCCGTCCATGTCCATGGTGTAATCAGGAGACAGCCGACAAGGGTACAGTGTGAGAAGAGCTGGGATGGGATGAAGTACGGAGGAGTTGCCCAGATGGTGAAGCTGATAACCCTCTGGACATGCCCTAGTTCACACAGCCCGCCCCTCTTGTTCACCTTGACTGGTGTGGTTAGTTGCCCCCTGCCTGTCTCCCTCAGCAGGCTGGTCTCTCTCGAGACTTCCAGGCAGGCGTGGGCAGGTAGATGCTCAGGACCCAGTCTAACTGAGCCAGTAATACATTCGGTTGACTCGCATAAGTTTTTATTTCCATGTGTTCACTTGTTGATGTTTTTCCTCATTGCCCAAGAGGACTGATTATGCATGAAACCGTGATGTGCGTTCTACCATCTGCCTAGAGAATCACCTCAGTTGGCCAGAGCTCAGCATTCTTAGCCACACAGGGCTCAGAGAGGCGTTCAGTGGGTCCCAGAACTCCTGGATGTCCTGCAGGCCGGCAGTCATCACAGTCTATAGAGGAGTGGCCAGGATGCCAAGTTGAGATGGAGGGTCCAGGATAGCCTGTCCCCCAGGCTCCACTCTCCCTCTCCTGCTTCGCCACTGGCTTCTGCACCCCTGCGCCTCCGTGCGCTCCCGGCTCCTGGTACCCCTGTGCTCGCCCTCCCACAAACCCCACAGTCCTGGCCCGGAGGTCGCTGCAGGGAATGGGGGTGGGCAGTCTCACAGCTCAGGCCAGAGAGAGGAATCCTGGGCCCCAGCTATTTTCAGGGCTAAAATTGAAGCCCATGGTTTATTTGCTCAGCACTTAATTAGACTCCAGTGCGGCGCAAGGCTGCCTCGTTCCCGCCCACGAGCGAAGGCCTGACCAGTGGGTTTGGGAGCTGACGCCATGTCACAGGCGGGAGGTTGGGACCTGGAGTATTTTTACAAATGCGAGGCTGCGGAGAACAAAACCGCTTGGCCCCCAGCCAGTTAGCCTAAGTCGGTTGGGAGACGGAGGGCGCAGGAAAGCCTTATATCATCCTTCCTTCTTTGAACCGCATCGTAAATCTGCCAGACAGGAAACGGAGATCTGGAGGGGAGGGGCGACGTGGGGGTAGCCAGCGAGGCCGGAGCGGGGCCACGTTACCAGCGCCCTGGGCGCCTGGCCAGGAGGGGCCCCGCCCGCGGGGGAGCAGACGCACGCGGAGGAGGACGCTGGGGGAGGGGAAGGGCCAGCACGAGGGCGCCGCGGGGGCGTGGAAAGCTTCCTGGGTCAGGTCGGAGGGGGAGGGCTGTTTGTGCCCGAGGGTTTCTGGGCGACCTTCAGGTCCTCCACCTAAACCTACTTTTGTAGAGGTTTAGAGCTGGAAGGGATTTTAGAGGCCCTTTAAGGCGGATGTTGAGGGCAACAGAGGAAAAATAAATTACCTGAAGCCACACAGCTAATGAGACCTGGCAGTGGTGCCAGGGGTCTTCTGACTCCTAAGTTGGCTGTCCACTAGCTCCCCTTCTTGGTGCTGTTCCTTGGCTTTTATGGAGACACAGCAGAGTGAAGGTAAGGCAGAATGTACAAATGCATTTGGGTGAAATGACACATTAATTCAATTCACATTAAGAGGTAAATAATTGATGTTTAATACTTTACTGAGGAGAGATTTTGATGAGGAGGCCCCCGAGCTCCACGGTGGAGCACTTCTGACCATCACGGTGGGGAGGCATCGTCTTGCTGCTGACCAGGGTTCCTGGCCTTCCCAAATCAATAGAAATTGGTAAGAGACCAGACAAGATATTCAGGCAAGGATTCCTCGGGGTTCCGCTGCAGCAGGAGGGAGCGAAAACAGGTAACAGGTTCCCTTGCTAGCTCCCTGAGGGGGGACCAGCTGGTTCCTTAGAAGGGGGTTCCAGGGGTTGGACCAGAGGGGTGGCTTAGGTGACTTGCCTACCCGTTTGGTGGTGTTGTGTGCATGGGGCAGGCACGGTACCCTGCTTCTGCTCCCGGCTTTTCAAAGTGGCAGTTGGGTTCTTGGTCTTTTTGTATCTTGTTGTCCATAATTTGCTCCAAATGAGCATGCATACAGCTGTTTTTAGTCCCATATAGTTTCTTTGTATTTTGTTGCTTGAGGAGACGTGTGTCCAGGTGCAAGTACTGCAGCAAAGGGTCTCAGATCCCAGGTCCCCAGCCTGTCTCTATCTGTTCGTGATCAATTTAAGGCCGTTCCAGTCTTTGTGTTTCTGGAGGGCATAGGTGGGAGGAAGCTGAGACCTGTGATGTCTCTGAAATAGAATCAGTTTCCTCCCAGGGAGGAATGATAACAGGAAATCTAGCTAATGACCACCCACATTCATAAATTTTGCAACATTTCTCTAAAAAGATCTAGATACCAGCCTTAGAAGTACAATTACTGTTGGATTAAACTTATGCTCACCCATGAAATCACAGAAACGCCTGTGTTTTCCACCTGTTCCTTCCCCTCCCACATCACTCCTGAGGCTGCCTCTCAAATGAGGAATCCAACAGATGAGAATAGTATAAGCTCTTCCTACGCACTACAGGACCCTAAATTAAGTTAAGTAATAGCCATAGCCAACATTTATTTATTTATGTTTTGGCCAAGTGCTTCAGTAGCATTACCTCATGTCATCTTGATAACTACTATTGTCATCGTCCCCATTTCACGATGAGGATATTGAAGCTCAGAGAGGTTAAGTAATTTGCCCAAAGTAACCCAGGTAGGGCCAAGACTTGACCCAAGGCAGACTTATTCTGCTGCCTATGTTTCAACTACCCCAGACTGTTTCCACGGGTAGAAACAAAATTTTTTGGCATATAGAGGGAGGTAAATAGAATTTTATCCAATAACAAGAATGAGGCCCACACTGTTTATTACCCAGGCTAGAGGATACCAAATGGTGAGGAGTATCAGGCCCTGGAGAGTGTCTGGCTGAGAGCAGAAGTTAGGCTGGGATTGCCATGTTCTATGCCCTGTGCCTGGTGTTTGGCGTACATTTCTGCTTTTCTGGGCAAATAGCCTAAATAACTCCTTCACTTCTCTTTGGTGGAGTCTTGAGCTATCAGTACCATATCACCTCCACTCCATTTTTGTCTCATATCTGTCACCCAGCCCATTTCCATGGCCTAAGCCTGCAATTATTTGGTGTCTGCTGAATGCAAATGAAGCTGATTCTTGATACCCAGTGGCAGTTGATTTAGGCTCTTAGTTATTCCCTCTTCTCCTTCTGTTACTTCTTTTCTGCTACTTTAGAAATTTTATCACCTCTACCAGGAAGCACACAAGTGGAAGGAAAGCATGCTCATTGTTAGTCTTTTGTTGTCAGCTAACTCTTAGTTAGTAGTTACCACTAGAAAAAGACTAGTGGGGAAGAAGTCTGAGGCTTGTAGATTACACTTTTGCCTGTGCATTCCCTGTAATCTGATAGCCTAGTTAATGTCTAAACTTTTTTCTTAGTTGGGCCTTGGCTGTGTTTCTTGAATTATCTGTCATCTTTCACCCATGACCCCCCCTTGGTCAAATTCTGTGATTGAGGAATATGGACAGCACTAGGTTTTCACTGTCTCTCATTTAACGAATTAATGCATGTAAGGTCCTAGGACATTTCCTCACCCACAGTCAACCCTCAAAATTGTTGGTTATAATTATCGTTGACATTATAACATATTGTTTGAAAAATAATACTCAACATCGAAGGCATCAATTATTTTTGTTATCCTAAGATTTTTACTATAGCAACTGAGATTGAGTTTTATTATTATTATTATTTTTTTGAGATTGAGTTTTAAAGCAAAGGTTCCTCAAGGGCAGGAACCAAGGATGATAAAATAGAGCAGTACTAGTTATAAACTCCTTAAGGGGTGACTTCTGCTTCTAGACATGATGGACTAGCTTGTAGCAGACCCATCCTCCCTACGAGAACAATTAGAAAAACCTAGATTTTAAAAAAAGCTGTAAAATATCTATTTGGAAGCATTGGAGAGCTACAAAGACAGGGTCTAAGCTGGTAGAGAAAAAGGAAACACAGAGAGGTGAGTGGCTGAACATACTGCTGCTTTCTCCACAAAGCATTTGCAGTTCTGAATGAGTACAGAGATGCCGAGCCGCTGAACAGGGTTGTGGGCAATTTCACAGGGCTAAGGAAACAAAGATTGGGTTTTAAGTCTTTCCAAAAGGAGGGGTTCTAGTAAACATCCCAGTCTTTTAGCCGGAAACCTTGAAGGCTATATCCTGGTAGTAAAGCTAGCCTGAAAATAGACTAGCACTCACAGAGACTAAAACTCAGATCTGAATCAATTCAATCTCAGAATAGATTAAGGAGATATTCTCCTAGCTAACTGCCTGCCAGAAACCAAGTAAATCCTCTTTGGAGGAAGCTAACATCATCCAGAGCCTCAAATTATCACTACAATTTTTCATGCACAGTATGTGCTTTAAAAAATACCAGGCATACAAGAAGATAGGACCAAATAACTGAAAACTAAGAGAAAAAAATGATATAATTTAAACATATATGTTGAATTTCTTTTAAAAAGAATCAAATAAGAATTCTAGGACTGAAATTAAGAACTTATGGAAGGGTTTAAAAGCAGATTACACACAACTGAAGAGATAATTCATGAACTTGAATATAAGCCATAAGAAAATATGCAGACCTCTCTCTAATTACAAGATAAAAAGTTTATGAAATATAGACAAGAGCCTACGATATATATGGAACCCAGTGTAAACTTTGTATAATTAGAGTCCTGGAAGGAAAGGAGAGAGATAATGTAGCATAAATAAGATTTTAAGAGAAAATTATCTGAGAATTTAAAAACTGACAAAAAACATAACGCCACAGATTCAAAAGGTGCTACAAACCCCAAGCAGGCAAATACAAAAAAAGTCATAACTAGGCACGTTATAGTAACTGAAAACAACCAAAGAAAAAACTGTAAAAGCAGCCTATGTTAAAAAACAAACAAACAACAAGAAAGCTACGCTTTGCTTAGAGACACAATAAGAAGATAGCCAGTTTTCAACAAAAACAATGGAAGCTAAAAAAATAATAAAATGACATTTTTAAAAGGCTAAAAAACCCCTGCTAACCCAGAATTCTATAACCAGAGAAAGTATCATTCAAAAACGAAAGTGAAATAAAGACATTTTCAGCCAAACAAAAACTGAGATGGTTTCTAGCTAGCTGACAGACACCAAAGGAAAAACTAAGCAGAGTTTTTTAGGTAGAAGGAAAAGAATCCCAGAAGGAATCAAGAAAATGCAAAAAGGAATATTGCATTTTACATGTGTGTGTGTATATATATATACCACATCTTCTTTATACATTTATCTGTTAGTGGACATTTAGGTTGTTTCCATGTCTTGGCATTGTATATAGTGCTGCTATGAATATTGAGGTGCGAATTAGAGTTTTCTCTGGATGTATGCCCAGGAGTGGGATTGCTGGGTCATATGGTAACTCTGTTTTTTTCAGTAGTGTTTTAAGAAACCTCCATACTGTTCTCCTAATGGCTGTACCAATTTACATTTCCACCAACAATGCAGGAGGGTTCCCTTTTCTCCACACCCTATTCAGCACTTATTATTTGTTGACTTTTTAATAATGGCCATTCTTACTGGTGTGAGGTGATACATCAATGTGGTTTTGATTTGCCTTTCTCTAAGTTAACGATGTTGAACGTCTTTTCATGTGCCTGTTGGCCATCTGTATGTCTTCTTTGGAGAAATGTCTATTTAAGTCTTCTGCCCATTTTTTGGTTGGGTTATTTGGTTTTTTTTTTTTTTATTGAACTGTATGAACTGTTTGTATATTTTGGAAATTAACCCCTTGTCAGTGCACTGTTTGCAAATATTTTCTCCCATTCCATAGGTTGTCTTTTTGTTTTGTTTATGGTCTCCTTTGCTGCACAAAAGCTTTTAAGTTTAATTAGGTACCATTTGTTTACTTTTGTTTTTGTTTCCATTACTCTAGGAGGTGGGTCCAAAAAAATATTGCAGCAATTTATGTCAAAGAGTGTCCTGCCTATGTTTTCCTCTAGGAGTTTTATAGTATCCAATCTTGCATTTAGGTCTTAATCCATTTTGAGTTTATTTTTGTATATGGTGTTAGAGAATGTTCTGATTTCATTCTCTTACATGTAGCTGTCCAGTTTTCCCAGCACCATTAAGTGATACACTTCTAAATGATCTGTGGATCAAAGAAAAAGTATTTTAACTAAATGATAATATAATATAACATGTATTATATATAATCAAAACATGTATATAACCAAAACATAAGGGATTCTGTTGAAGCTGTGCTTGGGAGTTGGGGGCAGCCATTTATAGCATGAAAAGATATGTTAAAAAAGAAGAAAGGCTGAAAATCAGTTATGTAGGAATCTATCCCAAGAAATTAGGGGGGGAAAACTCAGCAGATTAAACCCAAGAAGGTAGAAGAACATAATAAAGATAAAAGCCAAAAATTAATAAAATAGTAAACAAATGTATAGTGAGAGAGTCAACAAAGCCAAAAGTTTGTTCTATAATACAAAAAAAAATCTTTAATTATTTAGGTTTATCAATAATGTTGATAAACCTCTGGCAAGAAAAATCTAGAAAAAAGAGAGCAAACAAAGTATTAACATCAGGAATGAAAAAGAGCACCTCAGCACAGATCGTACAGATATTTAGAAGAGAATATGAGGAGGTGATAAATAAGTTTCTGCCAAAAAATTAGAAAATATGAAATGGATAAATTCTTCAGAAAGACACTGTACTAAAGCTGAGACAAGGAAAAACAGAAATCTAAATAGTCCTATATATATTGAATCTATAATTTAAAACCTGCCCTCAGGGAAAACTCCAGGCCCAGATGGCTTCATCAATGAATTCTTCAAGTATTTTGGGAAGAAATAGTAGCAATCTTACATAAACCATAAACTTTCCTAGAGAATAAAGAAGGAATGGTTACTACCTTGTTTTTTTGTATTTTTGTTTTTTTGTGGTACGCGAGCCCCTCACTGTTGTGGCCTCTCCCGTTGCGGAGCACAGGCTCCGGACGCGCAGGCTCAGCGGCCATGGCTCACGGGCCCAGCTGCTCTGTGGCATGTGGGGTCTTCCCGGACCGGGACACGAACCCGTGTCCCCTGCATCGGCAGGCGGACTCTCAACCACTGCGCCACCAGGGAAGCCCTACCTTGTTTTATGAAGCCAGCTTAACCTTGATACACAATCCTGGTAAAGGTATTACAGGAAAGGAATATTACAAACCAAACTCTCTTACAAACATAGATGCAAATATCCTATTCAAAATATTAACCTAAAATATATCAAAAATTATCACAACCAATTTGAGTTTACTCCAAGAATATAAGGAAAGTTTAACATTCAAAGCTCAGTTAATGGGACTTCCCTGGTGGCACAGTGGGTAAGAATCCCCCTGCCAATGTAGGGGACACGGGTTCAAGCCCTGATCCTGGAAGATCCCACATGCCACAGAGCAGCTGAGCCCGTGTGCCACAACTACTGAGCGTGTGCTCTAGAGCCTGGGAGCCACAATTACTACTGAAGCCTGTGTGCCTAGAGCCCGTGTTCCGCAACAAGAGAAGACACCACGATGAGAAGTCCGTTCACCACGTCAAAGAGTAGCCCCCACTCACTGCAACTAGAGAAAGCCCGTGTGCAGTAACGAACACCCAACGCAGCCATAAATAAATAAACAAGCAAATTTATTTTTAAAACTCTAATTCTGGCAGATACCATTTTAATCAAGTGATCAAGGTTAGCATTACCAATAATAAGAGGTATCATGTACCCCCTGATGTGATGCATTGGGAAGAGCACATCATCTCTGTAGTATATTTCTCAAAAATGCAAAAATCTCAAAGTAAGAGACTGTCAAAGATTAGAGCGGACTGAGGAGACATGACAACTAAATGTAATATGGGATCCTGGAACAGAAAAAGAACATTATTTGAAAAACTAGAAAAATCTGAATAAAATATGTAGTATAGTTAAGAGTATTGTACTAGCTTTAATTATTTAGGGTTTTTTTTTTTTTTTTTTTTTTTTTATGTGGGATCTTCCCAGACCAGGGCACAAATCCGTGCCCCCTGCATCGGCAGGCGGACTCTCAACCACTGCGCCACCAGGGAAGCCCAATTATTTAGTTTTGATAATTGTCCCATGGTTATATAAAATGAGCATTAGGGGCAGCTGGGTGCAAGGTATATGAGAACTCTGTACTATTTTTGCAGCTCTTCTGTAAATCTAAAATTATTTCAAAATAAAAAGCTAAGATAATTCAATTAATGTAATTTACTGCATGAACAGAATAAAGGGGGAAATCTCATGATCATCTTAATAGATACAGAAAAAACATTTAAATAAAATTCAACATTCATTCATTATTTTTAAAACATTCTTAGCAAACTAGAAATATAAGGAACTTCCATAATCCTGTAAAGGGCACCCATAGATAACCCTAGAGCAAACATCATATCCCCCCTAATTTGGAAATGAGACAAAGATGTCTGTTATCACATCTATTCAACATTGGACTAGAGGTTCACAGCTAGTGAATAGGGCAAGAAAAAGAAATAAGGTATGAAGATGAAAAAGGAAGAAACAAAGCTGCCATTATTCATCAGTATCATGGATAATATATAGAAATATATATGAATATGTATGTATATACATATTATTTATATAGATATAGCTATAGAGAGAAGATCCAAAAGACCCTATAGACTATAAATTAGTAAATGAGTTTAACAAGCTAACTGGATGCAAGATCAATATGAAAAAATCAATTGTATTTCCATATGCCAGAAACAGTCAGAAAATTAAAGTTTAAATAATGTTACAGCATTGCAATAGCAGCATAAAAAAACTATACATCTCTAGGGGAATAAATCCAATGGAAGATGTGCAACACCTTTGTGCAGAAAGAATAACATGTCATTGAGCTAAGTTAAAGAAAACCCAACTAAATATTCAGGGATTAGAGCGCTCAGTATTGCACAGATGCTCTCCCAAATAATCGACAGATTCAGTGTGGTCCCATTCAAATTCCGAGAAATTGATAAACTGATTCTAAAATTTATATGACAATGCAAAAGGCCATGAATGTCAAGATAATCTCAAAGAAGGACAACATTGGAGGACTTGCACCAGAGGTTGTCTGGATTTATTTTAAAGCTACAATAATGAAGACAGTGTGGTATGGTGCTAAACAGATGTTTGATTAAGATGAAAGTGGCGATGCAGATCAGTGAGGCAAAGGCAATCTTTTCAAAATCATACTGGGTCATTTGGGTATCCATACCCAGGAAGAAAATGAACCTTAATAGCTACCTCACACCATCCACTAAAACTAATTCTAGGTGGACTGTAGGTTTAAATGTGATAGGTAAAAATTTATAGCAACTAGAAGAAACATAGATATCTTCATTATTTGAGGTAGGCAACTATTAAAAAGACACAAAAGCACTAATCTTAAAGCAAAAGGTTGATAAGCTAGATTACTCTAAAATTTAAAACTTTCTAAAATCAAAATACATCATTAAAGGAGTGTGTGATTCATTTATATAAAGTTTAAAAACAAGCAAAATGAATCCATGGTGTTATGGTCTGCGGTAGGCCAAATAGCACCCCTCCAAAAGACATCTACATCCTTGTCCCCTAAACTTGAGACTATATTACCTTTTATGGTAAAAGTGATTTTGTGGATGTGATTTAATTATGGATTCTGATATAGGGAGATTATCCTTGATTTTCCAGGTGAGCTCAGTCTAATTATAAGGGTCCTAGTAAGAGGGAGCAGGAGAGGCAGAGTCAGAGCTACGATGCTGGATTTGAAGATGTAGGAAACGGGCCATAAGTCAGGAAGTGCAGGTGGCCCCTAGAAGCTGGAAAAGGGAAGGAAACAGATTTTCTTCTAGAAGCCTCTGGAAGGAACCAGCCCTTCAGACACCTTGATTTTAGCCCAGTGAGACTGATTTCGGATTTCTGTTCTCCAGAGCTATAAGAGAATAAATAGGTGTTGTGTTAAAGTCACTAAGTTTGTGATAATTTGTTACAGTAACAGTAGGAGACTAGCGGCCAGAACACCGGTTACCTCTAGGAAGGAGAGGAGGTGTCGTGTCGGGAAGAGGCACAGGTAGCTTTTAGGGAGCTGATAATGTTCTATTTCTTGATCTGGGTGGTGGTTACATAAGCATAGTTATATTGTGAAAATTTATGATCTGTACACATTTCTGAATAGAAATTATAATTCAATAAAAATATATATATTGAAAAAACCCAAAAACTCCTTATGGGGAAAGTATTTTACATTCTCCCACTACATTCAGCACAGATCTTTGCTAAGAAGAGGCGTTCAGTGTCTGTCTATTGAGAGAACTGCTGAGCAGAAGCCTAATTCCCAGATATTACTTAAGGACATCAACATGCATTGGCAGGCGGATTCTTAACTACTGCGCCACCAGGGAAGTCCTAGGAGCATATATTTAATTTTATGAAAAGAGGAGGCCTGTGCTCAAGTTAGAACATAGCCTTCACTTGTCTTACCTGTAAGGATAATCCTCCCTCCTTGAGAAATTTATTTTTTCCAACATCCTAATTTTCAATCAATATATGAAAGATTTTTACAACAGGAAGATTTAACTTACAGACCTCATGCCAAGTGGTGATACAAGATTAAAATAATAAACCATTTTTTTAAAGTTTTAGATAAATTTGAAGGTGTTAGATCCATAATTGGCTATTAAAGAGAAGCAGGACGCTTGGAGTATGGCTCTGGCCTTTAAAGCTGACCTCTGTGAGGACAGCCATGTGCTTCCACTGCGGTGGACCTTGGGTCTGACTCAGTGTCACCATTTTTAGGTTATTAAAAGGCAGCAGGTCTGGTTCAGAAGCATAGGCTTTTCAGCTACCAGTTGAAGGCTCTGAGGATCCAAGCATCAGCCTCATAACTATTCAGTTAATAACACTGTGTTTGCATGTGGGAGCAGTCAAGGTCATAAAACTTAACATGATCTGGGAGCTGGTGACCTGGTAGTCCCTAACTTTAGTTGCAGGTCCTTCCCTCACCAGCTGCGAGACAACGGGTGTTGGGCGTGCCACTCAACGCATCTGAGCTTTGTCTGTGCGTGGGGATACTGCTACCACCCACACAGGGTTGTCTGGGAAGCTGAATAAGAAGTGATACAGGGCTTCCCTGGTGGCACAGTGGTTGAGAGTCCGCCTGCCGATGCAGGGGACACGGGTTTGTGCCCCGGTCTGGGAAGATCCCACATGCCGCAGAGCAGCTAGGCCCATGAGCCACGGCCGCTGAGCCTGCGCGTCCGGAGCCTGTGCTCCACAACGGGATAGGCCACAGCAGTGAGAGGCCCGCGTATACTAAAGCACTCAGTCAAGTGTGAGGCACTGTTCAAACGTAAGGTAAGGCTATTGGTTTTGTCCTGAAAGGAAAAAAAAACATAGTGCCCTGGTTACCTTAGTTTACTGCCAGAAAGATTTTTCTAGTGCAGTAAGATGCCCTGAGATAGAAAGATTCTGTTGTCGAAAAAGTTTAGGAATCTCTGAATCTGCACCTCCTTTGCTGGATTAACCTTCATTCATCCTTTTGGTCACAGCTAAAATACTGCTTCCTCAAGGAAGGTGTCCTGACACACTCCAGACTTAGGACCCCCGCGCACACCCCTGACCACCACACCCCCGCAGGCCTCCCCTGCGTGCGTCTTCTCAACGTACAAGGACCAATCTGTTTTTATATTATTTATATTAATGCCTTTCCTTCCCCACTAGATTGTAAGCTTTATGAGGGTAGGAACTTGTCTATCTTCCTCAGTCTTATCCGTCTAGCCGAAAGCTCCACAAATCTTTTTTGTTGTAGGAAAAAACATCTCTTCTTCTCAATACAAATTACACTTCCATTTCTGTTGTTTTGCCTCACTGCTTCTGCAGCTTCTGCACAAAATAAAAATCTCATCACTTAAGCTAACCTCCTCTTTTCTCCCCAGTGATGAAACCATTTTACTGACTTCTCCAGAGAGCTTCTTTCCCACTCGCTCTGGTTTTAAACTCACATTACAGCTGTACAGGCTGCACACTGCCCACACCCGGAGGCCGTCTTCACAGATGACAGTGTGTATGGCGCCCCCTGGAGTTGTGCGGTACTATAAGCTGAGAACACTCTGCCTTGTCTTTTATCAAAAGGTTTATTGTTTTGGTCTGATGGAAGCATCTGACCCAGGGCAGGTTTCTGGGCTAATGTTTATCACTACTCCAGGCCCCCTACCGCTCCTGAAACCCCACTCCCACTGCACATGTACAGAAAGATGCCCAAGCTTTTGCTTGGATCTTTCCGGGGACTTGGAGTTGCACTACTTTGCTTGCTTGCTTGCTCTGGTTTGTTTGATCCTCAGCTCAACCCCTATCTTACCCAACTCCAGGCTGTTCTTTCTGCCCAGGAAGGCCAGTCCACCAAAGCCCAACCTCCTTCCCCTCCATAATTTAACTCCTACTCATCCTCAGGCCTCAATCTACAGCAGGCCACTTCTTCAGAGGGATCTTTCCTGACACATGAAGTTGATTTAGTTTACCCTGCTATTGTTTCTCGTGATATTCTACACTTTTCCTCTAAGATGCCCATCACAACTTGTACTTCTATACCTATGAGTTATTTATTTATGTAGCAAATGTCTCCCTAGTAAACCATAAACTCCATGAGGGCAGGGCCAGTGTCTCCTTTTTCACCAGCTCCATGCCCATCCCTGTGCTTGTTTACAGAGCAGGTGTTCCGTAAATGTGTACTGAAAGAAAGGCACAGTGAATGAACCAATGAATATGCTTGCTCTCAAAACAGCTTTTGACTCTTGGAAACCTGCCTGGCTTGAAAATAACGCCAAGTCCAAGCAAAACTTAAGGAAGTGTAATTTGAAGAAACAAATTGTGTCTTGAATTTGTCAATGCCAATTCTCTGTCTATTTTGACTTGTTTTTTCACCTCTTGGGTTCAGAGCGACCTCACCAGTCTCTAATCTCCTGGGGCACGCACTTCCCTTCTGCCCTGTAATAATAGGCTGCCTGGGGGGCTTGCTGGGCTGTGGTTTAAGAAGTCCACAGGTGGCTTCTCCTCTCTGCAGCTGGAGGGGACTTTCTGGAGGGCAGGACTGTGTATCCGCCTTCCCTTGTACCTCTGGACCTTAGAGGCAAGGCTGGGTACACGTGGTCTTCCCGTCCTGTTGGAACAGGCTGACTGTTCCCTTGGTTCCGTTTATTTTTCTTTGACCCGACTTCATTCTTACCCGTAGTAAAGCAACTTGAAAAGCATTTATGTAGGAAAGCTGGTAACAGAAAACACCAGTGCTCCGCCCATACTCCCCTCAGTCCCGTTTTACCATTTCTTGCGCACCCCAGGCCTTGGTTCCAAAAGCCAGCTCTGTGATGAGTTTGGCAGATGGCCCCTGGGGGCTCTGGAGCTGCCTTGGCTGCACAGAGCCTGGAGCACAGCTGACAGGGTCAGGCCCAGCTGCCCTCTGTGAGCTCTGGCCTGCGCTCCTCCCCAGTCCTGTCCTTCGCCCTCCACTCCTTCCCAGTGTCCTCACATCACAGACACACAAATCCTCACCTGGGGCCTGCTTTGGGGAACCCAACCTATGACAGTTGGCTTCAAAGTGGGGCTGGGGAGCTAAGCGCACTGAGGCCAGGTGAGCATAAACCACGAAAAGGGATCTGAGAGTACCTGGTGGAGTACAGACATTGCTCACTTGCATCCCGCATTCAGTTCCGCTCCACCTTCCCACGGAGCCCTCACGATGGAGACTGGCCACAATTTATAGGAAAACTTACAAGAGGTGAGTTAGTTGGACAACTCACAGTCCTCACCTGCTACAGCTAGACTGGAGGCTGATGAAATTTATATAACCCTCCTCGAACCTTCAGCCTCGGCCGGCTGGCGCTTCTGCTGGTTGCTCCCTTGACGGGGTGTCTCAGCCCTTCCTCTGTGAGGAGGCTGAGCCCGGTTACCATGGCCACGCTGGCTGTAACTGCTGGGTCACAGTTAACACTGGGCATAGGACTAAGCTCCGGTTGCCCTGAGTTCTGCACATACTCCCGCCTGGCCCGTGGTAGCAGGGACATAGCCTCCTCCTAACAATCAGGGTTAATTATCCCGGCCAGGACAGCACCTTCTTTCTTTGCCTGATGCTCTACAGTATGAGAAGCCCCCAAATAACCAAGTGGTTGCCATAGATTTAGGTTGAGTAGACCCTTTCTGTGTCTCCTTTCTGGAAATTAGGCTCTCTGGACCCACAGAACCTAAAGTTGTGACAATGGGAAACACAACTTCCTCCAAATAGGTCACTGGGAAAGATGGTGAACAGGGCCACTCCCACTTCCACCACCTGCCCTTCCTTGTGTGCATTTCAGGCTCTGTCCTCTCGGGCAGGGAAGACTCAGGTGCACGCCCAGGTCCCGGGCAGGGTCAGTCTAAAGCCGCCCTCTGTGGGGCTCTGTTGAGACCTCACCATGGTTGGGCCTTCTCTCCTCCCCTGCTCTGCTCCCCTTACTGGTTTCCTCTGGGTGAATCTCCTTGATAAATTACTTACACCCAAAAAAGTCTGCTTTCTGGGGAAGCCAACCTAAGAGGGACCTGGAAGTCAGGATGAGTGGGGTGGGCAAAGCGCTCTGATTTTGAATATATGAAATGGACTGAAGCCAGGTTGAAAGGAGGAAGTTTGAGCTACTGGATAGAAGCTTGAACGGGAAGTTGAGGGTCCTGCTCCTATGGCCACCTGATTGAATATGGAAAGAAATGGGCCTCAGCTTTACCATGTTTCTGATGGGGATAATGCTTTAACTTTGAACAACATAGAACAAACGCTCTCATAAGGTGTTCACAGCATATTTATTTAAATGTAGTGAATTTCAAAGCCAGTGAAATTACTTGCAGATAATATAATAACAATAGCTAACACTTCTGGTGCCTTTCTGTGGCCATGCATTGTACTAAGTACTCAATAAGATTCTCTCCTTTCATCCTTACATCCATCCCATGCAGAAGGTATAGGATTAGAAATTAGTCCATTTTACGGATGTGGAGACTGAAGGAGAGACGGGGATTTGCCTGAGTGAGCCGTGGGGCGGGGATGAAACCCAGGTGTGCGCTCCAAACTGCCCGCTGCCCCGCAAGCAGAGACACAAATGTTCATCTCTCCCCAGTATGTCTGTGGAATGCAGGGTATTTGCCTTTCTGGTTTTTAAGTTTGCACACACACACAACCCATGGTTTATTTGAGTTGAGAGAAAGTGCTACTTGGCTGGTCTCCCCAGAGAAGCTAAGGGCAGCCCCAGAAGCTCCTTTCATCCTACTCCAGTGCAGGAATTTGGCTGAAATTATTCTCAGGTGATATTTCTCATGGCTTCATTGGGCATATTCATGAGGAAGCCTTGGCATTACTTGGTTCTCGGGTGGGCAGGTGGGGCTGGCGTGAAGGGTGCGGCCGTGGTGTCAACAGCGCCCCGTATCGGTTGGTATGTTCCAAAGTCTATTCCCGAGGCCAGAGTCACCATTGAAAACACACCTATACTTACTGCTGTTTTCTTCAAAGAAGATTACATTTTGGCTCCTAAGAAGTAGTTTGTCAGGACTCTCTTGATCGCTAAATGAATTTGAATTTGGTTTGGCAATTTGTGGGTCTGGGTTCCCACTAACCCTGGTCTCCTTTCTCATACCAGACGCCTTTGGAGCAGACCTCCTTGTTACACAGAAAACCTTGGAGGGTGAGGCTTGTGTTTTGTTCACTGCTGGGCGTGGTCCCTGCCAGGTAGTAGGCTCTCTCTAAGTGGTTGTTGAATTAACAAATGAATTGGTAACAGACTAAAGAGAACCAGCATAGTTCAGTTAAGAGCCCAGACTCTGGAAGTACACATCTGGATCCAAATCAAGCCAGCTGTGTGACCATGGGCAGGTGACCTAATTTCTCAGTGGCTTGGTTTTCCCATCTGTACAATGGGCGTGACATGAATATACATCCCTCAGGCCTGGCATAAATTCTCCTCACAGTTGTTGCCCTTTCCTCATACTATCCTGGAGGAAACAAATTTTGTTGTGTCTGTGTTAGCTTGAAACCCCCTCATTCTCATTCCCCACTAAAGTGTCTTTGTGTCTGGCAGTGGGGTTGGTGGACTGCTAGATCTCACTGTTTGCACAAAATAGTGCTGAGACCCTTAAAAACATTCCCTGCAAGGAGTGAGGACAGATATACTTTGTTTTTCTAGAAGCAAAGCTGACAATTTATCACTGCCTACCAAAACCTCTCTCTAAGGCATCCCTTCTCAAACTTTAAAAACTCTCTCCCTGTCGGCCTTGTCAGAACAACAAAGTCCAGAGTCATTCTCAGGAGAAGCGCGTGACAGGAACGAGCTGGTAGCTGGAAGCCAGGTGCATAATGCTTTAGAGCAATGAGGGAGGGACATCCAGGGCTATCATGAAAAACAGTCTGCAAGCCACCAAAGGTAGGCTGCAAAAGGCCCCCCTTGTGGACCACGTTAGCTCAGAGGGACTGCTTTCCACAGTCTTCAAAAGCTACCCATTTCTTTGTTTATTCAACAAATATTTTTGAGCGCATACTATGTGCCAAGTGCTGGGGATGCAGAGATGACCAAGACGCATGTCTCTGGCTGCATGGAGCTTATATTCTATGATCATTAATGTCTGCCCAACACCCACTGAAAACACTGCTCACCCAGGAAAGTTTACTGAACCATAGCAGTTCCTCAGGGATTCTCTAAGATGAAGCTGTAATGCCCAAAAAAGGCTTTTCAGCAAGTCTGCAAGAATCACTTGACTTCTTTGGTCATGAGGAAAATGTAAAAGGAGCTCTTGTTGTCACGTGTGAGTCTCAATCCTGTCACTGGGAGACCCAAGCCTCAGTCAGGTGTGCAGGACTCCATGCTCAAGAGTTAAGGCTCCGCACCTCACACCCAACAGGATGGTAACACACACGCTCACACACACACACACACACACTCCAGAAAATAACAAGAGTTGGCATGGATGTGGAAAAATTGGAAAGTTTATGCACTGTTTGTGGGAATGTAAAATGGTGCCGCTTCTATGGAAAACAATATGGAGGTTCTCAGAAAATTAAAAATAGAACTACCATATGATCCAGCAATCCCCGCTTGTGCATATATAGCCAAAAGAATTGAAAACAGGGTCTCAAAGAGATATTTGCACACCAATGTTCACAGCAGCACTATTCACAATAGCCAAGAGGTGGAAGCCACCCAGGTGTCCATCAATAGATGCTCTAGATTGACAAGTCAATACTCAATCAAGTCCAGGAAGCACAGAGAGTCCCATACAGGATAAATCCAGTAGATTAATGGATAAACAAAAGGTGGTGTATACAGACAATGAAATATTATTCAGCCTTAAAAAGGAAGGACACAGATAGCTTCAAGATGGTGGAGGAGTAAGACATGGAGATCACCTTCCTCCCCACAAATACATCAAAAATACATCTACATGAGGAACAGCTCCTACAGGACACCTACTGAATGCTGGCAGAAGACCTCAGACTTCCCAAAAGCTTTGCTTTTACCATTTGTCCTAGGGTTCTGTCTGTCCATTTTATTGTTTTTGTATTTTCTTTAGTATAGTTTTTAGCACTTGTTATCATTGCTGGATTTCTTTTTTGGTTTGGTTGCTCTCTTCTTTCCGTCTTTCTTTTTTTAAATTACTTTAAAATTTTTTTATTTTTAATAATATTTTTTTATTTTAATAACTTTATTTTCTTCCATTCCTTCCTTCCTTCCTTCCTTCCATCCTTCCTTCCTTCCTTCCTTGCTTGCTTGCTTGCTTCCTTCCTTCCTTTCTTTCTTTTTCTCCCTTTTCTTCTGAGCCATGTGGCTGACAGGGTCTTGGTGCTCCCGCCGGGTGTCAGGCCTGAGCCTCTGAGTTGGGAGAGCCAAGTTCGGGACATTGGTCCACTGAGTTCAGGACACTGAGCCAAGTTCAGGACGTGGGGGACATCCTGGCCCCATGTAATATCAAATGATGAATGCTCTCTCAGAGATCTCCATCTCAACTCGAAGACCCAGCTACACTCAACAACCAGCAAGCTACAGTGCTGGGCATCCTATACCAAACAACTAGCAAGACAGGAACACAACGCCAACCCCAGCCTCTATTAGCAGAGAGGCTGCCTAAAATCATAATGAGTTCACAGACACCCCCAAACATACCACTGGACGTGCTCCTTCCCAGGAGAAAGACAAGATCCAGCCTCATCCACAAGAACACAGGCACCACTCCCCTCCACCAGGAAGCCTACACAACCCACTGAACCAACCTTACCCACTGGGGGAAGACACCAAAAACAACGGGAACTACGAACCTGCAGCCTGCGGAAAGGAGACCCCAAACACAGTAAGTTAAACAACATCAGAAGACAGAGAAATACACAGCAGAGGAAGGAGCAAGGTAAAAATCCACCAGACCAAACAAGTGAAGAGGAAATAGGCAGTATACTGGAAAAAGAATTCAGAGTAATGATAGTAAAGATGATCCAAAAATACCAAATGTAAAATAGATAGCTAGTGGGAAGCAGCCGCATAGCACAGGGAAATCAGTGCTTTTGACCACCTAGAGGGGTTGGATAGGGAGGGTGGGAGGGAGATGCAAGAGGGAGGGGTTATGGGGATATATGTATATGTATAGCTGATTCACTTTGTTATACAGCAGCAACTAACACAACATTGTAAAGCAGTTATACTCCAATAAAGATGTTAAAAAAAAAAAAGACAAGGTGCAATTAGAGGAAATTGGCTCTGGGCATAGAAATATTTGCAACTTAAATTTAGGCATAATGGGTCAGTTTGCTGGAATCACATGCTAGAAAAAGATCAGATCACAAGCCAGGAAATTCTGTGATGCGGCCAAATGAAAGGATGCTTTGCTCGAGTTCTGTGGGTTGTAAACGGTGTGTTGAGAGCGTTCCATGGCATTCTAGATGTTTAGCAGAAGAGAGTGTCCTGTGATTCTGTGCAGTCACATAGAGCTTGGGGGACCGGGGTGGGGGGGTCGGGATGGAGAGTGTGTTTATGCGGTGTTGGGAAGATAGTGTAGAAGTTGGCTGGAAGTGGTTTTAAATAGACATTTTATGAGAAGGGAGAGTGAAAAGTCTTTTCATATTATGTTTTTAAATCAGCAATAAAAGAAATTAATCATTAAAAAAAAAGGAAGGACATCCTGTCACATGCTACAATATGGTGAACACAGAGGACATTATGCTAAATGAAATAAGCCCATCTCAAAAAGACAAAATACCAGATGATTTCACTTATATGAGGTATCTAAAGTAGTCAAACTCAGAGAGACAGAAAGGTGCCTGGTAGTTTCTAGGGTCTGGTGAAGGGGGAGGGAAAAGGGAGATTGCTGTTTAAGGGGTATAGTTTCAGGTTTGCAAGTTGGAAATGCTCTGGAGATCTGTTTCACAACAATGTGAATATATTAGCACTGCTGAACTATCCACCAAAAAATGGTTAAGGTAAATTTTGTTACATATGTATATTTTATATATCTATCTATTTAGATAGATAGATATAATATACATATTTATTTTACCACATTTTCAAAAAAGAGTTAATGCTCCAGTGGCCAAGGGCTATGGCTGCTGCCCGGACGCAAGAGGAGGAGAACGAGGGGTGTGTGTGTGTGTGTGTGTGTGTGTGTGTGTGTGTGTGTGTGTGTGTGTATGTGTGTGCGTGCGTGCGTGAGTGCAGTGAGGGTCGGGGACAGAGTGGGTTCTGCTCTGCCTACATCCTGCTCCAGAGGTCCTGGAGGTCCAAATTAACCTGGTCACTAGAGAGTCTGGGGTTATTTTTACTTGGATAAGTTGCCTAGAGGATGTGGATTGAGGCTCAGTGACTGGCAGTTGTCCCTGCCAGGTCTCCAAGTCCCCAACTTTTTATCACAAGAGAGGAAATAGAATACAGTGTAGGGCAAGATTTCAAGAGTTCATATCCTATCTCTACCACTTGCTTAGCTATGTGGCTTTGAGCAAGGTACCTGAGCTCTCAAGTGCCTCAGTTTCCTCATCTGTAGAATGGGGGCAGTAATAGTACATCATAGGCATAGGGTGGGGACTGAACGAGTCATCCTGTGGAAGCCCTCGGCGTTTTGCCCAGGATGCTATGTTAGTGTTTAGAAAGTTCCGGGATTCTTGACAGGCTTGAAGCGGGTATGGGAGAATTCATGTTGTAGTGAAAGAACTGAGCATTGGGATGGAGATTGTTCGGTGGAAAGAAAATGTGGCTACTTCTGGCCGGGATAAGCTGATGGCCTGAACGGGCTAGAAGTCGGGGTAGGCTTGTGCACTATCCAAAGCCATTCTGCTCAACTTGCCGTGACAGTAGGATGAGGGGTGGCTGGCACCTCCCCACAAGTCCTCCCCAGGCCTATTTCATTTGCCTTCTCTGCACACCCACACTGGGTGGGAGGAGGTAACGCAGGTGTGTGGGGGGTGATAGGCCACACGTGCAGGAAACTGTGGGTACCTCAGGCAGGGCCCTGCGGTGCACGCCAGTTCTAGGGCCTGGCGCCTCCCGTTCAGGCTCCAGTCTCCTCTGAAGAGTCACCCAGACCAACTCCTGAGAGTGCATTTTAAAACCAGTTCTTCCAGCCATTAACCCTGCCACTCCTGACAAAACACACATCCAGGTGGAGCCAATTAGGGTGGGACGGGAGACCAGGACTCTAGAAATTTGGTGCCAGCCTCCCCTGCAGGTCACTCAGGGGTCGGGGCCCTGCCTTGGCAGGCATCAGCTCAGAGCCGTGCAGCAAGCAGGCACCACCTCCACGTCTGGGCGGCAGCTGCTTCCACGGAGCCCCACTCCCCTCAGGCTGCTTTAGGAGTACACCCTCTGGTCTTGGGGCTCTTGGGAATCGTGCAAGGTAACCACTGTGTAATCATAACACTGCAGCTGAAGGATTCCAATGAAGGACAGCTTATTGAGCACTTACTCTCTCTGTGGAGCCAGGCACTGACACTCATTATCTCCATCCTCATAACCCACTCTGTGAGGAGGGTACAATTATTTATTCCCATTTTACAGATGAGAAAACTGAGGCCTAGAGGTGGTAAGATGCTTGTTTAAGGTCCCCGGCCTTTAAATGATGGAGTTGGTATTTAAACCCAGGTCTGTCGGACTCCAAATCCTACTTATAGCCCCTTCCCCTTTCTGCCTCACTCTAAAGATAAAATAGTCCACCTTAGCTAGTATATATTTGCACTGCCTGTCATGCTTATAGGCAACTGCTAGTGTTCAGTGTTGATGCTAAGAGCAATTATTAATGATGTGAAACAGTCAAAAACCTTAAAACTTCTCACCTAAAATAGGATCATGTCACTCCGTCTTTCAAAAATCTTCAGTGACTTCTTTGCTTACCACATCAAGTTCAAACTCTTTAGCCTGCAGTACAAAGCACCAAAGAGAGTATGACAAAATGCCAAACTCCTATTGCCCTTTTCTCTTTCAAAAATAATCTTCCATCTGGAGAGGAAAAAATTAGCTTTACTGAGTTGGGATTGGAACCCAGGGTTTGTGAGAAGATACCTGAGGAGCAGGACAGGGTTGGAAGGGAGTCCAGATCCCCTTCCCCAACCAGTGCACCCAGCCCAAGCCCGGGCCTGGGAGAGTGAGGGCACCCAGCTTGCTCCGTGGCTGTTGTTAATCTTTCACAGACCATAGCAAACGTGAGAGAGCCCCAAGTGCGGGCAAAAGTCCTAGTTTTCAAAAGGGAGGACACTTTAGATTCTGCAAACTGCAGAATCCCACAGGTATGAGGGAGCCCCAATAAAATTATAGTGTATGCCATTGAGCAAATGGTTTGTGCCCCTTAAAAATAGGAGCACAGATCCCAAAAGAGCTCCAGGGTCTACTTGAAACAAATCATGTGGGTCTCACCTCATTTCCTCTTCTAATGGGGCTGCCGGTCTGGTGGATCAGGGAAATGCTGATGATGTGGTATATCTGGATCTCAGCAAGCCAGCTGATAATGTCTCATGACTTCCTTGTAGACAAAATTGGAAAACTGAGCTAGAGATGCTTTTATTTGGAAGAACTGGTAGCTGATTAAATATATAACCTGAGGACTGCTGATTGATGGTAACTCGGAGGAGGTCTGTAGTGGTGGCACCAAGTCTCTGCCCCGAGCCTGCTGTTTTGGATATTTTATCTGTAACATCAAGGGCAGATGATGCAGTGTTGGCAGAGATAATTAACAATTTAGATGCAGAAATAAGGACCCAGGCCGACTGAAATAATGGGCAGGATCTAATAGTATGAAACTTACTTGGGACAAATAGAAAATTATGGACTTTGGTTTAGCAAGTCTATGACCCAGGGTGAAAAGGACTCAAGGCTTTTAGTGGACTAAAAGCTCCCTATGAGTTAATAGGAATCAAGCCATGGTAAGAGGCTCATGGCCCTCCTCTGCCTTCAGGATGCTCTGTATTTCCATAGGGTCAGATCCAGATGTGATCTGGCTACCAGTCACCGGATGGGATCTGGAGTGTGCCATGTCCTTGCACACCTCCATGCCTCTGCACGCACTGTTCCCACTCCCTCTAGATCACCTGATAGATTACTCTTAAAGACCTGGTTTGGCAGCTCCATCTGGGTGGAGCCTCTCGGGATCCTGAGGACCCTGTCCCAGAGCACTCGCTCCTTGTGGCCCCTCGAGGCACTCACCACGTTTTGTTCAGATGACCAATTCTCCCACCTGCCTCCTTCACAGGACCATGCACTACCTGAGGGCAGGGGCTCCCTCATTCCCAGAGTGGGTGTCCAGCAAGTGTTTGTGAAGAGGGTCTGGCCGCCCCCAAAGCTAATCCCATCCTTTGCTGCGTTTGTATGGGGATGATGGAGAGAAACGATTTCCTAATTCTCCTCACACAGGGCAGATCAGACAACTTGAATATGGGTTTCAGGTCTGGGCCCCACACTTCAAAAGAGACAGTGAGGCAGGATGGAGGGACCCCACTAAGGAGCAAGCTGGGTGGTAAAGATCGTAGAAGCTCTGTCACATGAGGAAAAGCAAAAATATGGGCACGTTCAGCCAGGAAAAGAGAAGGCTTAGATGAGGACGCAAAAACTGTCTTTAAATGTGTGGGAGAATGACAGCAAGTGGCTCTCTACGGCTGGGGAGTGGGGAGGGTCAGAGGCTTCTTCAAGTTCTCGATGGAGCCCTGGACATGCATACACGGTTCTCACAGGGTGGGAGGCAGTGTAAGGTACAGTTAAGAGCCTGACTTCAGACTTGGACTCCCCAGCCTGAATCCCAGCTGTGCCTTGGGCAAGTTGCTTAATCTTGTCTGTTTTCTTATCTGTGAAATGGAATGATAATATTACCCGCCTTACAGGAGGATTAAATGTGACAATCCATGAAATATATTTAGAACAAAGTCTGCCATATTCCATAAATGTTAGTGTAAACAAAACCAGAGAGTATGCCGTCTCTCAAAGCCTAAGGGAGTTCTCTTTAGAGGGCTGCAGACACCAGACTCAGAAGCCTTAGACCTACCTCCCTGCCTGGGCGTGGAGCCCTCCCTCATCCCTGGCCTGTGAGCATCTGTGGGTCTGGGCCCACCTCCTCTTCCGTCTTTGCCTAAGCCCCAAACTATCAGAGCCCAACCTTTGGTTAAAGAACAAGCCCACTCTGGCCCAGGTGCACCCTTAACACATGTGGCAGGAGTATAAATGGCAGCCCCCCACTCCTGATATGTGAAACTTACAAATCAAGCTAGCAACTGCTAAATAAGTATGTTCTAGCCTCAAAACTCAAAAGCTACACTTTCATAACCACCTGGAAGGCCAGGTTCAAATCCAGAACTCCTTGAAATTCTGTGTTGGAGCGTCATGCATAGAAAGAGCTGGCCATGGCCCCAGCCCCTGGCGTGCAGACTGTGCCCCTTCTTTTCA
Organism: Neophocaena asiaeorientalis asiaeorientalis; assembly: GCF_003031525.2. Classification (NCBI taxonomy): domain Eukaryota; kingdom Metazoa; phylum Chordata; class Mammalia; order Artiodactyla; family Phocoenidae; genus Neophocaena; species Neophocaena asiaeorientalis. The sequence goes on from NW_020172162.1 coordinate 4,006,655, forward strand.
TGCCCCAGATACATTCCTCACCATGGGGCTTCACATGCAGGGGTGTGGCCACCCCAGCCATGGTGTGTAGTCTACGTCACAGCCACAACACCCACGCCCCTGCAGATGGTCACCCCGTGGGTCTAACGATGGGCTGTGGGCCTGGTCTACACTTGAGAGGCCAGACCAGGGGACAGGCCTGTCAGGACCTGTAAACATGCTCCAGGCTGTTCGGGCAGGGAATTCAGGTGTCCTGGACACCCAGAGCAGGGGAGTGGTAGCCAGTTCTCCTTGGCTTTTGGAATCCTGGACTTTAAAGGTGAAGTCCAGAGCAGCGGCCCCCCAGCCCAGGCCTGAGGGCAGCACTGTGCCTGTTGGCCCTTGAAATTCCATATGCCTTCGCTCTAGCTGCTGCCCAGCCCACCCTGCCCAATGTGATGGGTTTGGAGTGGGGGCTGTGTGTTTGCCTTCTGGAAGCCCTGCTTAGAAAGAGGGAGGGAGCTCTGTGTACCCCGGGGTCAGTTTAGAGGGTGACAGAAGGTGGTGACAGCTCTAAAGAGAGAAGGAGAGCAGAGGCAATGCCTGAGGCCTGCAGCCAGGGATACGGCAGCTCTGAGCCTGGAAAGGCTCCAGCATGGGGAGGCCAGGGGCATTCAGGACTTCTGGTCTCCACTGCTGGCTGGGCCTGCTTGACCCCAGGCCCATTCCTCATCCTCCCCTCTGTTCTGCATGGCAGGCGGTGTGCTCTGCAGGCTGTGCTTCCCCGGGTGCTGGGTCAGTGGGCTGCTGGCCTGGTGCTGCCAACTGGAGGCTTTGGCAAGAGGCTGGAGGGTGGATGGGGGTGGGAGGAAGCATGGTATTTCTTCCCCTCCTTCTCTGGCTTGAATGTCATCTCTGGCAACTGCCACATTTTTCCTATGACCCTGACTCCTGCTGTGGCCCCAGTTTCCTCCCAGTGACCTTGGTGTCTGGTCTTGGAGAGCTGCCTCATCCCTGTGTTCTCCCAGCCTCAGGCAGTGGTGGCTTCCTACTGTTGCTGATCTCTGAGTTGCCTCATTGTCCCTGGTTGACTTCCTAGCCTTTTCCATCACCTGTGTAATCAATTTCTTGCATTAAATTCCTCCTGTTTTATATCCTGACATGTCAGTTTCTGCTTTCCTGACTAACACTGAAATCAACATGCATTGAGTACTATTACCTATTAGATGATTTCATATAGCATCAGTTTTATTATTCAGACCCAAACTAATACATGTAACTGTCATTTATATAGAGAGGACACTGAGTGTCTTAAGAGGCTATATAATTTTCTAAGGTTACCAGCTAATAAGTGGTGGAATAACTAGGATGTGGGTCTAAGTTTGTTTCACTCCCAAGTCTATTCTCTTTCTTTTTTGTTGTTGTTGTGAATATTTTTTTACAATGTCATGTTAGTTTCAGGTGTACAGTATGATATATATATATATTTCAGATTCTTTTCCCTTATAGGTTATTACAAAATATTGAGTATAGTTCCCTGTGCTATACAGTAGGTCCTTGTTGGTTATCTAATTTATATATAGTAGTGTGTATATGTTAATCCCAAACTCCTAATTTATCGCCCCCTTACCCTTTGGTAACCATAAGTTTCTTTTCTATGTCTGTGAGTCTCTTTCTGTTTTGTAAATAAGTTCATCTGTATCTTTTTTCTTTTTTTAGATTCCACATATAAGCAATATCATATGATATTTGTCTTTCTCTGACTTCACTTAGTATGATAATCTCTAGGTCCATCCATATTGCTGCAAATGGCATTATTTCATTCTTTTTTATGACTGAGTAATTTTCCATTGCTTTTATGTACACACACACACACACACACACACATATATACCACATCTTCCTTATACATTCATCTGTCAATGGACATTTATGTTGCTTCTATGTCTTCGTTATTGTAAATAGTGCTGCAATGAATATTGGCATGTATCTTTTCGAATTAGAGTTTTAGTCTTTTCTGGATATATGCCCAGGAGTGGGATTGCTGAATCATATGATAACTCTATTTTTAGCTTTTTAAGTCTCCTCCACACACTTCTCCATAGTGGCTGCCCCAATTTACTTTCCCACCAACAGTGTAGGAGGGTTCCTTTTTTTCCACACCCTCTCCAGCATTTATTATTTGTACACTTTTTGATGATGGCCATTCTGACTGGTGTGAGGTGATAGCTCACTACAGTTTTGATTTGCATTTCTCTAGTAATTAGCAATGTTGAGCATCTTTTCGTGTGCCTCATGGTCATTTGTATGTCTTCTTTGGAGAAATGTCTATTAAGGTCTTCTGCCCAGTTTTTGGTTGGGTTGTTTGTGTTTTTGCTATTGAGTTGTTTGTATATTTTGGAAATTGAGCCCATGTCGGTTACATCATTTGCAAATATTTTCTCCCAGTCCCGTAGGTTGTCTTTTCATTTTGTTTATGGTTTTCTTTGCTGTGCAAAAGCTTATAAGCTTGATTAGGTCCCATTTGTTTAGTTTTGTTTTTATTTCCATTACCCTAGGAGATGGATCTGAAAAGATATTTCTGCAATTTATGTCAAAGAGTGTTCTGCTTATGTTTTCCTCTAGGAGTCTTACAGTATATGGTCTTACATTAAGATTTTTAATCCATTTTGAGTTTGTTTTTGTATGTGGTGTTAGAGAACATTTTAATTTCATTCTTTTACATGTAGCTGTCCAGTTTTCCCAGCACCACCTATTGAAGAGACTGTCTTTTCTCCTTTGTATATTCTGGCCTCCATTAATTGACCATAGGTGCGTGGGTATATTTCTGGGCTTTCTGTCCTGTTCCATTGAGGTATATGTCTGTTTTTGTGCCAGTGTCATACTGTTTTGTTTTTTTTTAATATCTTTATTGGAATATAATTGTTTTACAATGGTGTGTTAGTTGCTGCTGAATAACAAAGTAAATCAGCTATACATATACAGATATCCCCACATCTCCTCCCTCTTGCGTCTCCCTCCCTCCCACCCTCCCTATCCCACCCCTCTAGGTGGTCACAAAGCACTGAACTGATCTCCCTGTGCTATGTGGCTGCTTCCCACTAGCTATCTATTTTACATTTGGTAGTGTATATATGTCCATGCCACTGTCTCATTTCGTCCCAGCTTACCCTTACCCCTCCCCGTGTCCTCAAGTCCATTCTCTACATCTGTGTCTTTGTTCCTGTCCTGCCCCTAGTTTCTTCAGAACCTTTTTTTTTTTTTAGATTCCATATATATGTTTTAGCATACGGTATTTGTTTTTCTCTTTCTGACTTACTTCACTCTGTAGGACAGTCTCTAGGTCCATCCACCTCACTACAAATAGCTCAATTTCGTTTCTTTTTATGGCTGAGTAATATTCCATTGTATATATGTGCCACATCTTCTTTATCCATTCATCTGTTGATGGACACTTAGGTTGCTTCCATGTCCTGGCTGTTGTAAATAGAGCTGCAGTGAACATTGTGGTACATGACTCTTTTTGAATTATGGTTTTCTCAGGGGATATGCCCAGTAGTCGGATTGCTGGATCATATGGTAGTTCTATTTGTAGTTTTTTAAGGAACCTCCATACTGCTCTTCATAGTGGCTGTATCAGTTTACATTCCCACTAACAGTGCAAGAGGGTTCCCTTTTCTCCACACCCTCTCCAGCATCATACTGTTTTGATTACTGTAGCTTTGTAGTATAGTCTGAAGTCAGGGAACCTGATTCCTCCAGCACCATTTTTCTTTCTCAAGATTGATTTGGCTATCCAGAGTCTTTTGTGTTTCCATACTATTCTCTTTCTAATATGTCTTCCTGCCATCTGGAAATACTTCTTGGATAACTGTATGGGGAAACATTAGATGCACTGTGAGAAGCCAGTGGAAGGAGAGTTCTGGGGTGAGGATGGCTCTGGCTTCTGAAAATTACTCCAGCAGCCTCTCCTTATTTCTAGGGAGCCCTAAATAAATATAAGTTTTGAAACTCTCATTTTAAGTGTTTTCAGAAAACCTGAATAGAAAGAAATCTCAGAGTGCACACCAGACTGCCATTCAGACTGCTAGAAATAGATTTAAATTGTTAGGCTTAATGGAAATCTGGGTGAGACACTATGATTTTTGAGAAACAAGAAGCCAGGCCGAAAGGAAATACCTGCTATAATTAGACAATATTAAGATTTAATCCAGTTAATACCAATGCAAATAGTTCTTCCTTTTTCTCTCTCTCTCTCCCTCCCTCCCTGTTTTTGTCCTTCACTTCTCTTTTAAAACATTAAACCAATGTCTCTGAGATGATGCTTTTACATCACAAGTTAGATTGGAGTGATTTGTTCCCAAGGCAAAGAACTGCGGTCTTTTCCTAATTCATCAGGTGGGGAGGTGGGGAAGGGTGGAGAGGGTGGGAAGTTAGGTTCATGGTATAATTTTTCTCAATTTTAAGAATTTTTGTGTTACTTTTTCTTAAAAATAACCTGAAACACTTATGTGGACTAGAATCTAGACTCTTGTGTGAGGTGAGATCTGAGTTATCATTGAGTTTACTTATGAATAATTGAAGGTGTGCACGAAGTGGCAGGACTCCAGTCATTCTGCCCTTAAAACAAGCTCAGAAACCACTGCCTGCAGAAGTGTGCCGAGACACCAGCTGTGTACCGTTCAGATTTTGGTCCAGGAGGGGAGCCACTGTGAGGTGTGGTTATGGTGACCCTCAGCTTCCCCGACTCGGCCAGCCCCAACTTGTCTGACCTTCCACGTACACTACTACACACCAGACCAGGAGACTTCCAGCCCCCATCTTGGTTCAGAAAACATTGTTGTCGCAGGCAGTAGAACCTGCTCCAGGTAGGATGACCCAAATACATCTCGGAGGATGTTGTTCTGGAATGACCTGGCAACGTCAAAAGGATTTAGGAAGTGCCTTCCTTGCTTGGGTATAGGGAGAGAGACTCTGTTGCTGGTCAACGAAGTCTTCTTTCTCTCTAGCACTCCTTAAGTGAACCCAAAAGGCAGGCAAGACCTATGAGTAGAGTGTTAAACCTCATCAGTTTCACCTTCTGAGCCTGGCCATGGCAGGGAGTCCGTAGTCTAGGGATGGGGGGGGGGTACCCCAACTCCAGTTCAGGATGGAGAATCCATGAATATTTCCCCTGGAGTCCAAGGTCCCCCACCCCACTGTTTGCTGATGACCTGCGTGGGAGAAGATGACTTTCATCAAATTAGGCACAAGGAAGACACAGCCTATCTCACTCTGTGCTTTGCTAAGGACAAAATCAATTCCCTGGGAATCAATAGTTGGTGGCATTTGAAGATCCCATCCCAAACCTCACCTCATTGCACCAGGCCACTGTGTTCAATATTTGCACCACAGCTAAAGAGGGGTTCGTGGGATCCAAATCCACCCTGTAGGTGATTTTCTTTTATCAATTCTAATAAGTCACCAGTATTGGCAGTTTGCAGGCCAATTTTTCAGAACAGCCAATATTTAATAGACTACCTCAGATGATTAAGTGAAATGATTTCTTGGAGCAGTCCCAGACGTAGCTCTAAAAGTTGTCTCAGCTAATTATCTCAAAAGGAGAGAATCAATGCCACTTGCGAGTTTAAAAATGGTTTCTGCCAAGATTAGGGATTCTAAATCTAGGTTCTACATGCCCAGAAGGTCTATGGTGAGGCCCCAGTGGGACAGTGAGAACCTTAGGTTTACACAAAGTCGTGTGCATTTACATCCGTGTTCATCAAATTCCCAAATGGATCCAGGACCCTACAGAGGATAAAACTGCCAACCTGGATTTTGGGTGCCATTTATTTTATAAGTCCATTTCTACAGTCTCTGATTAATTTTTCATTTTGATCTCTGCTTTTATCCTCTTACTCTATGTGGCCTTTATAAGTGGACCACTGTACCAAAAAAGCTACTAGCTTATTTATCAAACTGTTTTTGCAGCTAGGAAAGACACTGTATCATTTGTTTGGGAAGCTAACACCTCAGTGCCAGTTTCTCCCCTCCTTGCCCAACATTAAGATGTTCAAATCTAAACCTGGAATAGTGTGGCCATGTTCAGCATCTTCAAAATAAAGGCAAACCTGAGATCCCCTCTCCACCCACAGATTACATTTAAAGTCAGATTTCCAAACATCTAAGGACAGTGTCTGTTTGAGTGTCTCAGTGGGATTACTAAATTACATTTGGCTTCCTGTGATGAGGTCTTTTCCTCTCCACACCCTGGCAATTACTTGCCAGTTAATACAATCAAGTAACCACCTTACGGCAATTTTTCATTTTGAATGTCAGGGTAACATTTTCCTCACTCTCCTCTACCCACAATTTCCTGTATTTTCAAGGCTTGGGCTGCCCCCCCTTACCCTCTTATTCAGCTTAAAACTGGGCAAGGCTGGGCTTCCCTGGTGGCGCAGTGGTTGAGAGTCCGCCTGCCGATACAGGGGACACGGGTTCGTGCCCCGGTCCGGGAAGATCCCACATGCCGTGGAGCGGCTGGGCCCGTGAGCCGTGGCCGCTGAGCCTGCGCGTCCGGAGCCTGTGCTCTGCAACGGGAGAGGCCACAACAGTGAGAGGTCCGCGTACTGCAAAGGAAAAGAGAAAAACAACAACAACAAAAAAAACTGGGCAGGGCTATGGGTAGTGAAGAATATTCATGTGAACGTCTGAGTGAAGGACTTCTGCCTACTTCCTTTCTAAATGCACCAGTCAGATGGAAGCAGTAAGTTCAACAAGGGCTGCATAAAAAGCCTTACAAATCGGCAGGCTGTCATGTTTGGGAACCCAGATTACCTCCTGGCACTATCTGGTGTCTCCAGAAAACAAAGCCCTCTTGTTCAGGAAGTTCTTTACCACCTACGCATTCATTCCCTATTCCCCCCCAGGGCCCACCTGGGAGAGATGTTAGGTGGGGATGAGTCAGCAGCACCTGCATGGTGCTGTCCTCCTGGAAGAACTTGCACTGGTATCTCTGTCCATTTTTGTCCTAGTGACCGGCTCTCCTCAGGTGGATGCAGGCAACCCTGATGACCTTCTACCCTAGTGCCAGAAGACTGAACTCCCTTTCTTACTTTGCCGCTAGCTATGTGACCCTGGACAAGTAACTTAACGTCCTTCCACTGCTGTCAAAAGGGGGTAATGATGTCGACATGACAGGGGTGTTGAGATGATTAACTCAGGTGAAATACACAGAGTCATTAGCATTTATGTTAGGTTTCTTCTCATTCATAAACTGGGGATAATACTACCTAACAATATATACTATACTATACTATAATATGATGTAATCCTGTTTAGTAATAGCCTACGAAGGCTTGAACTCTGTGGAAGGCTGCAAGGAGTGAATGTGCCTCAGTATTTTAAAAAATGTGTGATTTGGAGGTTAAAACCTTTGAAACATGATGCCACAAAGGCATGAGTAAAACTACAGCAGGCTTTCCTAAAGTTTCTCCTTTTGGAACAAAAGAGAAAGTAAACTGACAAAGAGCCCTGAAATCAAATGTTTGGAAAACTCCACAGTCTGTATATTCCTTTTGGAGGTTCACATTACACATTAGTATCTTAAAGTCCTGTGATTTAAAAAGAATGTTTATGATAAACTTGGTATTTTCACATTTACTTGACCACTTAATAAAAAGGACACTTTTATTCATGTCACACTGTTCATATTCCTGATTCGATGTAACACACTTTGAGATATGCTAAATCACCCTATTCCTATTGTAGGCTAACCAAGAATTGGATGACACCACTTGCTGTGATAATTTTAGGGACAGATTTTAAATTGAATTGGAAATCAAAATGGGGGTGTTCCGTGACTATTCACTTAGTCATCGGAAAATTTTTAACTTATGATTGAAAAAGATGGACTTCTCACAAAAGATGGGTTCTATATCTTCTGGATTCAGATATACCAGCATCTTGTTTAACCAAAAAAATGTCATTTTTGATGTATATGGATTTTTAAATCTAATATGTCTGCTACTCAGGATCATCAAGGCACACAAGAAAGAAGTAGAGAGACCTTTATCCAGATATTCACGTATTTTTTGCCACCTTCAGCTGAAGCTGGATTGGGATGTTTGTTTTTGTCATCACAGTTGTGAACACTTTGTCTTTACCCAAGGACAAAAGCCTCCAGAGTTTCACATCCAGCAGCTTATGCAAGAGGGTCTGTTGTTTATATATGCTACCCACTATGCATGTATTTTTCTTTTTAATCCTCCACACAACCTTTCAATGTAGGTATTATTTCCTCCATCAGATGAGAAGACTGAGGCTCAAAGTCATTAGGTTAACTTGCTTATAGAAAGATGTGGAACTGGGTCTCAAAAGCCATGTTGGCTAACTAAAAAGCTTGTGCTCTTTCTAATCCTTATATCACCTTCACTCCTCTTCCCCAAGATGTCTGGAGCTTTCTGTGGTGGCAGGATCTCATATTCCACACCTTTTCTTACCTCCGTAAAGTTACACCTGTCTTAGTGCTATAGACTGAATGTTTGTGTCTCTCCAAAATTCATATATTGGAACCTAATCCCCAAAGTGATGGTATTAGGAGGTGGAGCCTCTGGGAAGGGATGAGATCATGAAGGTGGAGCCCTCATGAATGGGATTAGTACCCTCAGAGAGCTCCCTCATTCCTTCTGCCATGTGAGGACACAGCAAATACACATATATGAACCAGGAAGTGAGCCCTCACCAGACATTGAATCTGCTGGTGACTTGATCTTGGACTTCCCAGCCTCCAGTACTGTGAGAAATAAATTCTGTTGTTTAATAGCCACCCACACTCTGGCATTTTGATATAGCAGGCTGAATGGACTGAAACACTTAGGAGGAAAACCATATGATCATTTTAATCAATGCAAAAAAAAGCATTTGATAAAATTCAGCACCACTCATGATAAAAACTCTTAGCAACTAGAAACTTCAGGTTCATAACGGCATCTACAAAAAATCCAATAGCTAACACCTTACTTAATGATAAAAGATTAAACTTTCTCCCTAAGATCAGAAGTGAGACAAGGTTACTTGCTTTCACTTCTACTCAATGTTGTACTAGAGGTCCTAGCCATTGCAGTCAGGTAAGAAAAAGAAATAAAAGGCATAAAGATCAAGAAAGAACAAATAAAACTCTCCCTGTTTGCAGATGTTATGATTGTTTATATATAAAATCCCAAAGAATCTACAAAATAACTAATACAACTAATAAGTGAATTTAGTACAGTTGCACAATACAAAATTATTACAAGAAAATCAATTGTATTCTTATACACTAGCAGCAAAAAATTGGAAAATGAGATTTTAAAAAAGCAATTCCATTTATAATAGCACCACAAAACATAAAATAGTTATAAATAAGTCTAATAAAAGATGCTCAAGTCTTCCATGCTGAGAACTACAAATCACTGCTGAGAGAAATTAAAGATATAATTAAATGGAAAGCTATACTGTGTTCATTGATTGGAAGAATCAATGATATTGATTCTTATATTGAGAATATTGATTCAAAATTGATTCAATATTCTCCTTAAATTGATCTACAGATTCAACATATTCTCAATCAAAATCCCAGGAAGATCTTTTGTAAAGATTGACAAGCTTATTCTAAAATGTATATGGAGTTGTAAAGAGCATAGAATAACCAAAGCTAACTTTAAAAAGAACAAAGTTGGAGGACTTACTCTACCTGATTTTAAGACATTATATAGCTATAGTAATCAGGACAGCTTAGTGCAACTACTTTAAAAAATAGTTTGGTAGTCTATCAAAAAGTTAAATATCCAGGGCTTCCCTGGTGGCGCAGTGGTTGAGAGTCCGCCTGCCGATGCAGGGGACACGGGTTCGTGCCCTGGTCCGGGAAGATCCCACATGCCGCGGAACGGCTGAGCCCATGAGCCATGGCTGCTGAGCCTGTGCGTCCGGAGCCTGTGCTCCGCAACAGGAGAGGCCACAACAGTGAGAGGCCTGCGTACCGAAAACAAACAAAAAACAAGTTAAATATCCATCTACTAAATGACCTGGCCATTCTATTCCTAGGTATTTACCCAAGAGAAATGAAAACGTGTTCACAGAAGGCTTGTACCGAAATGTTCCTAGCAGCCTTATTTGAAATGGTTCCATATGGGTCAAAACACAAATGTCCATCATAGGTAAATGGATAAAGAAACTATGGGATATCAATATAATGGTATGTTTCTCAGCAAAAAAAGGAACAATCACTTCATGCACAAACATGGATGAACCTTAAAATAATTATGCTGACTGAAAGAAGCCAGTTACCTTCTCATAAAAATACATGCAGTATGATTTCATTTATTTCAAGGTTTTGAACACGCACACTAATCTATTGTGATAGAGAGCAGATCAGTGGCTGCCTCAGGAAGGAGGGAGAGGAAGGAATGGACTACACAAGGGCACAAGGAAACCTTCAGGGGTTATGGAAATAAATGTTCATTATCTTGATTGCGTTGATAGTTTCATGGGGTAAACATTTGCCCAAACTCATCAAGTTGTACAGTTTTAATTTCTGTGGTAAAGTCAGTTACCTTAGTAAAGTTGAAAAACATTACACCTGTCCTGGCCCATGTGTTCAGAGCTTGTTCCCAGTTTCCTAAGGATCAGATCATAAGTAGTAAAATAATGGAGGGACTTTTGAGAACTTAAAGAAGGACCATCAAAGGCAGGAGTTTCCATCAAGATGAGACTCATTTTCTTTTTAAACAGGGTTCTTAGCATGGGAAAGCAAAGGAGCGTGTAGGCGCCTGTTGAAGGGATGTTAGCAGGCATTTGCTGTGCTCTGATGGTGCCTGGTGAGCAGGACCTGGAGGTGCGGAGGTGCACTGATTGCATGAAGAGGCAGGTGGATGGCGGTGGGAGGTTGAATGACCCAGATGGTGCGGATGAGGGGCCTGACGTCACCCAGAGGGTGGTGTCTACTGACAGCCACCTGCCCCTGCCTTGGCCCACTTCTGCTTGGCGTTTTCATCAGTGACTTAAATGAGAACATAAATTATATGCTTGTTAAATACACATTCAGCAAATAATCTATTGAGTCCTACAACATGACAGGCACTGTGCTGGCCCCGCACAGATAGATCTTGGGAGCAGACAACTGGGCCGCCTAGAGCTTGAACAAGAAAGAAAAGCAGTGAGACATACATACTCACAAATAAGGTCAGGGGGCCGAGAGGCTGCATGAGTCTGGCCTTGGGTGGTTTGGGCTTTGGCTCTGAGAGGAGGGCAGCAAGGAGGATTAGAGCCACAGAGTGACATGGGCAGGTTGGCGGTTAGAATTGACTTCTGCAGACACTGGAGGGGAGATGGTGAAGGTAGAGCAGGCAGGTGGCCCACGAGAGAGAGGAAGGGGCCTGAGCTGGACAAGGGGTGGGGGCCACGCACGCAGCCTCCCAAATGTGCTACCCTGCCCTGACGTCAGCCCCTGCGACAGTAGCCTGTGACACCATGCCGTCTTCCTGGAGGGTGGAAGCAGCAGGTCCCCTGCCCCTTGGTCCATCCCCGCTCTCCAGCTCAGGCTCTGCCCGTCCTGCTCTGTGACAGTGAGCATCGTGTGTCTGAGCTTATCTCTGATTGTCCCAACCTGTGCCCCTTAAAAAAGCATGAGGATTTTGGTGTCAACAGATTTGCCTACAAATATTGGCTCCATTACTTATTAGCTATGACTCTGGGCAAGTTTCTAAACTTTCTGAGCCTCCGTTTTCTCTCTATAAAATGGGCATAAAAGTATCTGCCCCGGTAGGATTATTATGAGGATTTAAGCCTTTTTATTGTGTAAAATTTAGGCCTTTCCTCAGCTTTTGCCCCAGTGAGTCAGAATTGCTTTCTGGCCTTCACTTGAGACACAGGGACAGATGACAACAAAATTAGTAAATGTAAAAGATCGGAATTGGAAATGTTACACATTAGCTTCTAGGGCCAGGACGTGTCTAGGCAGATACAAGGTCCAGTGCAATCACCCTGTTGCATTTGGATGAACGTCATTAAAGCCTCGAGGTGGAGAGGTCCTCAGTGGCCCCCATGCTGAGCTGGAGGGGATATCAGGGATGCCCTCTCCTGCATGACACAGGCTGTCCCATGCTAAAGACTCTTGCTTAGTGATTCTCAACTGAGGGATTTTGCCCTCCAAGAAACATCTGGCGATGTCTGGAGACATTTGGTTGTCATGACTAAAGAGTGATACTGGCTGCTGGTGGATAGAGGTCAGGGATGCTGTTAAATATCCTACATTGTACAGGACGGTCCTCCACAACAAAGAATTACCCAGCCCCAAATGGCAATAGTGCCAAGATTGAGAAACCCTGGGCTAGTAAGAAAGCTGGATTCGAATTCCAGTTCTACCATTTGTAGCTGTGTGACTTTGGGCAAGTTACTTAACTTCTCTGTGTTTGTTTTTACATCTGTAAGATGAGGATGATAATAAGACTTAGTGCCCCATAAGACTGTCGTGAGCATTAAATGAATTCATAGTATGTGCAGTGTTTAGATCTGTGACTGGGGCATGGGGAAACCCTATCTAGGAGTTTGGTATTGAACAATCCCCTCATTAGAACCACCACTCAGAGGTCATAGCTCTTCCCCCAGGGCCTACCCTACCCCCAGGTAAGTCTTCTATTCTGTGGGCTATACACGCCCATTCTCTGTAACTGACACAGCTCCCAGACATGTTACCACGCTGGTCTCTTTGCCGGAAGGATTCTAGCGTGTCATTATTAAAATAAGCCTCTCACAATTGTACCCAACAAACCAGATGTCCTGAAAGCACAGAGGGACCATGCTATTGCCTTCCTGGACTAGATGAACCCTTTGATGAAGGCTGTCTCTGTGGGGTTGGCTTTTCTAACAAGAGCTGTGTGTTTGACCAGCTGGTACCTCCCTGCCTTTATTCCACCGAGGAGGGGTCCCAACAAACAGAGTGCTCTGGTAGAAGTCACAGAGACTGAGGTGCTCCGATGATAAATGATGTACCAAAAAATAATTTTCACTTAGCCTAAAAGTTCAGTAAAACAAAACTCTGCTTTCCTTGAGGTGGAGTGGAGTGTTATTGAACTGGAAAGAACTTCCCGGAAAAGCCACGTCACCAAGTAGAGAGGCCCTGACATCTGCATGCCTCACTCCTCTCCGCTCCTCACTGCCCCTCACCTCCTCGGTGGGGTCATTAGTCTGATTCACTGTTTTTTATCATTTCCTAAATGCCTCAGGGAGTAGCCTCTTCTAGAAACAGGAGCCCATAAAAGATTCTCCTTCGTCTAACAGTTTCATCCCACTGCAGCCTGGAGAGTGACTGTTTGACACATAAAACTGGGGCCCCTGCTACAGTCAATAGCAAACTTCCCTAAGTCTCCGGGGAGCCCACTTAAGCATTCCTCCCATAGACCTCTGAGAGGATCTGTTAAACTGTAAAGGCTTCAGTTTGGTCCAGTTAACCTCACACTGGGCTAACTTCTGCCCTTAGCTGTGTGTTGGCAGCTACCGCTCATTCCAGGTACAGTAGTGGGCAGGTAACAGTGGAAATTAACTCGGTGGATTAAAGGAAAAAATGTTAGCCATGTCCTCCAAGCATGAGGGGAACAATAACTTGCTAAAGCATGCTGATCATAAGTATACAGTCCACCCAGAAATCTTCATAAAAGCCAAATCAAGTGGAAATGAAGTACATGGCCGACTCAGAACATGAGGGAGGTTTGCTTGTCTGTTTTACATTGTCAGGTGCTTTTTACTTGCAGAATGTATTGAATGGCCATTCTTTTCAGCTCCTATGATTATGTCTGAATCAGTTCCTTTCAAGGCATAAAGCCTTTTGAAACAACGACAACAACCACCCAGTTTTCTTTGGAAATCCTTCACTCTAAGTTTACTGTTTCAGTGTAAGGCTGCCCTACCCAAGTGGGAAACCTACAGCCTGCTCTTTGCGTTCCCACTCAGCATCCTTTTGGGGTCTCCTCCCCACCCAGGATTACACTTTTCTTCGCATGCATTTGAATGGTGGTTTTTATCCGAGGGCTACGATTTGTAACCAGATAATGGAAAATGGCACTAGGACAGTCAGCTCAGGCCCTGGAGAGCTGCGGTCCTCTGACCCAGCCACTCATGTGGAGGAATCGGGACCCAGATTCCAAACTGCTTTCCCGCAGAACCCTGGAGTCCTCAGGGGGTTGAGGGGAAGGTGAGAGAAGCTGAGCATATCCCAGCCCCTCTTCCTGTTCAACCAGAGCACCTCCACTTTGATATATTTTTAACTTTTAAAGTTTAACATTCACATAGAAAAGTGCACCTATCCTAAATGTGCAGCTCAATGATTTTTACAAACTGTAAACACCTGTGGAACCAACCCAGCTCTAGAACATTTCCCGCCCCCGGGAGCCCCTGTGCTCTTTTTCAGTGCTGCCCTTGAAAGGGGAGCCACGCTCCTGATTTTTAACAGTATCTCATTGATATTTCTATACACTGAGGCCCCACATAGGTTTTTTTTTAACTTTTTATTCTGAAATAATTATAGATTCACAGGAAGCCGCAAAGATAGTACAGCGAGGAACATAGAGTTTTATATTCTTTTTCAGTGTTAAAAAAATCTTTCTTCAAAAGAAGCTTAAAAAACCAGTGTTGTAGTAGAAAATGGAGAGGTTTTGGAGTCAGGCCTCATGGGGTTGAGTCCACATTCTTTCCCTTAGCAGCACGTGACCCAGACATGTCCCTTAACTGTCCTGAGCTGCAGATAGGTTCATATCGCTTTCCTGCTGCTGCGTGGAGCTGCAGCTTCTGCAGGGCCGGGGCTCAGTGGAGCAGTGGAGGGAACAGGAGTGGTCCAGCACCGCCCGGCCGGCTGCAGCTTCGTTTGGGCTCCAGCCAGTGTCACAGAGCGCTTGGTTACCCCAGCTCTCCCGCCGTTCCTCTGCCTGCTCCCACTGCAGCCACAGCATCTCTCCAGCCGCTTGGGCAGGTGGGGTGCTGAGCAGGTGCAGCCGGGTGGAGGGGAGGCCTGACCCAGCAGGTTTGGGAGGCCACGTCCCACTCAGACTGCTGGGGCCAGTCCCTCACCTGTGGGGTGGCCATTGTGAAAGGCCACCCCACCTCCTACCTGGGGGAAGGGTGTGTCTCTCTGCTCATTAAAGGAGAACTTCCACTGTGGATGGGTAACAGAAGGCAGCCTCAAAGAGTGCCCTTACTAAACCGGAAGGAATCTGACGTCCTCTCACGACTGGGAGGGGAGCTGAGGGCGACCGTCAGCCAGCTGGCCCTGAGTCATCCCAGGGAAGACAAGCTGAGGCCACATGACCCATCTCAGAGGCCTGAACCTGGGCAGATACGTGGCTGGAGCCACCTGAGAGAGAAATCTGGGTAGAGGGATCAACCGGTGGTTACCAAGTGACAAAGGCTGTGGGTTGGCTCCTGTCCGCTCTGCCCAGCTCAGGCTGTACTTGCCACACCTCCAGGCCAGAGAAGGGGACGGACACGGAGGAAGAACTTGCTTCTTGTGTTGCCTGCCATCTTTCAGGCTTCACAATGCACACGCCAGTGCCACCTCTGGACACCAGTGCATGGCCTGATCTGCCTTTTTGAGGCAGCCACACCATTCTGGGAAATGCCCCCTTTCCTTCCCTGGTGGTTAACCTTTCCGGGACACCGTAGGGTGGCAGTCTTTTAAGCCTAAGGTCAGGAGGCTCTGGGGCAGAAGGGTGAGGATGTGGATGGTGATAATGAGAATAATAACAAGAAGAGACAGGACGGCAGGAAGGAGCGTGAGCAACGTGGGAGAGAATTGTCCAACAAGACGTGAACCTCAAGTGGAAGAGACAGAGGTCTAGATGGCCACAGTTAAGAGATGGCTTTCAAGGCTTGCTGCTGGTAGAACTTTGGTTAAGTATTAAAATGATGATCCTGAAGTGGCAAAAGAGCTCTGCAGTTATTAATGCTGTTTCCCACCATGTACGCGGTACACAGGCATCCTCTGCCAGTAGTATTCCCAAGGTCAAATGCAGAAGCCAACGCAGACCATTTAATCTAATGGGAGACTAAATCTGCCTTTAACCCGGTGTTGGCAATTTAGCTTCAACAAAATCAGACACTCACCTACGTGCCATAAGGTTTAAGGGGCTTTTATTAAGTTTCATATCTAGCTTATATTTAGTTTGGTTAAAGTCAAGAAACACAGTGAAATAATTTAAATCGATGCTAAGAGGCTTGAGGGTTTGTTTTTTTAAATGGAGAGACATACTTTTTACATTTTAGAAATGCTGCTCATGAGATAATATAACAATGAAATAATGTAAGTGAAAGCCTGTCCAGCTGTGAAGCGCCATATAAATGTTCATCCTTACTGGGTTTTTTTTTCTGTTTCTTTTTTTTAATAGCATACTTTAAAAAAATTGAGGTATAGTTGATTTACAATAATATGTTTCAGGTGTATGACATAGTGATTCACAATTTTTAAAGTTTATACTCCATTTATACTTATATTGGCTATATTCCCTGTGCTGTACAACATATCCTTGTAGCTTATTTATTTTACACATATATTTCTACCTCTTAATCCCATACCCCTATCTGGCTCCCCCCGCTTCCCTGTCCCCACTGGCAACCACTAGTTTGTTCTCTATATCTGAGTCTATTTCTTTGTTATATTCACTAGTTTTATTTATTTATTTTAAAAATAAATTTATTTATTTTAAAAATAAATTTATTTTAAAAATAAATTTATTTATTTTGGCTGCATTGGGTCTTCGTTGCTGCGCATGGGCTTTCTCTAGTTGCGGCGAGTGGGGGCTACTCTTCATTGGGGTGTGCGGGCTTCTCATTGCGGTGGCCTCTCCCGCTGCGGAGCACTGGCTCTAGGCATGCGGGCTCGGTAGTTGTGGCTCGCGGGCTCTAGAGCACAGGCTCAGTAGTTCTGGCACACGGGCTTAGTTGCTCCGTGGCATGTGGGATCCTCCCAGTCCAGGGCTTGAACCCGTGTCCCCTGCATCAGCAGGCGGATTCCTAACCACTGAGCCACCAGGGAAGTCCCTGTTTTATTTTTTATATTCCACGTACAAGTATTTATCTTTCTCTGACTTATTTCACTTAGCATGATACTCTCCAGGACCATCCATATTGTTGCAAATGGCAAAATTCCATTCCTTTTTTATGGCTGAGTAGTATTCCATTGTGTGTGTGTGTGTGTGTGT
>NW_020172162.1:4024015-4096021 GCF_003031525.2 Neophocaena asiaeorientalis asiaeorientalis
TGTATATATATATATATATATATATATATATGCCACAGCTTCTTTATCCTTTCCTCTATTGATGGACTCGTAGGTTGCTTCCATACCTTGGCTATTATAAATAATACTGCTATGAACATTGGGGCACATGTATCTTTTTGAATTAGTATTTTGTTTCTTTCATATATATACACCCAGAAGTGGAATTTCTGGGTCATATGGTAGTTCTAAGTTTAGTTTTTTGACGAATCCGCATACTGTTTTCCATAGTGTCTGCACCAATTTACATTCCCACCAACAGTGTACAAGGGTTCTGTTTTCTCTACATCCTCGCCAACATTTGTTATGTGTCCTTTTTGACGATAGTCATTCTGACCGGTCTGAGGTGATATCTCACTGTGGTTTTGATTTGCATTTCTCTGATGATTAACGATATTGAGCATCTTTTCCTGTGCCCATTGGCTGTCCTTACTTCTTTTCCCCCCAGCTTTATTGAGATATAATTGACTTACAACATCATATAAGTTTAAGGTATACTAGGTAGTGATCACCACAATAAGGTTAGTTAACACATCTACCACCTCCCACAGTTAAATTTTGTGTGTGTGATGAGAACTTTTAAAATCTACTCTTAGCAACTTTCAAATATACAGTACAGTATTGTTATTTATAATCACCACGCTGTATAATACATCTCCAGAACTTATTCATCTTATAACTGAAAGTTTGTACCTTTTGACCATCTTTACCCATTTCCCCCACTCCCTGCCCTTTAGCAACCACCAATCTGTTCTCTGTTTCTATGAGTCTGGTATTTTTAGATGTCGCATATAATGAGAGTATACAGTGTTTGCTTTTCTCCCTCTTTGTTGTTCTATCTGTCCTTTTGCAAAGTGCTAGCTGGCTGCCCCACCGACTTCTGTAATTCTGCTCTTCCCTCTCCCTGCCCCTCCTGCCACATTCTCAGAGCAGAACCAGCCACTTGGCCCCAGCCATGAGGGGTCAGTTTCATGGAGGCCACTTCCAGGGCTCCCTGAGGGAGGGTAGATTCTATCTTGCTAGACCTGGGTGGGGCCTGGGAGGTCTTATGGTCCCACCCATCCCGTGCAAGATGAGGAAGTGAAACCAGAGACACTGGACATGACCTTCTCAATGCCACAGAGGGAGTCAGTGCCAGATCCAGGAAGGAGCTGTCTGGGATTCTTTTTCAATAAATTCTCTTTTCCCCATTCTTCCTGTTATACACCAGGATGGAAAAAGGTGCCAACTTTTCTGGACACTCAAGACTCATGTGGCAGTGAAGGACACAGAAAAGCCAGAGAACCCAGCCTGGGAGGATAGAAGATGCCACTCGGGACTCACTAGTGTCCAGGAATGGAGGGCAAGATGGCAGAGGGAATGGGTCAAGGTCCTTAGAATGTTCCACTGGAATGGTTCTAAGTCCTCAGGAGCTTCAGAATGAAGACTGAGGTATCTCTGTAAAAGATACGCTGAGAAGACTCTTTCTCTTGGCAGAGTTCTTTTTTTTCTTCTTCTATTTTTACCCATTAAAATGGGGAATTTCAAGGATCACTTGCAGGAAGGGGAGAGGCCTATGAGGAGAAGGGGAGTGAGTCATTGCTGAAAACTGAGGACTGGGCGGGGGAGGGGACTGATGCTTTGTTTCAGGGAAGATGAGGCCTTAGTCACAGGATGTGTCAGTTATTCCAGCTTGGCTAATGGCAGTGAACCTAGAAGGACTTTCTTTCACACTGGAATCAGGAACCTAAGCCTTAGGATATTTTGAATTTAAATAAAAAAAATTTTGCTGGAAATTGAAAGAAAAGTGAGTTAAAAGGATTAAACACTTTTGGAATAGTTGAGTACGTGGGTTCCCGCCCAGGCATTACCTCAAGAGAGGAGTGTGTTTAGGTTTTTTTTTTCATTTGTAAACCATTCCATCAGAAATCCGTATGTGGTGCATTTTGCTGCATGAAATTTTTAAATGGTAAATGATTTTAGCTATTTGAACATGTAGATGTTTATCAGAAATACAAAAACAAAGCCCTTTTTTCAGATCCTAATATACAGTTAGAGGCCCAGAATCAGTCTTTAATCAGACGCAGTCGAGAGATTATCGGTATTTAGAGGTCTGAACTATGCTCAGGACTATGGTATGTGTTAAATCAAAGCCATATCTCAGTTCTGGAGGTAGGTTTACATTACGAGTGATGATCTTTCACTTCATTCCAGCTGATTTATTATGTAAGTGAGGCATAGCGTTTGGCTCATAGCAGATAATTCACGTTCTGCAGTGGATCTCCAAGTTTCCGGAAATATCAAGTCATCTAGGTGGCCAGTCCAGTGAAACTGAGCCACTGTCATGTGGCACATGCTTGATAATTTGGCCACACCCCCAGGCTTAAACCCCAGAGGCAGCCAGAGAAACGTATGCATGATTCACGTCTCTTCATCTGTGACTGTCTCCTTAAATTGTGACTTCATTTCCATCAAATAAGCCTTCAGTGGTTCAAACCTGTGACAGTGGCACCCGGGGCAGTTCAGGAATGGGAAAGAAAGGCTTCTGTTTCCTCTTGAAGCCATATGCCTGTGTGAACTGGACACCTATACTTCCGTGTTCACGTGAGAAATGCTCTCCTCCCCGGAGCCCCAGTTCCATGCGTTCAGATGATTTATAGCATCGTAAGAAGGTGTGGCCGTGTGAGCCACGTCAGAGCATGTTAATGCTAACAAGACATGCATCTTTGGAAGGCGCTTAGGAAATGTCTCCAAGCTCCTAAAAGCTAGCCATTTGCCTGTATTAAAATAAACTAGGTGTGCACAGCCTTCCAAGTGCCCCATAAATGGCTGCAGAGGAGGGCATGAGCATGAAGAAAATCACTTGCCTTAATCACTCCGCCTCTTCATACCCTCGAGGAGCCTCAGCCACCAGGCTCACAGGCCTTCTGATGAGGACCCAGTAGAAAGTGGGCCCACCTGCCTCTCCATTAACTTGAATAAACTGTCCCATCTGCACAAGTGAACTACCTTTTCCACGTTTAGACCAATGTCTCAAATTTCTTATAGGCAGGTAGTTAGCCCCTGACTAATTCATATGCACAAACTAATTGGGCAAACGTTAAGATTTGCTAAAAAACCTCAGGCCTAACACAACCCGGTGCGGAAGTGGGTCAAGTAGGCCAAATGCCTATCTGTTGGATGACGCTTCCTTAAGACAAGAGGCAAAGAAGCCAAGCTTTCCTGCAAGGTGGATACAACCTTTGTAAATGGCTGATGACTGTATCTCACTCAGAGCACCCAGGATATGGGACAGGGTAGGACAGAAATGACAAATAAGTCCATCTCACATGCCAAATCCAAAGAGCTACCAGTGGCCACCTATAGCACCTTGTTAAGAAGGATTCTGGGGCAGCATCCAGGCTCACTAGGAAACAGATCTGTGATTGTTTAGCCAAGTCTGCTTCGGGCACAGGATGGAGAGGCAGCAGAGTTTAGCATCCTGGGTAGGTGTCTTAGACAATAGCTAAGAATTCTGTTGATCAATTCTTCCAGCAGGGAAGCCAGATCAAATTTAACTTGGCCTCCAATCTCTACAGGTTTTCTCAATATCCAATACAGACTGAACGAAGCTCCTGCAGGCCACGTAAGAGATTTCCTCTAATCAGGGAGAGCCTTGGGAGCTGAGGAGATTCCTTAAGCTTTCATAGCTTCCTCATGCTTGTTACTTTCAGCGACCGTCATCCGTTTCCACAGAGGAATTAGCAGTAAGTTTTTAAATGAAAGGCGAACTGATTGCTGATTTGCTTGTTTTGAGGGATGAGGTAAAAGTGGAGTCGGGGAGACTGTGCTTTGCCCAGGAGCTGGTCATGGGGGAAGAAAGTGCTCTTTGTTGGTGGTAGCAGCTCTGGAGTGGAAAGCAAAGCAGGTCGAACACCTGGGCCTGTGTGCTGGGAGCTGTGCTGTCCTCCTGGGAGGATAGGTGATGGAGGGGGTGGGCAGGTGAGAGGGAGGTGACACGGACACTGAACAGGTGGGAGTCCCATGTGATTTTTAAAACTACATTGAGAATGTTTTCTGACTTTTCCTCTTACAAAATGATGATTAAAGGAAAATATTGATAATTTGATTATATAAGTGGCAATAAAAGGAACTGACCTACAGTTTAGGTAAAGAGGACATGCATGTAGGTATAAAAATGTCAGCTTCACAACCGAAGACTTGGCCTTTCCTTCTGTAGAAACAGAAGCTATTTCTACTTCTAAATCTATAAATCTATAAAACTACACAAATGGACTAGAGCGTGCTGAAGGGTTTCTTCCAGTTTATTTTTTATTTGTGAATATCATGAAGGCTACACGGATCTCTAATTTCTAAATCACAAAAAAAGTTTCTATCCCTATTAAACTGGCTTCTTTCACTATTCTATATTCCTTCATAAAGCACTGGGGCAGTACTCAATTAAGTCTTTTAAGGAAATTCAGTATAAATTCTTTTCACGGCCCAAATATTCTTTGAAGAATGAAGAAAAACAAAATATGCTCATTTTCCTTGGAAAATTAGCTGAGGCTATTTTTTGAACTGAAACTCTTAAAATTAAATCATTTCACTTGAAAGAAGCCAGAACACACATTCGTTCTCGATGCTCCCTGCCTCTTGCCGGGTGGACGTGTCCAGAGAATTGCCGTGCCAAAATTCTACAAGTCTGGTCTTTAAACCTGTTTTCCAAGCCTGCCCTCCAGTTGTTTGTGGAGAAACATGCCTTTCATGGTAAAGGGAAACATACCCAGTGTCAAGTTCCATGCTGTTAACTCTAAAATTAGAAAGTCTTGGTGGGAGGAGGGCAATGAGTGTAGGAATGATGGTAGTTACTCAGGAAGAAACTTAAATTAGATGGGACTGTACAGATGTTGTAATATGTGTTTTGTTTTATTTTTCTCACGCAGCTGGGGATTTTTATAAGAGGAGCAAGCAGGGGGTGGGGTGCAGGGTGCGCTTCCAGGGAGAGTGTGAGGAGAGAGCTGTGGCCCTTGGTTTACAGTTTGTAACAAAGCAGGAAGCCCTATCCCCCACCCGGCCCCAATTCCTTTCACCCCATAAATATTCTAGTCCTCTGTTTTCTTGATTTTTACTTCTTTTTAAAACATTTTTTAAATTTTATATTGGAGAATAATTGATTAACAATGTTGTGTTAGTTTCAGGTGTACAGCAAAGTGAGTGTTGTACATGTATCTCTTCTTTTTCAGATTCTTTTCCCATTTAGGTTGTTACAGAGTTGAGCAGCGTCCCCTGTGCTATACAGTAGGTCCTCGATGGTTACCTATTTTAAATATAGTGGTGTATACATGTCAATCCCAAATCCCCAACCTGCCTACCCTTCCCTCCTGGTAACCATAAATTCCATTCTCTAAGACTGTGAGTCTGTTTCTGTTTTGTAAATAAGTTCATTTGTATCATTTTTTTTAAGATTCTGCATATAAGTGATATCATATATTTGTCTTTCTCTGTCTGACTTACTTCACTCAGTATGATAATCTCCAGGTCCATCCTTGTTGCTGCAAATGGCATTATTTCATTTTTTTAATGGCTGAGTAATATTCCATTGTATATATGTACCACATCTTCTTTATCCATTTATCTGTTGACGGACATTTAGGTTGCTTCCATGTCTTGGCTATTGTAAATAGTGCTGCTATGAACACTGGGGTGCATGTATCCTTTAGAACCATGTTTTTCTCTGGATATATGCCCAGGAGTGGGATTGCTGGATCATATGTTAATTTTATTTTTAGTTTCTTAAGGAGCCTCCATACTGTTCTCCGTAGTGGCTGTACCAATTTACATTCCCACCAACAGTGTAGAAGGGGGGTTCCCTTTTCTCCACACCCTCTCCAGCAGTTATTGTTTGTAGACTTTTTTGATGATGGCTGTTCTGACTGGTGTGAGGTGATACCTCATTGTATTGATAGTTTTGATTTGCATTTCTATGATAATTAGCAATGTTGAGCATCTTTTCATGTGCTTCTTGGACATCTGTGTCTTCATTTTCACTTCTAAAAGCAAAGTGGAAAGGGCAATGGATGGGTGATAGGTAGGTAGGTAGGTAGATAGATGTGTGTGTGTGCACTTAACTTCGGGAAAGTTCTGAAAACCTGCAGTTCTACCTCTGAACTTTCCCTGCAAATCAACCTCCTCTTATCTTCTTCCCAGTGTATTTGTCCCCAGGACACTGGGGTGTCCTGACCTTTCTGTGTTTCTGAGCAAATCCATGGCAATGTGTGTCCCAGCTTCTGTGTTTCTGAGTATCTGGCTGCCAGAGCTGCAGAGATAGGATGGGAAAGAGAAGGGGTGTGTGTTCAGGCATGTTCTCCATCTGCTGGGGCAAGGGTGCGGTTCTCTTTCCTTTGGCTTTACCAGAAGGGGAGGAAGTAAGTAGATGAGCTCCTTGCCCTGGTCCAGGTAATGTGAGCAGTTTTGCCCTGCAACCAAAGCAAAGTTTCACCAGACCCATGCTATGCCTGTTCATTTGTTTACCTCCTCATTTGTTTAGGTCTTAGGTCATTTTACCTAAATGTTAAGTCTTCCCTTCATGTCTACCGTGGTCATTTAGCCTCTGGAGCACAGGGACTAGGCTTTATTTATCTAAGTCTGTCTTCGGGGCTTGGTACAGCATCTGGTACCTAATGAGAATTCAACAAGCATTTGAACAAGCCAGATCTCTTCAGCACACAGTCACTGACGTCTACCACATGCAAGACCCATACTCAGGACTGTGAGTGGGGGCTTGGGGGTGTCACTGGTGAGTCGGGCACCTTGCAAGGTCACAGTCAGCTGAGGGAGAGGGAAGGCACCTGTGGAGGGGTGCAGATACATCCGTGAGCCTCTAAATCTGACCCTTGCTTCTTGGTGAAGTCTGCATGTTTTAAATCCAGGAAATACTCATTTCTGAGTGGTGTTTCAGGTTTGTAGCCTCCATACTTCTACCATCAGCCACAGCATTCTGCCAGCTGCCCTTTGTGAGGCCCTTCTTTCTCCAGTCTTTGAGGACGCTTTGATTTGGATCCAACAAATGGCCTCCTTCCTGCCCCAGATTCTGTGACACCTCATCCCCATTTCCCACAGCCCACAGCTCTCGACATGGAGGCCTTCTAGTGACCGACCTGGTGCTGTTCGCAGCAGTGGTTTGTAGTAAAACAGCTAAAACTAATCTCAGGTAGAGCATGGGCTTTGTTCTGGAAAACTCCATTGCTACTGTTGGTCTATAGAGCAAAGGGCTCTGAGGACAAGATCTGTAGCCTGGCCCGCTAATGAAAAGCGTGAGAGGAGTGGGGTGTAGGGGAGTGGGCCACATTTACTCTCACGAAATAAAAAATGGAAAAGGCCAGCAGGGTTCTGTTGGTTGCTAGCTGGCAACAGTGGTGAGGGACACAGGCGGAGGCTGGGGTCTGGTTTTGAGCCACCGGAGGAGCACGGAAATTGTGGACAAAGTTTGCTGCTTTGTTTTAAACAATTGAGATGATGCTGCCAAAGGGGGAAAGTTTGAAATCTGAACCTCGTGGCCGAAGTTACTGGCCAATTCTCCTTTTATTTGACATTAAAATGTGGTGTAAATAAACACCCTTAGGTAGTTTGGAAATGTAATGCCACAGGGAGGTCCCACAGGAGGCCCAATGGGGCCACCTGTGTCTGGAAGCCCGGAAGCCCGCCCCCCCCCCGCCCACAAGGTCTCTATTTTAATGTGATTCCTGTCCAGTGGTGGGTGAGCTGGAGGCATCCTCTGTGCTTGTGTCTGGGCTGTAGATGGAGAGCTGGGGAGAAGGATGGCAGTGAGACAGTTCTCCAGCCTGGCCCTGGGACTTGACCTCGGAAGAGTGAGACCTTTGGAAAAACTAGAGAAAGCTATGCACATATCGTTTTTTTTTTTTTTAACATCTTTATTGGAGTATAATTGTTTTACAATGGTGTGTTAGTTTCTGCTAGTTGGTAGTTTGATAGGGATTGTACTGAAGCTGTAGATTGCTTTGGGTAGTACAGTCATTTTCACATTGTTGATTCTTCTAATCCAAGAACATGGTATATCTCTCCATCTGTTTGTATCATCTTTAATTTCTTTCATCAGTGTCTTATAATTTGGCATAGGGTGTCCAGCACTGTAGCTTGCTGGTCGTTGAGTGAAGCTGGGTGTTGGTGTTGAGACGGAGATCTCTGGGAGATTTTCACCGTTTGATGTTATATGGAGCTGGGAGGTCTCTTGTGGACCTGTGTCCTGAAGTTGGCTTTCCCATGTCAGAGGCACAGCACTGACTCCTGGCTGTAGCACCTAGAGCCTTTCATCCACATGGCTCAGAATAAAAGGGAGAAAAAGTAGAAAGAAAGAAAGAAAGAAAGAGGATAAAATAAAATAAAGTAAAGTAAGATAAAGTAAAATAAAGTTACTGAAGTAAAAAAATAATTAGTAAGAAAAAAAATTTTAAGTAAAAACAAAAAAACAAAGAAACAAAAAAAAAAAACCGGACAGACAGAACCCTAGGACAAATGGTGAAAGCAAAGCTATACAGACAAAATCTCACACAGAAGCATACACATACACACTCACAGAAAGATGAAAAGGGGAAAAAATAATATATCTTGCTCTCAAAGTCCACCTCCTCAATTTGGGATTATTCGTTGTCTATTCAGGTATTCCACCAATGCAGGGTACATCAACTTGATTATGGAGATTTAATCTGCTGCTCCTGAGGCTGCTGAGGGAAATTTCCCTTTCTCTTCTTTGTTCGCACAGCTCCCGGGGTTCAGCTTTGGATTTGGATCCGCCTCTGCGTTTAGGTCGCCTGAGGGCATCTGTTCTTCGCTCAGACAAGACGGGGTTAAAGGAGCAGCTGCTTCAGGGACTCTGGCTCACTCAGGCCGAGAGGAGGGAGGGGTGCGGATGCGGGGTGAACCTGCGGCGGCAGAGGCCAGCGTGACGTTGCACCAGCCTGCGGCGCACCATGTGTTCTCCCCGGGAAGTTGTCCCTGGATCCCGGGACCCTGGCAGTGGCGGGCTGCACAGGTTCCCCGGAGGGGAGGTGTGGATAGTGACCTGTGCTCGCACACAGGCTTCTTGGTGGCTGCAGCAGCAGCCTTAGTGTCTCATACCCGTCTGTGGGGTCCGCGCTGATAGCTGCGGCTTGCGCCCACCTCTGGAGCTCCTTTAAGCAGCACTCTTAATCCCCTGTCCACGCGCACCAGGAAGCAAAGAGGGAAGAAAAAGTCTCTTGCCTCTTCGGCAGCTCCAGACTTTTTCCCGGACTCCCTCCCGGCTAGCCGTGGCGCACTAACCCCTTCAGGCTGTGTTCACGCAGCCAGCCCTCTCCCTGCAATCCGAGCGAAGCCAAGCCTCAGCTCCCAGCCCCGCCCATCCCAGCGGGTGAGCAGACAAGCCTCTCGGGCTGCTGAGTGCCGGTCGGCACTGATGCTCTGTGCGGCAATCTCTCCACTTTGCCCCCGCGCACCCCTGTTGCTGCGCTCTCCTCCGCGGCTCCGAAGCTCCCCCGCTCCGCCACCCACCGTCTCCGCCCTCGAAGGGCCTTCCTGGTGTGTGGAAACCTTTCCTCCTTCACAGCTCCCTCCCACTGGTGCAGGTCCCGTCCCTATCCTTTTGTCTCTGTTTATTCTTTTTTCTTTTGCCCTACCCAGGTACGTGGGGAGTTTCTTGCCTTTTGGGAGGTCTGAGGTCTTCTGCCAGCGTTCAGTAGGTGTTCTGCAGGAGTTGTTCCACGTGTAGATGTATTTCTGATGTATCTGTGGGGAGGAAGGTGATCTCCGGGTCTTACTCTTACGCCATCTTCCCCCTCTCCCCTGGACACATCTTCCTGTTCACAATACATACCACACATGAGCACAGGAATAGATGCAGTTTCAGAGGAATCCCGGGTCCCCTGAGCTTCATAATTCCTTTGCTCCCGATGGTCTGGCCTCCCTTCACCTCCAAAATCAACTCTGAGTCCCTATTCCAGTGCTCAAACCTCCCAAGGCATGGCCCAACCTTCCCCTCTCCCCATGTCCCACTGCACGTTTTTACCACAGAGGATTTGGAGATTCCCTGAAGGTGCCAGGCACATCCAGGCCCCAGGCCTGTGTTCCTCCTGTGCTCCTTCTGCCTGCTTCTCTCTCTCTCTCTGCCAAATCCCAATTCACCCCTCAAGGTTCCTTTGAACTGATGCTGCTTGAATGAGGGCTTCCGTAGCCTTTCAGATGGAAGTGATTGCTCTCTTGTTAGCATTTTCAAAGTGGTTTGACTTTATTACACGCATCAGATGATAGTGGCTATTATTTCACCTCCTGTGTGTGTCACATGACGCCATCTACACCAATGGATTATAAGCTACTTGAGGTCAGCCATGTATGTCACTCTACCATGTATCCTCCTTAGGATCCAGGATAATGTCCAAGTTTGAGGTTTGAGGGGCTTAGCAATGCTGGAGAGAATAGATGATAATGGCAAAGAAGCTCCCCTACCTCGAGATGAACAGGGATCTGGGCAGGGATGGGGCTGCAAACGACAGATGCCTGGAGTCCTGCAAACACATGAAAAGAGCTTGGCTCTGTGTGACTGGGAGGCCCCACCCAGCAGAGCCCCAGACCCTAACACCTTTTTTTTTTTTTTCAGACCCTGACACCTTTTATGGGGCTAAAAAGCAAAGGGAAAGCTCAGAGAGTGCAAGATGGCATGAAATGGGCTTTTAAAAATGATTATAATATACATTTTTGCATACGGCATCTAGTAAAAGTTTTCTGGCAAAAAGCTACCATCATTCATATTTCATGTGAAACTCCAGCCCCTTATAGCATTTTTGACTCTTACAGTCCCCCCTCTCTTTTTCTTAAACCAAAGGGTTCTTTGCTGTTTACCAAACAATTTAGGCCTTGTTCTCATTTTTCACTTGGGATGTTTTAAACGCTCTCGGGAAACAGTCCTACCATTCAGAAATTCCAAAGATATCCGTGAGCCTTTATTTTTCTTCAAGGTTACAGGAATTTTCCCTGGAAACTATTTGAGTTTGCATAGAATTTTTGCCTTTCATGTCTCTTCCTGCTTTTAAAATGAGTTTCGGTAAATCCAAGTCTCTGAACTGATATTTACTTATTTATTTTGCCACATTTAGCCTGTCTAAATATGCTTTGTCATTAAAAAACAAAAAGTAATTTCAGGCCCTCCCCCTAAATTTTCTTTTAAAAATTAACTGGGCAAGATATCACAGTGTGTCATTTATTACCTTCATCATTAAGCTGGTATTGACATTAAAAGAGGAAGCCAACTGAACATTAAAAAGACATCTTTTGGCATCTCTCTTAACAGTCTGAACGAAACCTCGAAAGCCATTCCACCTTCTGGTCCCAACTTTGTTAATTAGACCCCTGAGTATGCCAAATTTCAGGAACTCTTTTATCTTTATGCTGAGACACGACTCCAGAGAGAATGAAATACATTGGGTTTTCTGGTGCAAACAAAAGTTTGCACATCTGAGACACCAAGGGCAGGATGCTGCCGACCTTGCTTCTCGCCCGACATTTTGGAGCAGAAAATGACAACCTTGGCACGGTGGCCTCTTCCATACGACAAGTGTGCTGGCTGCAGAGCCACTTCTGGATCCCAGCAATCTGTCCCATCCAGGCTCAGTACAAGCTGTGGAGCCCAACCTGGAGCCAGATTCTGCAAACCGGCTCCCGCACTACAACTGGGGACCCAGGAGGAGGAACTTCCTGGGAGTGAGAGCACTGCCTGGCCTGGTGGGCCCTTCCGGGGAAGAGTTGAAGGAACCTCTAAAGAATACACAAAAATGGAGAGACATCTCTCCTAGCATGGCCCTGAAATTAAAAGGGGCACCTGGAGGGTCCTGAAATGCTCTGTACGTGCTTGTACAGTTGGGTTTGATCAGGTTTAGTGGGAAGCTCACAGATTTGGGATCATGTGACCTGAGGTCATCACACTTCCTCCTTTAGTAGTTCTGCATCCTCAGGAATGTCATTTAACTTCTCTGGACCTGTAAAATGTGGAGAAAAGCATCTGCTTCTCTTCCCTCTGGGTTGCTGTGAAAAGTGAGTTGATGACCTATAAAATGCCACTAAACAGAGGTGGTGGCCTCATGACTATCTGGGGCTCTGGGCTAAGAGTCCGTACTCAGAGAAGGCGCCCTGACCTCCAGGCAGCTAGCTTTTGACTTGACTTTACCGAGACTTTTGGCTTCATGGTTATTTGTTGAGGCTCATCACCCTGCTGTAGTCTCACCTGTCCTCCTGCATCACCTGCGACCTTTGGTCGAACACTTCCTACACCCCTCTATCTATGCCTCTGCTTCTCCCTCTGGAAGATGAGTCTGTTCCCTAATTCCGCCTATCTCGAGGAGACCTATGAGAGCAAATCAGATTCATTCACTGAACCAGCATCTATTGAAGCTCTACTCTGTACCCTAAGGTAGAATCATGAATGAAAGGAAACTCCGGCCCTAGAAGAAGAGACCAGTGATCAGTCAGTTCTGGGCAATGCAATTAGGTTACAAAAGAAGAATGGGGACAATGCCATGGAGGCTACCGTGAGCCCTACGCTTAAAGAGCAGGGTTAGAAGGGATCTTCTTGCCAACATAATTTCATAGACACCTCTACAAAGGAATCTGTGCTGTGCTCATTGAGGGAGAGATGGTGAAAGCAGGAACCGTTCAGCCTTCTTGCAGAGGTTTGGTCCCCGAAACACCCAGAGACCAGGGAGAGAGAGGTTTCCACGCTTCTTACCAAGTTCTCAGGCCTATTGTCCGGGGAGTGTCCTGAGCAGCCTGGAGTGGAGACGTCCTGTACCAAACGTAGGGTTATATCACACCCAGATGCTTTGCTAACTTGCCCACTGAAAGTCATTTCTTAATGGGGCCAAAGTAACACTTAGCAGTCACAGTGTTTGATAAGGTGATAATGAGTGATCAAGCCACAGCACACCAGAGAGAAGTCAGGAATGCAAGAGGTCAACCTTCCCTGACTCACCGGTGGGATGACTTTTCCCAGCCACACCTTGCAGCTGGTGGAGAGGTCTCATCCCATCCTCTGCCTATAGCTGAGGGGAGGACATCATCTGGATGCAGATAAGGTGAGCAGGGACAGGTGGCCATAGTGCCAACTAAATTATACAGAAATTATTTCATTCATTCATTCTTCTATTCACTTATAACTAGTTATCAAGTGTGCTGGACTTGGTGGGATATAACCAGGAAATTGCTTCTTTTTTTCTCTCTCTCTTATCACTGCACTTCCAAACTGCTGTCAAATCTTCTTTCATTGGGCAACATCTCAGGCAGATCCCAGAACTATTCAGTCCCTTTCAGGTATTAATGAACTGTCCTTATGTTAGAGTATTAAAAAAGTCCAGTCCAATATGCATTTATAACTGTTTCCTGCCATATTCAAATTCCTGCCTCTTCCCTCAGCTCAGGTTTGACCCAAGCTCAAAAAGTTTGCATAGTCTTTTATGATTGCATTGTCTCTTGCCTTTCACTAGCTGCTCATGACTCCCCGAGGTAGAGGAAGAGAGGGGAGAAGAGGGGAAGACGCAAAAGTGTCTTTTTACTTGGCGGGGTCTGCTGTAACAGCCATTGGTGTCCCCTGAATACAGATGTTCTGGTACTGGTTCTTTCTCTTAGAAGGCACTTTAGTGAGTTCCTTGGACCTGCCCCATCCCCACTGGCTGACTCTTAGGACTCCCCTTCAGCTTCAGAGCAATGGGATACCCCACATGGCCGTCTAATGTCAGGTTCGCCTCTCCATAGCAGAGAAAGGCCCTTGGCTGGTCCTGTAGAAGACTCAAGCCCTGCTACCATCCTCAGGGTTCACGTGGTCCACAGAGAAACTTTTCACCTATTGTCTCAAGTCCCTGTAGCTCAGCGAGCGGTCCACCAAGAAGGGAGATTTTATCTCTGCTCCTCCCCCACTCTCTGAATGGTCCATCCTCACTTGGCTCAAACATGGGGGAAGCACTTCCTCCCCTCCTCCAATGAGAGGAAAAGGAAAATAAATGAATGCACAGTACTTCTTACTAAAACTCCCTTACAATCAATCTAAAATTATATCTATATATCTGTATCTGTATCTCTTGTTTTTGGCCAACTCCTAACAAGTCTTACGTGGAGAGAAGCTGTATCTCTCTTTGGGCCACTTGTTACCCATCTCAGTTTTGGGCATCAGCAGAAGTTCTCAAACAACAGAAAATTTCCAGTTTAACCCTCTGTTATTCACTAATTCATTCATCCACAATATTTATTTAGCAAATACTCATCCAGTGTGTACTGTGTGCCCAGGACTATGCCTAGGTGTACCCAGTAAAGGGCAAAACTGTCCTGGCCCTGGCCTCCTTCTGGGTGTGCTGGGTGGCTCCACCATTGCTGGCCTCTTGAAACCTTTCCAGAACATCTACATTTAATTAATCCAATACCCTATCAACTGGAACTGTGCTATTCAGCACTGATACATGACGGCTTCAAAGACAGTTGTAACTTCATGTTTGTAATAATGGTCCCAAGTCCCGCAAGATCCTAAAGTGTCTTTGAATCATCACTGGTAACTTCATCATCATCATTGTTTTAGTGTTGACTGTATTTTGCTGATATCTGATTCTTTAGCAAGTACAAACTTAGTTATGTTTCTATTTTAATACTAAATAGACATATGCTCTAAGGTAGAGATGGTTACCTATAATCAGAATACTTACTAAACCATAACTTCCCATTATTTGACCAGGCTGGGTTCAGAACATTTTCCTGTTTGTTTATAGAGTACATCATAATTCTATAAAGTGTACATATGTACATGTGTATGTAAATTTTTTCCAGTTTTTTGGGGGGCATGTGTATTTTATTAGATTGCATTTTCCTGGTATTTTCCCTTTTATCTAAAAAATAAAAGTGCCCACTTTCCTGGCTTCAATGGATAACTCATTGAAATATTTAATTTAACTTGGTTTTTTTAATGCAAAGTTATGTGTTTTTAAAACCCTGCTCCTGTTCTTGGCACTGCCAATCAAAAACATTCAACTTAGAATGTCTGCCTTGTTCTTGAAGTTGGAGTCTATGTGTTTTGATTTTGTGGGATTTTTTTTTTCCATCTCATTAAACCTCAGCAGAGACGAACAGTTTTGATCTTGTGCAGGGAAAAACACCAGCGAGTCTTTAGTGTTGCCAACTATTCCATTTAAAAAGTCTTGCACTTTAACCCCAGTTCCCAGATGTAATATCTAAATCTCGTTAACCTTATAAATATGATTTTTCAGGAGCAAAGAACTTCTCCCTTCTTCCTTATTATGTCTCATTTGCATAGTCCAAGTGTCGGCAGATAATAATATCTTAAAGAGCACTGAAGCATGAGAATACCTACATACTTGCAAATGTGTTGTGAAATATACCCCATTAGTCACTTTATATTTGAAAGGCAGAAAAATAGGCACTTAGCAACAACATGCTGCTGCTTGGGATTAAAGAAAAGCCATTTTACATCCAGGAAATATTACCCTTTCTTTTGGGGGCTGTCAGTGTAGCGCATTTAATTACACAGAAGACTCTCACAAGGAGACTGGGCTGTTGATCGTCCACGTGCGTGATGAATGACAGTAATGACATCCCCAACGATGGCTTTTGGTGGAGGAGATGGGGCTCATTGGGAGCCTTCCGTTCAGGTTCATAAGTCAGTCCTGTGCAGAGAGATCCCGAGATTCTGCTTGAGAACTGCGCTTTCCCTCTGGAAAGCCCTTCCTTCCTTCCTCTCTTCCCCTCGGAGTGGATTCTGGGGTGGGAGTGCCTGTCCCCAGAACCCAGAAGTAAGAATCTGGCACTTAACACCCTTTCAGGACCCACTTTTCCCCACAGGCCACGAGGAAGAGCATGAAAATGCTGAGCCCACATTAGCATCTAATTAGATTGAATTTCCAGAAGGTTCTCTCTCACACCAGTTAGGACATGTACAAAGTAACAGGAGGCAAGCAAAAGTGATGAAGAAGGAAGAAAACGTTCCAAACCTCACTTTCAGCTGGAGAGAAATTCCTCGAAGAACCCTATAGGTGCTTGCCTCTAGGCCAGTGCAGAGGACAGCCCACCAAGCCCCCAAGGCCACTCTACAGACATTTGCTGAGCCCTTGAGGATACACAGCCCTGCCCTCCAGCAGTTCCCCTTTGGGCAGGGGAGCTTGGCACCCAGGAGACTTCCCAGAAGCAGGTTGTTCTCTCTGTGTCATGGGGACTTGAGAGTAGGCAGAAATTCCCACTTGATCAAGTCAACATCTTGCCTTCAAGTCTTGGCTTCCGTTGGTTAATAGAGGGATGTAAAGTGAAACAGTGGGGATTCGCACGCATGGGAAAGCCAGGGCTAGAGGAGAGATCGACTCTCCCTCTCTCCTTAAATAAATAAAAAGACGGAAAGCAGTAAGGGAGGGAGGGAGAAAGAGATAGAGCCAAAAATGGTACCCACGAGAAATAGATAGTGGCAATGACTGCACAACGATGTGAATGTAATTAATGCCACTGAATTGTGCACATAAAAATGGTTAAAATGCCAAATTTTATGTTATATGTACATACTTACCACAGTTAAAAATAAATAGTGTAATATGCCTCAAACCATTGAACTGTACATTTTAAATGTGTGAATTGTATGGTATCTGAATTTATATCTCAATAAAGCTGTTTTTCAGAAATTTGTTATCCATGAGCTGTTGCATATGAGCACAGACACAGGACAGCAGGAGAGATCGCCAATTTCTGAGTTAATCTACTTTGGGTGGAGACGTCAGAGTGAGGACTAGACAAAGGTAGGGAGGAGAAATGTAACACGTCTGCTCCCTGTTTACAGGTGCCCTGGAGGAAGGGAGAAAGATGTAAAGTACGATGGATGCTAAAACAATATCATAATAGTACAGGCTTCAAATAGTTTTATAAGAGGGAGGATTCTCTGCTCTCTCTATGTACTTTGTTTTCAAAGTCGGAGGTATGGCCAGCTCTGCCTGTAGAGGCTGGTGTGACTGGTATGAAGGTGTGGCAATTAAAGATCAAGCCGAAGCTCCCATTTCCCCATGAAGCATCTGACTGTGCTTAGGAATGCAGCACATCTCTTTCGATTATGCCTTGGAGCCAATGTCCCTTTTCCTGGAGGCACACCTTCAAGGTCAAGGGGGCGTGGTAGAGGTGATGCTGGGTCTGGGTCAAAGACTGCCTCCCTTCCTGGGAGACTTTGAGTGGCTGGTGGGTCGTCGCCTGGGCTTCTTTGGCCATAAGATGCTGCTGCTGATACCTCCCATGTCTTCTCCCTGGAGTAGTGTGAGAAGTGAAATCCAAACAACGTGATAAGTGAGCCTTCAGTAAACTGTGAATCACCGCCCTTGTGGAAGTTGTTCTGGGTGCACATGATAGAAAACCTAATAAGTGAGCGAAAAAAAGAAGGCGCTGAGTTGAAAGGATACTGGGAAACCTCTCAGACCACGGGCAGGGAGTGAGGGTCTGAGAGCTGGGAAAACAGGCAGCTCACTCCCTTTGGCTCCTCTGCACATTCACCTGTCCTCATTTTCCTCCCTCTCTGCAGAACGTCTTCTTTTGTTCTGGCTTGCAGGCCAAATATGGTCACCCTGTGGCACCTGCGATCGCACACCCTCCATTCAAGCCATGAGCCCAGACTTTTCTCCCAGGTCCTCATTCACATCGGTTCAGCCTGGGCTGGGGGTGCACTCCTTGTCCGACGAGCCGTGAGTGTGGGCAGGGGTCACACCTTTGTCCATCCCTGTTGGTATGAACTGGGCAGGTACCAGGAGAGGTGCCTTCTACAAACATGATGGCAACATCTAGTGGCCTGATTACAGCAGTCAACGGAAGAGTGAGATATGATTTTAAGAACCTCCTCTCATAGTGTCCCTGTCTCTGCTGTTTTCTGTGAGTCCTGTCCTATGAGCTCTGTGGAGCCTGGCCCTGACTGGGCACTGAGGCCAAGCAAAGTGAACCAAGGTGAGGCTGGAGGCCTGTCAGTGAGTGGGGCTGGGCCTGTGGGGTGCCTCGGGGGCCTTGAAGCCACCCTGCAGCTCCTCTGAAACGGGACCAGGCTGTTCTGCTTGTGCCCAGGGGTCCGTGTTGCATTTCTCACAAAATATTTTACAAATGAGAGTGGGTACAGGTCATAGAAACCCATTTTAAGCTATAGCTTCAACAAAAAGAGATTATTCTGGGGCTGCTTTTCTGGATCCCTCTGTCCTTTCCCTCCTGCTCCCCTTTGAGCCCTTCTTCTGTTTCCCGGTTGTCCACTCAGAGACAGACATGGTGAGTCCTGCATTGATGTCCTCCCATGAAAGGACAGTGGGGAAGATGCTGAACTAAGGGCTGCTGACTTTTTTTCCTTCTTTTTCTTTCATTGCCTGTGGTCTGCAATTACCCATTCCCCTCTTGGCCTTCAGAGCTGTGAGAGGGTGAGCAGGTGTTGAGAGCAGCTCCGTTCTTTTTGAGTCAATCTCATTACGTGGAAAAGATCCAACTCTCTCTGGGGAGCTGGCAGCTCCTCCAAGGCCAGACCACTCGGCAAGGCTCCCAAGAGCAGTGCTAGCCTGTTTGGCGTCATGAGGAGCTGGGCCAGGCCTGCTCGCCTCGCCTCCATGAGCAGGTTGCTTCTCAAACAGATGTACAGATAATTGGATGCCTTGGACAGACTGCAGTGGTGTAAGGTAGCCACCTTACCAGGCTTGCAGGAAAGAAAAAAGAACAGCTCTCAGCTGAGGACACTTCTTCCCCTCGGGTCTGTGCCGTCCTTCCGTCTCTCTTCCATCCTCCTCTGCTGTTGGACACAGGGAAGCCAGTGACTTACCTCTGGCCTTAGGCCTGCTCCGCGTGCCATAGAAGATGCTGGTGGTGGGAAGGGCAAGGGAGAGAGGGAGGGGAGGTATAAAGAAGAGCAGGCCTCTTCGTTGCCCAGAATCTAAGTGGGCGAACACATTGAAGGTCCCTGCAGGACTTGAGCCTTAAGGATTAACTCTTAAGAAGCTACCAAGGTAAACAAGTACATGATTACATTCACGGCTAGTTATTTGATAATAATAACTGGCATCTGTTCCCAGCACGGTTCCAATCAGCTTACATTTGTCAGTTCGTTTAATCTTCACAGTTCTACAAGGTAGACACTTAGATTAGCTCCATTTTACAAATGAGAAACTCGAGGCACAGACTGGTAAATACTGTGCCCAATTTCATAGGGCGAACAATGGCAGAACCAGGATTTGACCCCAGATAACTCACCTCCAGAGTCACTCCTTCAACTGCTTCCCGCGTTATCAGCCTCTCGTGATACAAATTAAACACGGAGGACAGGGTGGAATCAGTCTTTCCTCTTGTGTGCTGTGATAATATAAAAGATGCTACTAGGGAGAAGAAATATTTTTAAAGTCTAACCATTGGAAAAGCAAGTGTTAGCAACAAAAAGTTTCATGACCCATTCAAACCTCAGCGGTTAGTTTCCAATTCTGCTAACTTCCCACAAGAGTAAAACTGGCTGTTCTCACTGCTGTTAACGGAGAGGAGCTGTGACCTTAATGTGCAGGGGGAGGGAGGGCCAGTCATTATTTAAGCAATGTGATCTGATGGGAAGGCGGTGCTGGAAAGTGAACAAAGGTGGGAATTATTGCACCGCAGCTCTCCCTGACATTTATTGTGATTTTAAAATCTGTGAGCATATGGTAACTGCTGGAAGCATGGAATAGCAGTTGGAAACCATAGACTTAAGGAACAAACAAGCTACTCTTTTTTTCTTTTTTGAAAGGGAACATGCTATTTTTTAAAATTGAAGTATAGCTGATTTACAATATTATATTAGTTTCAGGTGTAGAACATAGTGGTTCAATATTTTTATAGATTATATACTCCATTTAAAGTTATCAGAAAATATTGGCTATATTCCCTGTGCTGTACAATATATCCTTGTAGCTTATTTATTTTATATGTAGTAGTTTGTACCTCTTAATCCCCTACCCCTATGTGGCTCCTCCCCACTTCCCTCTCCACACTGGTAACCACTAGTTTGTTCTCTAATATGTGAGTCTGTTTTTTATATTTTATTTTTTAGATATAGATATGTTTTATTTTTTATCATTTTATTTTTTAGATTCTACATATAAGTCATAACATACAGTATTTGTCTTTCTCTTGTACTACTCCTTCACTTTACATCACCTTTTCCCACAACCCATTTTTGCTCCCAAATCTGAAGAAGACCCAAGAGGAAAGTCCAGAACAAGATATCTCCTCTTCTTCAATCCATCCTCCACACATCATGTAAAAGAGTTTTTCCTCTCCTGTAACAGAAGTTAGCATTTTGGTTCTTGGCTATGGTATTTCTATGTGCTATGCCCTTTCCTGGTTTTGGTTGGATCTTAAATTCCACCTCTTTGTTTTATAGGGCTGGATGGAGAGCTGGAAATGTGGGGATGACATTTTGTTTGAGATCCATGGTGGCCCTTGGGAATTCAGGCCAAGGGCTACTTCTCTTGCCAGTTGAGGGAGCCCCACTGTGTGGCTAGGCAAAACCCACCCCCTCCCCTACCTGGTTATCCAACAAACTCTGAATCTTTCCCCTCTTCTCTGACTCCTTTGGGTGCATCCTGGTGGTGATGTCCATCCCCCTCTCTGTGCCTGGTGCTGACTCCACTTAGCCTCTGTCTTAGTCTGTTCAAGCTGCTATAACAAAAATACCATAGACTGGGTGGCTTATAAACAACAGAAGTTTATTTCTCACAGTTCTGGAGGCTGGGAAGTCCAAGGTCAAGATGTCAGAAGATTTGGTGTCTGGTGAGGGCCTGCTTCCTGGTTCTTAGATGGCTGTGTCTTCTTTTTTAAATTATTTATTTATTTATGGCTGCGTTGGGTCCTCGTTGCTGCACGTGGTCTTTCTTTAGTTGTGATGAGCAGGGGCTACTCTTTGTTGTGGTCAGTGGGCTTCTCATTGTGGTGGCTTCTCTTGTTGCAGAGCATGGGCTCTCGGTGTGCGGGCTTCAGTAGTTGTGGCATGCAGGCTTCAGTTGTGGCTCGTGGGCTCTAGAGCACAGGCTCAGCAGTTGTGACGTGTGGCCTTAGTTGCTCCGTGGCATGTGGGATCTTCCCGGACCAGGGATTGAACCTGTGTCCCCTGCATTGTCAGGCAGATTCTTAACCATTGCGCCACCAGGGAAGCCCCGGCTGTGTCTTCTTGCTGTGTCCTCACATGGCAGAAGGGCTGAGGGAGCTGCCTGGGGTCTTTGTTATGAGGGCACAAATCCCATTCATGAGGGCTGTACCCTCATGACCTAATCACCTCCCAGAGGCCCACCTTCTAATACCATCACTTTGGGGGGATAGGTTTCAACATTTGAATTTTGGTGGGGGGCGGGGAGACAAATATTCAGTCTCTAGCAGCCTCTCTCACTATCTAGTTTACATGTTTTGTCTCTTCTAAATGGTAAGATTCTGGAGGGTCTGAATCATGTTTTCTTTCTTTTTTTTTTTTTTAATCATATCTGTTTTTTAAGATCTTCACATGACTCCCCAAAGTTTCTAGAATCTACACAAAAAAATTGACCAAGCTTCTAACTAGTCAAAGCAATGAAGAAAATACAATTAGATACAAGAATCACAGAGTTCACAAAATAAAAACAAAGCAGTGATTATAAGTAACTATGCAATAAATTTGACAATCTGGATAAAATTGATAAATTTCTTTCTTTTTTTTTTTTGATGCAGCTTACCAAAACTGACACAAGAAGAAATAGAAACCCTGGAGTCTTTATCTATCAAAAAGAAATGATTTTGTAATTAATCAGAGGCTTAAAAGCATTAAATTCTATACACATTCATATGAAAGTTCAGCAAGTTAGAAACAGAAGGAACCTTATCCAATCTGATAAAAGTGGAGATCAAATGACAGAACTGCCCATGAGGGACTTAGACTTGGGTCACAGGCAGAGTTGCCCCATAGCTAGTAGTGTGGAACAAGTTAGGGACCGTTTTCTCTGACACTGGCACCTTGTGAAGTGGGAGTTTGGGCATCTAGAGACAGCATAGCCATGACATTCTTATGTCCACTGGCAGGGGTAAGGCTCTGCCGTGCAGTTTCCCAGACAATGGGCATGAATGAAATGGGCATCTGGGCAGGACAGGGAAAGCTGTGTTAGGCGCTTCCAGAGGAGTGAAGTCAGGATAGCAGAAGGGGTTATGACTGGAAGGGACATGCAAGGGGCTTCTGGGGCACTGGGAATAATCTCTTTCATGATCTGGGTGCTGGTTAAAGAGATGTGCTCAGTTTATAAAGATCAATTCAGCTATCCGCTTTTAATATGCGCACTTTTCCCTCTGTGTATTACACTGCCATAAAAAGGATTTTAAAATAATTTAAAATGCTTTTAGCCTCTATGTGTCCAGCACCAGGAGTTACAAAGATCCCAGTGCCTTGGCCTCTTCCCTTGAAGTTCAAGGGACTCAGAGTCTAGGGACTCCTGAGCCAAGGGACTCAGGAAAGCTCCTGTAGAGAGGCCACGGTAACGCAGCGTGAGAAGCACTCCTTCAGTGTGGCTGCAAGGGGACTGGGAGAGTCAGAGAAAGGGGCCCGAACTCTGCCATGGAGGGTCACGAAAAGTGAGTTTTAAGCTGAGGCTTGGAGGATGGGTAGGAGCCTTTTCCGTAGACCAATGTGCAGATGTTGGGAAGGGGAGGAGGAGAAATGGTGGGAGGGAGGACATTCCAGGTCTATGAGAAGAGAAGATAAAAAACTGCCAATCTCCAGTCCCATCAAAGACACAGTCACAGTAGAATAAATAATGTCCCTCAAAGCAAAATATGCAGCCTATTAATATAGGCATATGACAGCTATTGGACACATAAGACTTACTGAGAACAGGGGTGTGAACCATGTTTTCTTTTTTTTCTTTCTTTCTTTTTTTGCGGTACGCGGGCCTGTCACTGTTGTGGCCTCTCCCATTGCAGAGCACAGACTCCAGATATGCAGGCTCAGCGGCCATGGCTCATGGGCCCAGCTGCTCCGCGGCATGTGGGATCTTCCCAGACCGGGGCACGAACCCGTGTCCCCTGCATCGGCAGGCAGACTCTCAACCACTGCGCCACCAGGGAAGCCCCACATGTTTTCTTTATTCACTGCCTGCCTCATTCTATCAGCAAGCAGTGCTGTCACCCCCCGTGTCCACATACATTCATCTGTTTTAGGCTTAATGTTGAGCACCCTGCCTTTGATCAAGAAATGAATCCACCACTTTTCAGAGATTTTCCCGTTTTCTGAATCCCCTTCTTCTTCCCTAACCAAGTTGCTTTGGGAACTAGGGAACTAGCTGCCCCTCCTCTCATAGTGAGAGAGGTCTGGAAGTCAGTTTCATGGGTAAACTGAGGCTCCCCCAGGTGCTTGCCCTTTCACGTAACAAGCTGTCCCAGAAAAACCAGTTTGGACAGCAACTTCTTGTCTAAACACATCTCTAGAAAGCCCCATACAGAGAACACTAGTTTCCTATGTGATATCCACTCTCTCTTTCTTTCTTAGAAACAGACTCACAATGTTATTCCAGATGGCATGTATTCAGTAAAAAGACTATGATTCTCTGCCTCTCTTGTAGAAGATGAAAGCAGAAATTGTTGGATGGAACTTCTGGGAAATACTTTTTGCCATTCCATCCTACGTGCCTCCTGTCATTTG
This sequence comes from Neophocaena asiaeorientalis asiaeorientalis, assembly GCF_003031525.2. Classification (NCBI taxonomy): domain Eukaryota; kingdom Metazoa; phylum Chordata; class Mammalia; order Artiodactyla; family Phocoenidae; genus Neophocaena; species Neophocaena asiaeorientalis. The sequence continues at coordinate 4,047,699 of NW_020172162.1, forward strand.
AAATGTGGATGTGATGGCTGGAGCTGCAACAGCCATATTGAGGTCACAAAGAAAAGAATCACAAAGACACAGTACTAATTTTTTTGATTCTTAAGCCACTGAACCAATGCCAGTAATTATCCACACCTACATTTCCCATTAAAAAAATAGACCATTGTGTTCAAGTCACTGTAGTCAGTTCTGTTACTAGCAACTGAAATTAATTCCTAATTGATACACTGAATTAGAGGGTCGCTCAATGAATACTCAAAGGCCTTAGTTACAGGGAGCTGAACTCTTATAAAGCCACAGTTCTCAGAAATTCTTCCTTTTCTGACAAGCCCTAGTGCCAATCTTCTCTGAGTTAAATGAGATCTTTGTGGTATTCCCAAATTTAACTTCTTCAGTGAAAATGAAACATGAAAGCCACCGGGCTCCCTACCTAGATAAGCAGTTTTAGGAAAGCAAGTCATCTCCGTTTGACGTGTGGTCACCTGGTAAAAGCATTGCTGATACCATGCCTGTGAGCTACATGTTGAAGTTCTCCAACATCTGGCAGCTGAGCTGCTACTGGCTTTTTTAAGCACGAGTAAAACCAAGCATTCAAATGTTCCCAATTTAGCCCCTTAAGCATTACGTTGGGTGCCTCTACCTTGGCCCACAGCTGCCAGCAATTCAAAGCTCTTTCTTATACAGACATTTTCAGTTTTTTTAGTTTGTGCGTTCTCCTCATTCCCAGTAGTGGTAAAGTCACACTGGAGGAATTTTTATAGAGGCAGTCACTGTTGTATCTTACTAGCCATAGGTTTCCCTGGGGCTGGGGTGGTTAGAAGAGATCAGGAAAACCTGCCACGAAGCTGGAAGCCCCGTGTCCTCTTAACCCTTTGTAAAGAGCCGATTCCTCACTGTAGCGAGGCCCTCATCTCAAGCAGCCAGTTTTAAGTCATAGTGGTGCCATCGGGGTGGTGGTAGGAATAGCAAACCCCACTTTCTTTCTCCTTCACACCTGGGCAGGGTGAGAAGCTGGGTCGGTGGAAGGCACAACTGTGGAACAGATGGACTCCATCCTCAAGGGCCAACCATCACATCTTGTGGACCCCTTCATCCGCTGATGGTGCTGCCCAGGACCTGAGGGTTCTTAGACCACCCTTTCTCCGGTCGTGCTCCAGGTTAGTGCCACCTTCTGCAAGAAATGTGTGGAATCAGAGAATATCAGCACTAGAAGGTGCTTCAGAGACTGCCTCACCCCACTTTCTAATTTGACATATGGGTAAAATGAAGTGCATAGCAGAGAGATGACTTGTCCCGAGTCACATTACTAGTTAGTGGCCTAGCTTTAGGTCCTCACCTTAGGCCAGTATGTTTGGCCCAGTAACAGATTTCTTATCTAGCGTTCACTGTGTACGGGGTGCTGGTGTAAGATATATATGGGGTGTGTGTGAGTACAATCTTTCCCATTTTATGCATGAGGAATATAAGGCATAGAGAGGTTAAGTAACTTGCCCAAAGTCACAGCTAGTAAGTGACAGAGTCAGGATTTGAACTCAGGCAGTCTGGCTCTTCTCTTGAGCACTGCACTACCCTGACATACTAGTGTCCAGTCTTTATTCACTTCCGGTCCAGGGGAGGGATCTCTAATAAATTCCTTGGCCAGAGGATTCCTGGCTTGATATCTTACCCCTGGAGGAACGTTTCCCAAAACATGATAGCAAGTGGTACTAAACCAATGAACCAAAACTAAAACAAAACAAAAATAAATTCCATGGTCAAATAAATTTGCAATGTTGTATTAAAACAAATTAAACAGAATTGTTTTTACCACAGAACTTCTCAGGGCCTTTAATATGCTAATGGACATTGTGAATTCTCTAAGAGAGTCTAAAAGCATTTCCTAAACATTTTGGACCATAGAACATTTTTTCATGCAATGATGTCATCACACAACCATGTGGCTTCTGGAAAACTTGATTGAGTAAAAAAGGCAAATTGTGACTTCTTATTATTACGAAAATAGTTTTGACCTGAAGAATCCTCTAAAATGGAAAATAGTTTTGACTCAAAGATACCCCCCCAGGGTTCCCTGGAATACACTTTGAGAACTGATGTCCTAGAAAATAATATATTAAAAATAAGACTTGAAGCACATGATCGTGGGCTAATTATCAACTTACCCTTGTAAAGGACAAGGAGAAAAGCAAATGAAAGAAGATAGGTGTGTTTTAAGAATCGGTCTCTTATTCTACTAACTCCTTATTTTCCCTTTTTCTTTCTTATCTTCTCTTCCCTCTCTTCCTTCCATTTAAAAATTCCTTGTTGCTCCATAAAGGATTTAAAGTCGCTTACTCTTCCAGTGAGTCAACATTCTTGTTGACAGAGACGTATTTAAGAATAAGTAAAGTGTTATTTTAGCGGGGCTCCTGACCCTTCACCCTATCCCCCCAATTCTCCTCGACTTGCACCCTAGCGGTCAACCTGAAATTTCTATCATTAGCATTTTGTTTATCTGGGTAAAGCCATGTCTTTCTAGAAAGAGGCCTGAGTTCAGATACGATTTGGGTATGGCGGGAGGTGTGACACGTTGGGCTACGGCGCCTGAGCCTTTGCACAGGTGGCTCAGATTAGGAAGCTCGTCCTGGATGGGAATCCTGAGGGACTGGGACTCAGGATGGGGAAGTACTGCAGCGGCTACCTGCGTGAGACCCTAGAAAGCGAGGTGCCCCGATGAGAAGTAGCTGCTCTTTCCTTTTTAGGGAGATACCCAGAGGTGCACTTTATTCAATTAACAATCTTACCGGGGGTCTGCCCTTGACCTGAGGTCACTGTGCATTTATACTAGACCAGAGGTCTTTGAACCTGACCTCAACCTTCAGGACAAAGCCAGTGCAGCATTCGGAGAAATCCAGACCAGGTGGGAAAAGTATGTCTGACTGGGTAGCACAGGGTCCTCCTTTGTAACACTGGCCAGTGCAATGTAATGTCCTTTGCTTACAAAGCAGTTACCCTGCGGGAGAATGCTCCCCTCCCCACAATCTGGGACCAGATGGAGAATCACCAGCTGGAGGGACAGTAAGTGTCCTCTCCCTCTTGAGAAGAGCACCACCTCCCACGCTTCTTTGTCTTTTCCATCCTCTCGGTTTTGGGGCTCCTGCCAGGTGATGCTAACACTGAATCACCAACTCTTATACTTGCCACTGGCATGCACCATATGGTGCACTTGAGCCCCAGGTGTGTGCCAGGAGAGTCCTTAGCTGTTTGCTTGGAGCGGGCTTGCACGGTTGGTGTGCTTCTCATCAAGGCAAACCCATCCAACTAAGCATTTTATAAACAAAACAAGTTTTATTAGGAGTTTCCCACATACATTAGTAACACATACTCCTTTTAGAAAATACAGATGAGAAAACGGAAAAGTTGTCCATAATCCTATCACCCGGAGATAAGGACAGCCAGCTTTAGATGAGAATCCTTCCTTCCCTCCTGTTCTCTCTCTATCTCTTGCTTTCTAGGCAGCTACCGACACCTGTGGAAGGTCCCAGGTGGGGTCCATATGTGACCAGAGGAGTGGCCACTATTCCACTCTCCCCTTCTTCCACTGATTTGCAGCAATGGTCTACACAGCAGAAGGGGCCAGATTTTGTGTGTGAATTCTCAGGCTTAGAGGGTAAATGGAGAGGACGGCATGGAGTTGGGCCCCTTTCTGCCTCAGGGATGGATGGATCTGATGGGGGGCAAGAAGGGGAGGAGGAGAGGAGCCCACTCCACAGCTCTGGGTAGAGTTCAGTGTGTCCCACACAGTGAGGACTCTGAGAAGTGCAGCTCTGCTCAGGCAAGGGACGGGAGGGAGGATGTCCGTTCTCCATCATGTATTGAAGCTGTTATTTTTTCTCTTGGGACACCCCTGTTGTGGAGTGGGGTCCTCAGGCAGGAATACCACCTTCTCGGCCAAGTATCTGCCACTTTTAACTCCTGGTTCCTGCACTCACCATTGATGCTGCTTTGGTATTCCTTTTAGACTTCCTAATTTGAAGTCTATATTTAGTTTTTTCTGCACTAGTACACGCACAGCAGTTAAACATGAAATCCAAGATGTCATAAACCAGCAGCCTACTACTATTCCGTATAAAATGTGTGGGGAGACATCACAAGCATTCAGGGGCTGTGATGAATCACCTCATGTTCTCAGCATCTCAACATCTCAGCATCTCGCTTAATTCTTCAAATTAAGCAGGGAAAGAGCTGGGGAAAGTTGGGCTCTTCTGAGGCCAGCACCGGCCAGCTAGAGCGAATCCTCTCTGCTGGCTCAGCTTCTCCACCAGCAGCCCCTGCTGGCTCACCTGTTTATTCTGCAATTAGCATTAGAAGGAGACTCATGGGGAAATTTTTGCTTGGGGGCCCAGGATTTATATTTCAGAACTTCTTCCCCTCATTAGAGCACCGGATTCTGTAAGGAGAGTTTGAAAACAATAGCTCTCAGTGCTCTTCCAATAATACTCTTGATAATAATCCTTGGTAATTTCAATATCCTCAAATGCAGTCTTTCTCTTTTTTTTTGCGGTACGTAGGGCCTCTCACTGTTGTGGCCTCTCCCGTTGTGGAGCACAGACTCAGCGGCCATGGCTCACGGGCCCAGCCGCTCCACGGCATGTGGGATCTTCCCGGACTGGGGCACGAACCCGTGTCCCCTGCATCGGCAGGCGGACTCTCAACCACTGCGCCACCAGGGAAGCCCCCACAGGCAGTCTTTCTAATACTTAGACTCCCAGTTCCTCAACTTCCTTTCCTCCCAGTGATGGAAGGAATTCCTTTATGGAATCTGTTTTTTTTTCCTATCTCACATGGAATAGTGCTTTTATTTATTTATTTTTAAAATTTTATTGGAGTATAGTTGATTACAATGTTGTATCAGTTTCAGGTGTACAGCATAGTGATTCAGTTATACATATACATATATCTATTCTTTTTCAGATTCTTTTCTGAAAGAATCTGAAGATGTAGGTTATTACAGAATATTGAGTAGAGTTCCTTGTGCTATACAGTAGGTCCTTGTTAGTTATCTATTTTATATATAGTAGTATGTGTATTTTAATCCCAAGCTCCTAATTTATCCCTCCCCCCAACATTTCCCTTTTGGTAACCGTAAGTTTGTTTCTGAAATCTGTGAGTCTGTTTCTGTTCTGTAAATAAGTTCATTTATATGGTTTTTTAAAAATTAGATTCCACATATGAGTGATATCATATGATATTTGTCTGACTTCAGTTAGGTGAAGGAAGGTCCACCCATGTTGCTGCAAATGGCATTATTTCATTCTTTTTTATGGCTGAATAATATTCCATTGTATATGTGTACCACATTTTCTTTATCCATTCCTCTGTCAATGAACATTTAGGTTGCTTCCATGACTTGGCTATTGTAAATAGTGCTGCAATGAACATTGGGGTACGTGTATCTTTTTGAATTATGTTTTTCTTCGGATATATGCCCAGGAGTGGGATTGCTGGGTCATATGGTAGTTCTATTTTCAGTTTTTTAAGGAACCTCCATACTGTTCTCCATAGTGGCTGTACCAATTTACATTCCCACCAACAGTGCAAAAGGGTTCCCTTTTCTCCACACCCTCTCCAGCATTTGTTGTTTGTAGACTTTTTGATGATGGCCATTCTGACTGGTGTGAGGTGGTATCTCATTGTAGTTTTGATTTGCATTTCTCTAATAATTAGTGATTTGTATTTCTCTGACAGTGATATTGAGCATCATTTCATGTGCCTTTTGGTCATCTGTGTGTCTTCTTTGGAGAAATGTCTATTTAGATCTTCTACCCATTTTTTGATTGGGTTGTTTGCGTTTTTTTTCCATATTGAGCTGCATGTGCTGTTTGTATGTTTTGGAGATTAATCCCTTATCGGTCACTTTGTTGACAAATATTTTCTCCCATTCTGTGGGTTGTCTTTTCATCTTGTTTATGGTTTCCTTTGCTGTGCAAAAGCTTTGAAGTTTCATTAGGTCTCATTTGTTTACTTTTGTTTTTATCTCTGTTACTCTAGGAGGTGGATCCAAAAAGATATTGCTGCGATTTATGTCAAAGAATGTTCTGCCTATGTTCTCCTCTGAGTTTTATAGTGTCTGGCCTTACATTTAGGTCTTTGATCCATTTTTAGTTTATTGTGTATGGTGTTAGGGAGTGTTCTATTTTCATTCTTTTACATGTAGCTGTCCAGTGTTCCCAGCACCACTTATTGAAGAGACTGTCTTTTCCCCATTGTATGATCTTGCCTCCTTTGTCGTAGCTTAATTGACCATAGGTGCGTGGGTTTATTTCTGGGCTTTCTATCCTGTTCCATTGATCCATTATGGTATCTTGGCCACTCACACCCATGGCCATGCTCTTGACCTTGCCATTACTAACAATTTTGCTCCCTTCATAATCTCAATTTCAAATGTCCCACTCTCCCATCACAATTTCTCCTTCCAGCTCAGTCTTCTATTCTCTCCAATGATTCTTCAACCTCACTGAGATCTGCAACTGATGGGTCTACTACCTTTTCACAGTTCCTCACCACCCCATCATCACCCATGAGCCCTCACTGCCCTCCTTACCCACTTAGATTATGTGGTGCCTCATTATCACCCTGCCCATTAATATACAATTGATTCCCTTCAACCCCTCCTTTCATTGTCCCTTCTTGGCAAGACCATGATCCTGGCTGAATCTACCTCTGCCCACTGTGTCAGCACCTGCACGGCCAGGTGTGGCTACCTGGTCTTACTTTAAGTTCATCACCACACCTGCAGGTGGGTCCTTGGTGCTTGCTTGGCACTCCTACTTCATTTCCCTACACTATTATTCTCCCACTCTTGAAGACAGTGATTTCACGTTTTTCTCCTCCCTCCTCAAACCCTCAGTCTTCTTCCCTCATCCTCTCAGCTGATGGCCTTGCTTCCTGGTTCAGTGGGATAATAGAACAATGAGCTGACAAGTTCCACGTTCCCACCACCACACCCAGTCGCCCACCCTCATCAGTGCCTATCCACTCTGCCTTCCCTCCTAGTACCGAGATGAATTTCCCAAGAGTCGATCAGCAGTACTCAGTGTGTGGTCCTCAGTCCTGACTGGCAGCATCAGCATCATCTGGGACACTGTGAGAAGTACCAATTCTCTAGCCCCACTCCAGACCTGCTGAATCAGAATTTCTGGGGTGGGGGCTGGGAACTGTCTTTCTAAGTGATTCTTAGGCACAGTGAAGTTTAAGAAGCGCTGAGCTAGATCCCTTTCTCTCTCACCTGCTCAGGGTTATGCCTCCAGGGGTGGTCCCCTCTCTCTTTTGCATCGTCGCACTTTTTCCTCTTTTGGATCATCGTCCATTCCATCCTATAAACAAGCTGGAGACAAAACACACAACCTCTCTTGATCCCAAATCCCACTTTAGCTACCACGCCATTTCTCTACTTGCCTCTTTCTCTTGAAATCCCCTCAATCAGTTTTTTGCTCCTACCATCCCCCAAAATGAACTTGTTAAGGTCTTTTTGGCAGAAATTGGCTAGATGGTCACCCAACTCTTCCCTCTTTCTGGCGACACAACTAAATGACATTTCCCAATTTCTTTGCATGTAAATGAGCCCCGGTGACTAGTTCTTGGCATGGGAGCATGAACCTTCAGGCTGAGGCATTTGAGCAAGGGTGTGCTTCGATATAGATTGTCCCTTCCCTTTCCAAGGTAACCATGGAGGCCACACAATAAAGATGGACAGAGGCTGGGTACCTGAATCACCACATGGAAGACCATCCACCAAGCACTGACTGGACTGTGACAGAAGTGAGAAATAAGCTTTTTCTTACGTTAAGTCACTGATTGAGGGTTATTTGTTACAGAAGTAAGCCTGTGTAATAAAATTACCAGTGACCACTGAATTTCTAAATCCAATAGTGAATTCTTTGTTATTATCATGTGACCAAAGAGCAGCATTTGGCAAAGTTGAACAGTGGTTCCTTCTTGCAAAATTTTTTTCATATATTCTTGAGGGCTCTTTTTTTCATTTTTTAAAAAAATTCTTAACTCACTATAATATCCTTTGCTAATTCTTCTTCATGTTAACTGCCTCCCAGCCCTCAGTCCTTGGATCTCTTCTCTATTAGTACTCACTCCTCCGTTAATATCATCCTTGCACTTGGCTTTATGCACCTTCTCTACAATAATGCTTCCCACGTTTATATCTCTAGCCTGGACCCAAGGCTTGCTCATCCAACTGCCTACAAGGCATCTCCACTTGGTATCCACCAGACACCTCCAACATAACATGTCCCAAACCAGACTCCTGATGCCTTTAGTCCTGCTTCACGCGTCATCTTCCCCTTCTTAATAAAAATGTTAGCTCCATCCTCCCACTTGCTTAAGTCAAAACAATGGACTAATCCTTGATTCTGTCTCCCATTTCCCACATCCCGTTATTATCAATTCCTATAGATCTTACCTTAAAAATATCCCGGGGCTCATCTCACCCTTGCATGGGTGCTGTCAGGGTTCAAGACGCTGCTGCCCTCTCCCGCTTACGCTCTTGCACTATCCTCCTAATGCTCTCCCTGTGCACATTCTGTCCTGTCTCCACGCTGTTCTCAATAGAATATCCAGGATGATCTTTAGACACGGAAATCAGATTACGTCACTTTTCTGTTCCAGTCTTGCCCCACCCCTAGTGTTTTCCCAGATCGCTCAGAATTGAAACCAAAGTCCTTAAAATGGCTCTCAGGCCCTCCATGAGTGGCTCCCCATCGCCTCTCTGACTTCATCTCTTCTGACTCTCTCCTTGGCTGGCTCTGCGCCTGTAACACTATCTTCTTTGCTGTTTCAAGCATATTCTTGCCCGGAATACACTCGCCCAGTTAGTCATAGCCCACTCTTGCACATCCTCCAAACCCCTGGTCAAATGCACCTTCACAGTGTGGCCTTCCTTGATATAAACTCATGCCCACCCACCCCTGCAGCCCCTGTGCCTCTTAGCACTTATCACCACCTGGCACACTAGACATTTTCTTATTTGTTTGTTTATTGTTTGCCAGTTCTCACCAGAATGTAAGGAGAGCAGACTTTGTCTTCTTCATTCTGTGTCCCCAGAACATAGAACAATGTTAGGTGCACAGTAGGTGCTCAATAAATATTTGTAGAATGAATGAAAGAATGAACAGCTAAGCAAGCCAGTTGCAGCCTCATTGGCCCAGGAGAAGAAGCAAATCTCGCCAGTTGAGTTGTGCATGTGTGCTTTATTTCTGGTGAATCAGAGTCCTTTTTTGCTCTCCCAGTGAATTTTGTCCCAAGGATCTTGTCTTCAAAGCCTCTTGTGTACCCTGTTTTGGACTGTCTTGGGAGACCTGTCTCTTCCTCATAGAACTGGCCTTGTAGACACTTGGTGGCATCGTACGTGACTCTCCAGCACAGGCCTTTGCTTGTGAGGCTCCAGGGCTCCGTTTGACACTGCAGGGAGGGTTGATTCCCCCACCTGCTCTCCTACCAGGCACACCCTGAGGTCTGACCAGGAGAGCAATGGACAGCACTGGGTTCTACTTTTGAAAAACTGTAGGCAAGTAATCACAGAAACTTCAGAGGAGAGGAGGGAGGTTTGAAGGTCCTTTCAGTCACAGGATTCTTGAGGAGAGATGACAAGACTGGGCAGGCTGCTGGAAGGTGCTGCTTCCTGGTCCTCCCCAGTCTCTGATGCTGTCTCTGGGCAAGGCTGTTGGAAACAGAAAACACACGGCTTTGTTGACGAAAAGCCTGTTTATTCCTAGTACACTGGACACTTTGTTCAGGAATAGTTCATCCATTTGAAAATATTGCCCTTGTAATGGTGCCAAGGTCGTTGCCTGCTGGGGTTATCAGCAGAGTACGGGCCAGCTCTGCCTGGGGTATTTTAATAGGTGTATCGCTTCCCTGCCAAAGTGACTAAAGAACATTGCATAGTTAATTTGTATTCAGTCCTCTCCCTGCATGCATTCTTAATATTCAATTTTTATTGGGACTTTAAGAGAAAAAAAGAGAAAGAAATGAATAAATAGGTTAGGATACAATGAACTGCTGTAAAAAGGAATTTTAAGTGGTTCTGACTCACTTTGGAGTTCTCTGTACCCATTTGATAATAACAATATACTTTGCAAAGCATTGGATGGTTTTCAAAAAATTTTTATATTCATTCTCTCCTTTGATGCTCAAATTTACTCTGAAAGGAAGGGTGATGTGTCCTCTATTTTAGGTGAGAAGACTGAGGCTCAGGGAAATTAAATGGCTTGTGTCAAACAAGGTCAAAGAATTAAACATGATGGAATGAGCATTAGGATCCAGGTCTCTTAGTGCCTAGGTCAGAGCATGTTCATGCCATGGTGGCGAGCTGGGTGGTATAGGCAAGTCTCTGGAGGGGAAGGATCTAGCTGGGTTTGGTCAGAGACCCTTGAAGTCCAGAAGTGAATGCAAATGGAGAGCTACTTTGTCGGTAGCTATGGCCTTCTGTGTCAGCCAACACAAAATAATAAACTCAGTTTCTCATCCTGAAAACAATGTGGAGACCCTACCTGCTGAGTGGCTGATGAGCATGTAGCAGGTGTAGCAGGGCCTGGGGGGAGGCAAGCATCCCACGTGGCAGCCCAATGGCACTGTGGGAAAATCTCCACCCTGGGCTTCAGGAGACTGGAGTTCCAGTGCCAGCTCCACAGGGCATAGGTCTACTGTGTGTCCTTGAGCAAACCCTGTGTAAGACAGATTCGATCACCTTGGCTCACCCCCTGGTAGAGACAGCTAGCTTCCATTGCAATTTAGCCATGGCTGGCATAAAGAAATACAAAGCTGGCCCACCAAGTGTGTGAATGCCACGAAGCTGGAAAGTGTAGCTAATAATGACAAATGACAGATCAGTTTTCTAGAAGATCTTGAGACTGGCTGGAACATCAGGATGGAACCTCTAAGGTAAATGGACACAATTGTACTCGGGTTTAACAACAATTGCATCAGGGGCAGCATTTGTTATCGATCCACATCTTTTCTACTCTTAGAAAGGATTTGGGAAAGCAAAATGCACATGTTTGGACTGGAGAAGATTTATAAATTTTAGTTGGCTGGAGGCTCAATGAAACTGGGGCTGACAAAGACATTAGTGCAACCATGGGCTCTACTGACAAAGATATAGAGCCTAGAAGGGCTCACCTTGAGTTTGCACGCACAGCCAAGTGAACACTGGGCTCCATAACAATGCTGTGTAAGAGGATCAAACTGGAGCCAGGGTAAGTGCTGGGGAAATCGTGGTCTATGTCAGGGGCTATATGACCTGTAAAGAAGAATACTCATTGGGGTGACATGATGGTGGTCATCACATAATTAAATGTTCAGGAGGACGAGGAGGTACATAATCTACGTGGAGAGCTGCAGGGCTGGAACGAGGCTGATGAACGGAAACTGGAGGAATGCAGAGTTGAGATGTAAAAACCGGGCCAGGAGGCCTTGAAAGGCAGTGGTTCCTGCCCATCAGATGTGCAGCAGCTTCACCTCCTGATGGGGGTTCCTGCCCCGTGTGGGGCTGGAGCTAGGGGATGTCTCTTGACCAACACCAGTGATCTAAGAAAGGAGAGAATGCATGTGATACAAACTCTAAATGGTCTGTGAAGGTGAGGTCATTCTGCTTGAGGAGCTGGGGAGACTGGCCAGGTCTTCCTTCATCAACACGCGCTTTCTACTGTCTCAGGCAAGGGATAGAAGTGTGTCTACACTCACTCTTCACTAGTCTAGAGTGGGCCTCTAGGCCTGCCCCTCCCTCTGAATAGGCCTGGAGACAAGGATGTAGCTTTGCCAAGACTTCTGTGTGTGTTTTATTTCCGTCTCACAACTGAGGACACTGAAGTAGCAAAGACTTCAGGGTTGGGGAGAAATTCAGAGGCAGCTCCTGAAGGGGCCCATCCTTGAGCGGGAGTCTGTTCTTAGCAAATCTAGTGAGCCGGAAGCTCTGTGAGTCTGGCTTTACTGGGGTATCTTTATTTATGGGATCTGTAGAATTAAGGTTGAGGTTTTTCTCTTTTCTTTTTCTTTTTAGAGGTTTCTGGGTTACCTAATAGATCAGCTGAACTAATCTGGAGAAAAGAAATTTGTCTTTCAAACAGAAATGTATCCTTCAAACAATCCGCGAAGGCTGTTGGCAACATGAAGCTCTTAGGCTTGGGAACATGTGAGAATGATGCCCAAAGCTTCAGGCATGAAACCAGATAGGCTTCTGACTGAAGAACCTTCCTGAAGGGGGTATTTGCATTTTGGCAGGAAAATACCTGTGGTACACACACCTCTGCTGTTTGTTCCTTATAACCCACAGTTGGGTTTCATCTGAACTCCCTCCCTGGGCCCACCCAAGCCGCCTCACTCTAAGAATCACAACTGCCGCTGACCAAGCACAGGGGGCGCTCTTAGCCAAGTTTCTATCAAAAAGCCCTGCCCAATCCTGGACCTGGGGGAACCCATCTACAAATTGCGCTGGATTAAGCAAAGACTGTCTCCTGGAGAATGATGTTCGGCCTGGCCAGTCAGGTGGTCAGTGGCTGGCTGGAGCTGGGCATGAGGCAGAGCCAGGGTCGAAGCAGTCATTTTCTGACATGTGCTTTCAATCAAACAAAAACTTCCCATTCAGTTATCATAGCTGAGAGGGAGCCTGATGTGTCTGTGGGTGCCTGGTGTCTCCCTCCTTCCCCTTAACAACTGTGATCTCCCTGGGATGTGATTGCTAAGAGTAAGTTTGTTTTCACAGATTCCACCACAACAAGAACTAGGATGCTCTTAGAATTTATTAGACTCTTTGGCATTAAAAGTAGTGAGTGATTTTAAGTGCAAAGTGATGGTCATGAGCAGGGTTTATAATCATGACTTGTATAGTATTTGAGACATGCTGTTCTCTCAGTCTTTTTGAAAAGAGGTATAAGTAGGCCATGGGCTATGCTAATGAGTATTTTCACTGGGCTCCCAAAAGTTTCCTTTTAGATTTTGTTAATGATAGACATGCTTGTAGAGTTGATGCTTATTATTTTGAATCAAGGGCTAATGCTTTATTCTTGTCATTACTTTTGCAAAACACTAAAACTCACTCTGAAATTAAAGGTCTTTCATAATTTTTAAGACAATAGTTTATCAACAAGGAATTGCATTTGGCTGTGAGGGCCAGAGACCCGAAAAATGGAGACATAACCAATTAGAGGCTTTATTTCTCATGTTAAATAGAAGTCTTAGGGCAGCGTCCAGGGCTTGATATGATGGCTTCACAATGCCGTGAGGGGCCCAGATTCCTTCCATCTGCCATCTTTAGCATGTGATTTCCATCCTTGTGGTCATCAGATGGCTGCTGGAGCTCCAGCCATGAGGTCCGCATTGTTAGTGGAAAAGCAAAAAAAAAAGTCTAAGAGCAAAATGTACATACCAGTTGGTTGGGTCCCACCCAAGAACTTCTACTTATGTCTCATTGGCTAGATTTAGTCCCATGGTCATCTGGCAAGGGAGGCTGGAACACGAAAATATTGAGTCAGGCTTATTGATAACCTCAGACAAAAGTAGAGTTCCATTAGTAAGGAAGAAGTCAGGAGAGTGTCTAATGGTCTGTGCTCTACAGAAAGGAAAATTTCTCTAATTTCTCTAAGACATATTCTATTGGCTTAACATTTTATAGTCAAAACCTATTAGAATTTCATATGAATTTTTCATTAAAAAACCACATCATGTACAGTCTCTGATAGGGTTTCCATAGCTGACCTACCATCACTTCAAACTAAAGCCACTCACTGAACTCTTACTCATCCCACCCAAACGTCTCTGTGTCTGCCAGTTCCCCAGACCCAAAACCATAGTTTACTCTCTTGTACCCTTTATCCTTCACATTCAGCCAGTCACAAGTTTTAGTCTCCAGACTATCTCTTAAGTCTTTCTGTTGCTTTCCACCGGCACCATCGGGTCAGCTGAGCATCCCTGTAGTCAGGCACTGTGCTAAGCTCTGCATGTGCAATGATCATTAAAGCGTTCGGTCTTGGGCTTCCCTGGTGGCGCAGTGGTTGAGAGTCCGCCTGCCAACACAGGGGACACGAGTTCGTGCCCCGGTCCGGGAAGATCCCACATGCCGCGGAGCGGCTGGGCCCGTGAGCCATGGCCGCTGAGCCTGCGTGTCCGGAGCCTGTGCTCCGCAACGGGAGAGGCCACAACAGTGAGAGGCCCGCGTACCGCGAAAAAACAAAACAAAACAAAACAAAACAAAAAAAAGCATTCGGTCTTATGACTTCAGCCCTGCTTTCTTGTCCAGACCTGCCCCTCCTTGCTGCGCACACAAAACTTGCTCAGACGCTGTCTTCTTCCTCCTGCAGTGTGCAGTCAAAATCTGTTTTTCAGAGGCCTCTGCAGCCTTGTACTTCACAGTACCCCTTTTGACTTTGCTGGATTAGCTGGCCATGTGGAGGGAGGGTGGATTCTAGAAAGATCCCTGTTTAGCCGTTTCCTGGCACTGTGACGTTGGGCAAAAATCCCTGGCTTCAAGTGGTATATGGGCAACAGTGGTGTATAGCAGGGAACACTTGAGTGTGTTTGTCAGAACCAGGAACAGTAAGAAAATCTGAAAGAACCTTCTGTCTTAAGAAGGTACTTGACCCCCTTTGGATCAATTCAAAGAGGCTTCAATGACTCTTAAGAGGATTAGGCCAGAGGACTTCAGTGAAACTGTTGTGCTTTTGTTCCCTAGGTGGAAGCCCTTCACAAGTGACGCACACAAACAATACTTGGGGTGGGACAAGAGCTTTATAATCATCTGTCTGGGGCCCATAATACAATTCAGCATCTCTTAAGAGCTTCAGAGTCTATAAACATTTTCAAAATATTTCATTTGGGCTTTCCTGGTGGCGCAGTGGTCGAGAGTTCGCCTGCCGATGCAGGGGACACGGGTTCATGCCCCGGTCCGGGAGGATCCCACGTGCCGTGGAGCGGCTAGACCCGTGAGCCGTGGCCGCTGAGTCTGTGCGTCCGGAGCCTGTGCTCCTCAACGGGAGAGGCCACAACAGTGAGAGGCCCGCGTACTGCAAAAAAAAAAAATTTCATTTAACCTTCACAATCATTGAAATGCTTGGGGAAAAAAACCCACATTTTAAGATTTCTCTTGCAGAAGCATCACCAACAATCTCAACAGCCATTTAAAAGGATGCAGTCTCCAGACCTGTCACTGTCTTACTCTCGCTCATTTTCGAGCTATTGCCTGGAAAGAGGCGAAGTGGATATCATTAGCTCCATCTGCAGTTGTGGAAATTGAGAGAGTAGTGAAGTGACTTTTTCAGAATCATAGTAGTAAATGGTAGAATTGGGAAGCTAAGTCTCATCATCTGGCTCTTGTCCTGTTGAAGTGATAAGGAGAGAAAAGGAAAAAGGTGACAATGAAGGAATAGAAACTGTCTCATCCTCCTTCTACTCCTACCCCAACTCTTGCTAAGACTTCAGAGTAAAAGGAAGAAGAGAATACATGAGGAGGGTCATGCCAGGGATGGAAGAGCGGGGTGTGTGTTATGGAGAGGATGGGTGTAAAGCAGGTGGCAGTGTGAAGAGAGTGGGGTCATAGTCCCAGAAGCAGGATCATGGAAATGGCCTTGCAAGACCAGAGCAGGAAGACAATGATCTTCCAAGTACCTTCAGGCAATGTGCATTTAACAACTGGATTTGGCCTGTGGAATTTGTCCTTTTAGTTGTCCGGCATCTGCTCACTTTTCTGTTAATCACATCCTAACTTCCTACTTGGGAACTACCACTAACCCTGTTCTCGATCTATAGATCTCTGAAGGAACTGAATCTACCCCTAGCCCAGGAATCAAGAACCTGACCTGGGCCTAAGCTAATCATTCTATCAAATTTCCTTAGGCAAAGTGATCGGTTTAGGAATGAGCAGTGGTCCAGTTAGAGCCAATGATATTTTCCCAGATATTCTGGGACAAAGACTCACTTTCTACTGGGTGTGGACCCGGAAGTGTGTAGTTCTGGGAGTTGCTGACAGCCATCTGATGGGCATGAACCTGTTTCAGAATGGCTTCAACATTCAACAAGAAGTGAGCAGAGAGATGGAGATAAAATTGGACCCTGATAAACTTCCTTTGAAATCTTGTATAAAATGATCTTCCTGAAGTTTTCAGTTATGTGAGCCAGTTGTTTTTTGTTGTTGTTAAACCCACTTTGGGTCATGTCTTCTCTCAACTGCAGTCAACTGGACCCAGTTTCATAAAATAATACTTTACATAAACTATCAGCAGAGTCAAGGTTTGTCATATAAATTTCTTCTAATGGAACTTCTTTTTTCATAGAATTGGGAAGGTTTGCAAAGTGTTTCTGCTTCTTGCTCCAGGGAATGGCAGATATCAGACTATCCTCCTGTCAAGAACAACCATAAATCTGTGCTTAAAACACTGCTGTCTGACAGCATGGAGAAACATCAAGGCAGCCAGGATTGGAGGCAATTATCTCTGAGAGAATGAAATACAATTCCAATCAAAAGCCCAGATTTTTGTGGAAATTGACAAGCTAATTTTAAAATTTATACGAAAAGGCAAAAGGCCAAGAATAGCAAAACTACCTTGAAGAAGAAAAATCATTTTTTAGCACCATCAAATATGAAGACTTATTATAAAGCTACAGTAATTAAAACAGGATGTCTCAAATATAGACAAATAGACCAAAGGAACAAAGTAAAGATTCCAGACCCAGAAATACAGTCATTTTATTTTCAACAAAAGTGCCATTGCAATGCAGTGGGAGAAAGATGGTCTTTTCAATAAACAATATCCTAGGTCAGTTGGGTATACATCTAAGAAAAACTTGACACCTACCTCACACTATACACAAAAATCAATCTCAGCTGGATCACAGAGCTAAATGTGAAGGATAAATAGTAAACTTCTAGAAGATAATCTAGAATATCTTCATGGGCTTGGCGTAGACACTTATTTCTTAATTAGTGTGTTCTCTGGCCTATTTATCTTAAAGGAAAATACTGAAAAGTATTGAAAAAATTCAATTCAAAATATTGAAAAATCAGCCACTTGACTGTATTGGACTTCATTAAAAGTAAAACTTTCACTTATTAAAAGAAACTATTAAATAAATGGAAATACAAGCCATTGAGCGGAAGAAGATATTTTCTATGTATATAGTTGACAATGGACTTGTATCTAGACTATATAAAGACTTCCTGTATGTCCATAAGAAGACCATAGATAGCTCATTTTTTTAAAAAGGAACCAAAGATTTAAATTGCCCTTCACGAAAGAGAGTAATCAAAATGGTGAACAGACATAATACAAGTTAAAACCACAGCACTCCACATATAAATACTAGAATGACTAAAATTTAAATAATTGACAAAAACAGGTGTTGAAGATTTGGAGGATCTAAAATGCTCAGACACTACTAGAGGGGGCGTGGGGAGAAAAGGGTACAAGTTTGGAAAACTGTCTGGTGGTGTCTAATAAAGCTATGAAGATGCCCTATGATCAGCAATTCCACTTCTGGGTATATATTCAACAGAAAGATACCTACAAGCATGTTCATCTCAACACTGTTTGTAATAAGCAAAAACTGGACACCAGATCTGGGGTGTCCACCCACTCTAGGGTGTAGTAGACTGTGATAGATCATACCAGTCGTGGCTGAACTCCTTCTCGCTGGTTGTCTCCTACTGTGGAGGCTAAGAAATTCTAAGTATTCACTTTCTCCACTTCCCTGGCAGTTGGAATGGCCATGTGACGTAGCCGTGCCCAATGAGAGATCAACAGAAGTCTCCTGTGGAGTTATTGGTGTAGTTTTTGCTTTCCCCTCTTTTCTTTCTTCCTTGAACATAGATGTGATGTCAGGAGCCATCTTTACGCCATGAGGCCACACATTTGGAGTAAAATACTAACGTGCAGCGATGATAGAATGAAAGATAGATGGATCCTGGGTCTCTGACCTCATCGCTGAGAAGCTAAACCAACATCAGCAACCACTTACCTTCTCATGTCTTGTGTAAGATAACCCCCAACTTGTTTAACTTGCTGTCAGTGAGGATTCTGTTATTTGCAGCTGATGGATACAGTTATAACTGATCATGTGGCCGATGATGGCAGGTAGTCAGGGAAGTCTTCCCTGAGAGTTAATGTCTAAGCTGAGGTGTGCAGGATGAACAGGTGTAAGCTGGGGGAGTGGTCGTGGCAGAGAGAAGGTACTCCAAACAGGGGAGACGCACAAGAAGAGGTGAAAGAGGACGTGACAGTTGTAGAGAATTACAAAAATTTAGTTTGGCTAAGGCATTGAGTGAGAATTGGGAAAAGCTGAGGTTTGAGCAATAGGCCAAGGTCAACCTTTAAGGATGACTGTCAGCCCCATTAAAGAAGTTGGACTCTATCCTAAACTTCAGTGGGGAACCACTAAATACTTATTAAAGAGAGTGATGTGATAAGGTCTCTATTTTAGAAAGATTCTCCTGGAGTGTGGTGAGTGGCTCAGAGAGAGCATGTATATAGGCAGAGAGAGCAGTTAGAAATCTATTTCAGTGATACAGTTGAGAGATGATAGTACTTACTAGGTGCCAGATGTCATTTTAAATGCTATACCTCTATGATAGCAAATGGGATAGGAGCAATTGTATTACTTTGAGAGCCATTAAGGAGATAAAATATGGAGTATTTGATGATTTGATAAGGAGTGATGGAGAAAGAGAATTCATAATAAGTTTATGTTTGTGGCTTGGTTATGAGTGGATGGTGACACCCTTCACTGGGTTAAGGTATGTGGTACGGAAGCATGTTTTGGTAGAAGGGGTAAAATAATTAGGATTTGGACACACTGATTTTGAACTGCTGTTGGGACCGTTTATTGGAGATGTAGGTCTGAGGATGAGGAGAGAAGTCAAAGCAGATATAGATTTGGGAGCTACCAGATGGATGGGACATGCATATTATGTCCCATCTTCTCACATTCTTCTGGCGCCACTGCCTCTTGGACCCTCAACCACTTGTTCTGCTCCAAATGGGGCCATCACCGGTTGAGTGAAGCTACTTGCATTCAGGCAGTTATGCCAGACCCTCCTCTTTGGCTGCCACCTCACAGTGGCAACATATTGTAGATTCTGGCTCCTCCCACCACTTCCAGACTTGGATGAAATGGCTTACCATAGGTCATGGGTCCTGGCATTTCAAACGAAGTATTGAATATAGGAAACAAAGCAATAATAATGGATGAGAGGTTGGTGTGGGTACAGCAAAGGTAACAGTCATGGGATCAGAGAGAGAGAGAAACGCTGCATCCTTTTAGAGTAAATTTTAGCAAAGGATACATAATCCTTATGTCAAGAAAGAAAGAAGCCATGGGAGATTTGAGGAAAAGGCTAATACAAGTGAAGCCAGGGAGGCTCTGGCTGGAGTGTGGCCCAGTGCATGGAAAATTAAACAGGAAGCAAGTTATATTCTTCTTATGACTCTGGGCTTTCTCTTGTGTAACTTCATTCAAATTTTTGTCCATTGCTGGTTTTCAAGGCCACTGTTGAGCTGGGGAAAGGGAATGGGACTAAGCAAAGGCAAAGTGGCACAAAGATCACTGCTCTTATCAATATTCAAACATTTTTCTTAAATTAACATTCATAAGGTTAAAAAAATTTTGTCCTTGTGATTTGTAGATATTTTGGGAAATGGAATAATCTTATATTTGCTATTAGTCAATAACTGATATATTCACTTTTTTCAGTTTTGCTCTTATTGCTTACAAAATGCCACAACAACTGTCACTACAGTTTAGTTCCTTATACTGATAGCTAGTATTGACAAGCAACTATATGTAAGTTTGTGAGTATGGGTATGATTGTATGTGATGTTGTATGTGTGAGAGAGAGAAAATGAGAATGAGAGACACAGATAGAGAGACCCAGTGACGAGCAGTGAGAATGTAGTGGGTTTAAAACATCTGAAAATTCTTTGATGCTTCTCCCATTAAGAGGTAGGGTGAATATTCCCTCCCCTTGATTCTGGGCCTTAGTGACTTGTTGATCAACTGTAGTGACTTGTTGGCCAACAGAGTAAGGCCAAAATTATACTTTACGTCTTCTGCTGCTAGGTTACAGAGGGCAATATAGCATCTACCTGGTTCTCTTGGGATTCTTGCCTTTGGAGCCCTGAGCTGCCATGGTCACTAGCTGTGAAGAAGAAGTCCCAGCTACATTGAGAGCCCAGGTGTAGGTGTTCTGGCTAACAGGCCCAACTGAGGTCCCAGCCAACAGTTGCCATCAACCACCAGACACATGAGTGAAGATGCCTCCGGACGATGCCTGTCCCCAGTTGCCGAGTTCCTCTGCTTCAGGTCTTTCCAGCTGAGACTGACATTTTGAAGCAGAGGAAAGCTGTTCTTACCTAGCCTTTTCCAAATTCCTGACCCACAGAATCTTTGAACATAATGCAACGGTTGTCTTTTACTGCTGAATTTTAGATAATTTGTTATATAGAAATAGATATTTGAGACAGTTAATCATGATGCATTTTCATTGCAACTGAACACAGTTTGCAGTAACTACTCTTACCATGAAGAAACAGAGGGTTTTATGTTTCAAATATATGTCTATTTTATCTCTAATAGTTTTTATTTACCCTAAATAAGGAAGAGGATGTAAATTTTAGTGGATTCTGCAAATTAAAAGCTCCCAAATACAATATTCTTTCCAGGCCTTCCACCCAAAATACCAAATACATGTGTATGGTATGGTTGATATAAATATTACTCATTATGCTGAAGTAGGAGCATACACATAACACTTACAGACTCAACTATCAAGTAAATGTTCTTCATTTTGATTTAGGCTCAGAGGGTGTTTGTTGTGGTCTAGTATGAGGCCTGTGCTGAGGGAGGCTAACATGCTAGGTCACTGGAAGGCAGAACAGACAGGACTAGAGAAATGAATGTAGGGGAGATGGTGCTGGAAGCAAGGGACAGAAGACAGGGAGGAGAATGTTCCAGTTCCAGTAGAGTCTGGTTAGAGGTGACCAGATTTTCTACTCAGATAAAGTAAGAAACTCAAACTAGATCTCAAAGTAAAATTCCCTGTGGCCTATACATAAAACACACATGTAAAACAATGTGTCTTTGAAAGCTTGAAAATAAAAGGATAGGCAAGATCATACAAAGCAAAGGCAAATAACAGAAAAATAGAAACTGGAATTCCTAAAATTAAACAAGGTTGAATTTAAGGCAAGAAGCATGATGTTTTAGAATGATAAAGGTGTAAACCACAACAAAGACCCAGCAATTATAAATAGATACGTAGTAAATAATATAGCAACAAATTTACGAAGCAAAGGGTACAGACCATACAAAGAGAAATAGAAAGAAAAATATTAATGGTAGAAAATTTTAATTCTTTTATCTGAGCCCAGACAAGTACATAAAAATAATATTGAAGACCTAAGGAACGTAATGAACATATCTTCAAATACTGTATCAGAGAATGCAACTTCTTTAAGGTACTCATGCAGTAGTCACAAAACGTGACTCTATTAAACTAAAGAATACTTCATTGACTTGCAAAATGTAGAAATAGTGCAGGTCAAATTCTCTGACAATATTTCAATAAAACTGGAAATTGATTTTTAAATAATACAAACCTAAAAACCTTATCGTTTGGAGAATTTAAGCTCTCCATTTCCTTTTTGATCAAAGAGGAAATTAGAAAGCATAGAAAATCTACAAAGTAATGGTAACATGTATGTTACATATTTGAACCTATGGTATATAGCTAAACAGTGCTCAGAAGGAAATTTGAAGTCCTAAATATTTATATCAGTAAGCGAGAAAGAATAAAAATAAATTAAGAATCAAGTTCTGGAAGTTAGTAAAAGAACAACAAAACTAAGGGAAGCAGATGGAAAGAATACTAAAGATAAAAGCTTAACTTATTATTCGTAGAGACTTGGATGGATCTAGAGACTGTCATACAGAGTGAAGTAAGTCAGAAAGAGAAAAACAAATATCGTATAGTAACGCATATATGTGGAACCTAGAAAAATGGTACAGATGAACCGGTTTGCAGGGCAGAAATTGAGACACAGATGTAGAGAACAAACGTATGGACATCAAGGGGGGAAAATGGTGGGGGTGGGTGGGGGGTGGGATGAATTGGGCGATTGGGATTGACATGTATACACTGATGTGTATAAAATGGATGACTAATGAGAACCCCCTGTATAAAAAAATTAAAAAAATAAAAACCAAACAACAACAAAACTAAGGCAAGCAGATGGAAAGAATACTAAAGATAAAAGCTTAACTTATTACATTAGAAAACAGAAAGACGGCAATACTAACAAATCAATCAATCCAAGATCTGGTTCTTTAGGGGGAAAATTATAAAATATATATAGATGTTAGGTAATCTAATCAACAAAAGGGGCAAAAACACAAATATACAAAATTTTAATAAATGAATCATAAGTAGCTGCTTTGCTTAACTATGCAAATAAGTGGCTAAGTGGATGCTTTCCTAGAAAATATAAGTTGCCAAAATTGGTCAGAACAGAAAGAAAAATCTAAACAGACCAATTTACATGAAGGAATTAGAAAATACTTTTAATGACCTAACCCCCAAAGAGCAATGGGCCCATATAGTCTCTCAGGCAAATTCTGTGAAATTTTTAAGAAACCAGTAACTCCAATGCTATTTAAATTGTTTCAGAATGAAGGAAAAGAATCAAAGGTGCAAATTCTTTTTATGAAACCAGTGTAAGATTGATGTTAAAACCCAACAAAAATAGCACCAAAAGTAAATAAAATCATAGCCTAATCTTACCTACAAATAAGATATAAAAATCCATAATAAAAGAAACAATTATATTAAATCCAGGAAGTAGATAACAATATGTATTATTACCATTATTTCACAATATATTAGAAACACTAGCCAACATAATTAAAGAGAAAAAAAAGAGGTATAAAAACTTGGAAGTAGGAGGTAAAATTATCATTCTTTGAAGATAGTATTGTTTACCTGAAGAATCCAAGAGATTCAACTATTATAAATAGTAATAAAATTTATTTAGAAAGCTTGGTATAAAGTTAACATTAGGAAAATAATAATTTAATTATGTAGAAACAATAACCATTTAAAAATGTGATGGAAAAAAGACCTCATGTTGTACAAAAAATAAATTGTTCAGAACAAATTTAAAAGGGAACTGTGCAAAGACTAAGTAGAAAAAACTTTCAAATGCAAATGAAGTCTTTAAAAAAGGAAAGATGTTATGTTCTTGGATAGGAATATTCAACATTGTAAAGATGTCAATTCTCCCCAAGTTAATCTGTAACTGTGAAACAATAACAATAAAATTACTATCAGAATATTCTTTTAGAATTAGATAAGCTGATTATATACTTTTATACTTTATTTGAACAAAAATAATTAGTAGTCTGAAAATAATCTGAAAAAAAATAGATATAAGGGATGTATTCGTTTTCTATTGCCACAAAACAAATTACCACAAATTTAGTGGCTTAAAGTAACACCTACTTAATTAGCTCACAGTTCAGTAGGTCAGAAGCCCAGGCATGGCATGACAGGGTTCTCAGCTCAGGGTCTAGCAAGACTGGAATTCAGATGTCAGTGAGGTGGCATTCCCTTCTAGAGGAATAGGGAAGAATCTGTTTCCAGTCTCACTCAGATTGTTGGCTGAATTTAGCTCCTTGTGGTTGTAGGATTGAGGACCCCATTTCCTTTCTGGCTGTCAGCCAGGAACTGTTAGGTCCTAGAAGCCTCCCATATTCCGGGCCACAAAGCCCCCTGCATCTTCAAAGCCTTCTCCATGGTAAATAGACATTGCAGCTAGAGAAAGAGAGAGGATAGGAGGGTCACATGAATCCTTCACATTCCATTGGCCAGAACTCAGTTATATGACCATGCCTAACTCAAGGGAAGAGGGAAAACGTAGTCTACTTGTGTACCCAAGAGGAAGAGGAAATATATTGGGTTAATAACTAATAGTCTCTTCCCCAAATCCCTCACACCTTACACCAAAATTAATTATAGAGGGATGAAAGAGTAAAATATTAAAATGGAGGGAAGAAAGGAAAGAAGGAAGGAAAGAAAAAGAAAACATGGGAGGTTAAAAAAATTTTTTAAAGTAATTTTCAGAAAAAAAATTATAATTATTAAAAAAAAATCTCAGAATGAAGAAGGCCTTTCGGACTGACTAAAAATGTAGAAGCTATAAAAGAAAAAGAATGATAAATTTAACTAATTTTAAAATTTTAAAAATTCTTCCTGACAAAACAAAAGAAAAACAGTATAAAGGAAAGTAAAGACAAGTCAAATTCTAATTGGGAAAAATCTAGCACATTGATATCTCAACCAAAGTGTTAATTTCCTAAAGTATAAAGAACTCTCAGAATTTTAAAAGAGCAAAAACACCCAATAGAATAATGAGCAAAGGATGTGAACAGACAGTTCACAGAAAAGGAATAAAATGGTTCTTAAAAGTATGAAAAGATTCTTGACTTCATTTATATAATAAGAGAACTGCAAAGCTACATCTTTAACCTGTCAGACTGGCAAAGATGAAAAGATGGATAACGCACTGTGTTGGCAAAAGGGTGTAAAGTCACGCCGCTGGGGGTATAAATTGGTCTAACCTCTGTGGAAAGCAATTCAACAGTAAAATTTAGCACATCTTTACCCTTGATCCAGCAAGTCCACTTCTAGGCATTTATCTTTAGGAATTTATGTACAGATATACATAAATGAAAAGACAGTAAATATACAATAGTACAATAGTCATGGCAAAAGATTGTAAATACTTAAATATTCATCAATGTGGAAATACAGGGAAGTACTATGGAGCCATAACAAGAGTTAGCTGTAATATATAAAGTCATGGAATACTAGTCAAGATGCACTCTTAAGCAACAGAAGCAACGTAAAAATCGTATATACAGGGTTAAAAAACAAAATTCATCTTAGTGAAATTTAAAGATCTTATTATTTTTATTCAATGATTCATGCATCAGGCAGCATCTAACCTAGCAGATAGAAAGGAACTCTGAGGAGCTGTATGAAATGTTAAGATTTTGTAGGCAGAAGGCAGCAGGAACAAGGAAGTTATACTAGCAAAAATCGGATTGGTTATGGCAAGGTCGCTCTCCTTTAGGGGCTGGCAGGGGTCTCTCAGGCAGATTACCTAACTAGTGCTGTTCAAGTGATTCCTGATTGACTGGTTTAAGATTCCATTTCTGGGAGTGGCTGCAACTGTAGTTATCTCATTATGGTGACATAAGTGACTCCATTTGGGGTCTGTTGTCTTGTTTTTACAATTGTATGGAAGAGTAGAATAGAGATTGACTTCTGGGAAAGGAATGGGAATTTAGAAGATAAACAGGTGGCTGTAGGAAAAGGATGCAAAAGAAACTTTCCTTTTCTAATATACCTACCTTTTACCTTTTGCACTGTTTGAATTTTGTGCAATGTACATGTATGGTCCATTAAAAAAGTAAATAATATATATTTTTAGATTTTGGAAGCAAATGTGTTATTTGGGTCCTCCGAGAAGCAAACCACAAGGTGAAATCAGACATGCAAGTGACTTATTAGAGAAAATGGGGAGGGAGCCAGAAGCAGCAGGGAAAGCCCCCAAATGGTGATGAAGGTCTGACCCCTGAGAAGAAGAGAGGGAAGGAAGGAAGGAAGTTCTGACAAAGCCAATGGGAGTCCTTAAGCCAAAATCACCAGTGGGAAGAGTCCCACCTCCCACAGGAGCGGGTGTGCCTTAGTCTCCCTGCCCTGCTTAGTCAATGGCTGGGAGCAGCACCTGGAAAGGCAGCCTCAGAACTGTTGATGGACTCAGATCACAGCCGACAGGGCCCTCGATGAGTGGCATTCCCAGCAGCAGATCCAAAATCTGTTCTGACCATCCCTTTACTGAAGTTTGCAAATACTTCCCTTTTTTTTTTTTTTGCGGTACGCGGGCCTCTCACTGTTGTGGCCTCTCCCCTTGCGGAGCACAGGCTCCGGATGTGCAGGCTCAGCAGCCATGGCTCACGGGTCCAGCCGCGCCGCGGCCTGTGGGATCTTCCTGGACCGGGGCACGAACCCGTGTCCCCTGAATCGGCAGGCGGACTCCCAGCCACTGCGCCACCAGGGAAGCCCTTTTCCTTTTTTTGCAAATACTTCTCTTACACGATGATTTACTTTGATTTTATAGTTGCAGTGACTTGAACTTTTCTGTTTTTGAACACTAACGTGTTTTTCTTTAATCATTCGCTCATTCATTCATTGATCCAACCAGTATTTATTAAATACTTACTAAATACTATGCATTGAGCTAAGTGCTGGGGATGCAAAGATGAGCAAAACAGACACAGGTCCCAGACTTGTGAACTGTATGGTCTGCTGAGGAGGCTGACATGAATCAAATGATCAGACAGCATATAATTTCAAACTCTAATAAGTGCCATAGAGAAAAAGTATAGAGTCATGCATGCATCTAACACCAATCTGGAAGGTTGGAGAAGGTTCCCCCAAAGAAGTGAAACACTAGAAGTATACGCTCATTGAAAAAACAGAGAGTACAGAAGAGTTTAAAGAACAAAACTAAAATCACCTATAATTCTAAAACCCAGGGATAACCTCAACTAGCAATTTTCTTCATCTTTTTTTAAATGTAATTGCCCAACACAGCATTGTCCAATGGAAATAGAATGTAAGTCACACATGTAATTTTAAATGTTCCAGAAGCCATATTTTAAAAAGTAACAGGTGAGATTAACTTTAATAATTCAGTTTATTTAACCCAATATATCTAAAATATTGTCATTCAATATATAATCAATATAAAATTATTAACACAGTAGTTTACATTATTTTTTCTTACTAAGTCTTTGAAATCGCATATGTATTTCATACTTACAGCACATCTCACTTCGGGCTAGCCACATTTCAAGTGCTCAGTGAGCACATGTGGCTAGAGTCTATTGTATTAGATAGCACAAGTTATATACACATATATAGTACGTATACATGTATGTAGATATATATACACATATAACATCACATTTGAGATCTTAATGCATATTCAGTTTTATGTCCTATTTTTTCAGTTAACATTCTATCATATGAATTTTCCCATGACAGTAAATATTTTAAAAAATCATCCTTATTATGCACAGTATACGTTACACAGATCCACTATTATTTATTGAACCATTTATATATTATTAGATATTTAGGTTATTATCAACTTAATATATAAATCATGCTGGCTGCAATGAACATTTAATAAACACAACTCTTCATCTGTATCACAGCTTGTCACCTTACAATACATTCTTGTTGGAGTTGCTTGGTCAAAGTGAGTGAAGATTTGTAAGGCTCTTGAGACATTTCATAAAATTAGTTTGAGAGAGGCTGTACTCATGGCATCGCCAGCAGCCCTGACAGTGTATGTCTCACTGTGACCCTGGCAACAATGACCATTGTAATTTCTTCTAAATTGTTAATTTGATTTGCCAAATTTGGCATTTCCTTATTTTCACAAACAAATCTTTGAATTCCAGAGAGGCTGAGCACTCTTTCTCTTCATTAGCTAATTCATTTCTAGTTTTAAATTACTAATTTTTTTTCTGTTAATGTGAATCCGTGGGGCCTCTTGCATTGAATGGGGGAGGATTAGTTCTGACATTTATGTTTATTTTATTTATTTATTTATTTATTTACTTTAAAGAAGATGTTGGGGGTAGGAGTTTATTAATTTATTTTTGCTGTGTTGCGTCTTCGTTTCTGTGTGAGGGCTTTCTCTAGTTGTGGCAAGTGGGGGCCACTCTTCATCGCGGTGCGCAGGCCTCTCACTGTGGTGGCCTCTCTTTTGCGGAGCACAGGCTCCAGACGCACAGGCTCAGTAGTTGTGGCTCACGGGCCTAGTTGCTCCGCGCCATGTGGGATCCTCCCAGACCAGGTCTCGAACCCGTGTCCCCTGAATTAGCAGGTAGATTCTCAACCACTGCGCCACCAGGGAAGCCCCTGTGTTTATTTTTATAAGCTAACGTGGTTTGACTGCAAATTCCACCAACAATCGTTGAGCTTTACTCATTGGGTGTTGCTGGCCTGGGTGTTAGAGGAGATACAGTGAGATGTGGCTGCCTCTCACAGGAAGCTCAGGATTGTGAAGGAGAGAGGCAGGCACACATGCAGGCTGCTGACCCACCAGGCTGTGTGCACAGATGGGATGGAGGTTCAAAGGGCCCTTGAGAGCACAGAGTGGTGCTGGTTAACTTACTCCAGATGGAAAAGGCTTCATGAGTGAGACAGGCCTTGAGGAATATGTAGGATCCCATCACATGGAGTAGGATGAGAGGGCACCCAGGCTGAGGGACGGGCAGAGACAACAGAGGTGTGGAAACGCACCTGGTATTTGCAGACCTGGGATGAGTCTGATAAAACATCAGTGGTGGGAGATGACGTGGGAAAGGCTGCCGGGCTCAGGTTCCAGCAGAATTTAAATACCTTGCTAAGGCTTTACTTTATAGACTTTGAGGATTGGTGGTGCTGTTAAGCAGTTGTTTTTTCATATGAGGAAAGAAAATCTGAATTCACAGAGCTAGCTTTTCAAGGAAAAGGGTCTAAAGAAAGGAAAGATTGTATGTCGTTAGATCTTCTGCATTCGCTTCCCACGTTGGTAGGCACCCCCAAGGTCAGCGGAGGATGGAGAATGGTAAAGCAATATGGAATTGTAATCGACTTAGTTCTGATTCACATAGAAGAAATTAACCTGAAATCCAGTTTCTTTACAACACTTTCATCCACAGCTTTTTGCAAATTGGTTTCAACTCATGATCTCCTGTGTCATAAATGAATGTGGCCGCTGAGCCAGTGGGACTTCCTGATGGAGACTATCTCATAAATGATCAGATCTTTCCACCTCAGAAATAACTAGGAGTGAAAGTGAGGTGGCCTCAGCTCCCTTGTGGGTATGTGCTCAGAGGGCAGTGCTCCTGACAGCCTGGGCCCCTCACAGGCTTCCAGCCACCAGGCGCGTCTGAACACCGCCCAGCTAGACTGGAGAGACTGTCTTCCCTGAAGTCAACCTGGCGAGAAGAGACTGGCTTTGGTTCCTCAGAACCACACCCAGTGAATGCACATGCATACCCTAGAGTGGCCAAACATCCAAGACAGTATGACAAAAGAAGGTTCCTTGTGGTGACAGAGGCTTGCCTGTCATGGCCACTGCTCTGTCAAGTTCCAACTTGAGCCAGGTTCCATCCCTCCTCCAGCCCCTCCACCTCCACCCCCTCCACCAACCCTGCCCCCACACCTACCCCAGCAGAATTTAAATACCTTGCTAAGGCTTTGGAGGAACGTGAATTTGGCCACCTTTAGAATAGGCCAACCGCTGGCTACTTCTGATTCAGGAAAGCTGGCTGTAACACTCAGGGCTTCCATTACCTTCATTATCCCAAAGCCTAAGCAACAATCTCTGAGCCCTCCCCACCTCTGGGGAAGGAAGAGGGGACAAGGCATCTAACCAGGTCTCTAGTCTGGAGAGGAGAAGCACCTAGAAGCAGGGAAATCCTCCTTCCAGCACAGATAAGGAAGTCTTTTCCTTTCAAAACCCAGGTGTTGATGAGATTAATAAGGCATTCTACTTGCTAATGCAAGTGGAATACACAAAACCCACCCTAGCACTGGGTTCTACAGTTTTGGTTGAGGCAGTTTTTACAGATGCTAATGAACCGCTCCATTTGGCATCTCAGACAGACCCAATCCTCAGGCGATTTGACACTTGCTAATGATTGAAACTCTCTTTGGCTCCAGAAACAGTGGGGGCCAGACATGCAGTGCTGGCTGATTAGAAGCCCATTGGGCAGGCTGGGGCTGGGGTAGTTCTCCACCTGCCTTCGTTCTTGGGTGCAGGGTGAGTGCAGTGGAAGGAAGGTGGGAAGGTGGTGCCTCTTCTTGATGTCTCGGTTTTCTTCTGAATCCTCCATCTAGAATTCTCTGCGCAGGGGAGAGGGGCAAGAGGATTCATACGTTAGAGTGTGCGTGCCTGCACACACACGCTCCACATGTCTGCTTGTGACTGTTCTCTATCTTGTCAAATAGGCTCTGTGAGGGGCTGGTGAAGGCTGGGGCACACTGTGGGGAGAATGTCTGATTGCAACCCACTCTTAAAGATTAATCCCAAATCTGTCGGTGTGTGTCGGCAGAGAGCTGGGGGCGAGACAAAACAGAGAGGATAAAGATTTGCATCAACATGATTGCTTTTTAAAAATAGGACAATTTGCGAAGGCTTTACGGTCTGTTTAGAGTGAAAGGCACTCCTTGTCATTTACAGAGCAGTTCTGCAAGAGGGCTTCAGGGCAACTCCAGAACAACGGCCAAGAGAGGGGCACACCCCAGGTCTTCTGATTTGGCTGATTCCACACGAAGTTTCTTTTGTCATCAGCTCTGCTCACTCTGCCCTCTGTGTGGGGAGGAGGGGAAGTTGAGCAGAGGGAACATTAAATATTAGGAAACCGAAGGAAAAAGCAAAAGAGCCCGATATGGCAGTCTGCCCTCCGGAGGTTTGCGGTCCAGGAATGATGAAGGGAGACTGCCACCTATGGGCCAGGTTCCAGGGGAGCCTGCACGTGGGGCTCGGCCAGAGAGACTCCACACAGAAAGGAGGCTTCGTGGAACAGTTAGTCACCGCACCCTCTGCTCTCAGACAAAAACACTCTTAACTCATTTACAACAAACCAGGCTTTTCCTGATTTAAACAGTGTCTTTCCCCCACAATAGCATGATCCTGGGAGCTGAGTTCTGTATATATAATAGACACATCTGGACCCACCACCACGTTAAACAGCTGTGCACATCATTTGGCCGCTCGGTGCCACAGCAGACGTCACTCCCGCACAACACCTACAATTTTATGGCTTCTTAATAAAAATGAATCAGCCTAATGGATCAGAGACAAGCATCGTCTTTCTGTGCCATCCTAGTAGAAAAGCAATAGGATAAGAACAATCGGGCAAATATCAAACACATTACAGAGGATGCCTGTGAGGGGCGGGAGGGATGGGAAATGAGAGTGGAATGGGGCACAAAGGAGAAAATAAAGTAAAATAAAACTAGAGGGGCCGTGCATGTGGTAATGGTAATGGAAGAGTATAATTGAATCACCTCTGCTCCCAAAGTGGAAAAAGAGAATTTGCAGAATTTGAGCTTGTATGAGGGGAGATCTATTGTGTTATAGTGGTTCCAACAGTATCACACAGTCGTCCTTTGATATTTGATGTGTTTGTGAATAGCAAATCCTGTTATTTCCATTCCATTCTAAAATCAGATCTGCCCTACAATATCTACACAATAGTGGATCTTGACCGATGAAGCAACCCGGCTTCTGTCGCAGAGAAGGGAGTGGTGTAGGTGTGTATGTGTGTGTGTGTTTCTTTGTGTATATGAGTTTGTGCACGTGTGTGCAATGGTTTATATAAATGTGTTTGTGTATGTAAGCATGTGTTTATGTATATATGAAAGTGTGTGTGTATTTAATAGAGGAACCCAGGAAGGAATATTGTTCTGTAACTCCAGGCCAAAGGGGGTTTAAAGCCCCTATGCCCAGTGTTGCAGCACCTAGAGGAAAGCTAAGCACACCCAGGGAAGCAGCACTCTCGAATAGGCACAAGTATAGGCCCTGGGCATGGATCAGAGAGGCAGAGCTAGGCTGTAGAACTTTCTACAGATATCAGCAGGTGAAACTTGGGGTGTCAGGTCTGTACTTCTGGTGAGTGCCAGAGGAAACACAGGAATGAATCCATCCGAAGTAGGAGAGAGATTTCCCAGCACACGCCAGGCTGGGTGAGGGAGAACCACCCAGGACCTGTAGAAGAAGACAAGAAGCAGGGCCAGAGCCAATCTCTTAGCCCCACTGGTTGAGGGTTATTATTATCAGTTCCTTAGGGAAGAGGAACTAGCCATTGATATCAGAACCTCCAAGATGTCCTTTAGGGTGCTTTGTACTTTGGCACATAATAGTGCTAAATTCTCATAAGCAGCTTAGTCATTCTTGTTACCTTTTATGATGTGTATATTCAAGGACCTCTCTAGATGTTGTAGTATAAGAACACCTGGGGTAGAAGG
Organism: Neophocaena asiaeorientalis asiaeorientalis; assembly: GCF_003031525.2. Taxonomy (NCBI): domain Eukaryota; kingdom Metazoa; phylum Chordata; class Mammalia; order Artiodactyla; family Phocoenidae; genus Neophocaena; species Neophocaena asiaeorientalis. The sequence goes on from NW_020172162.1 coordinate 4,079,815, forward strand.
CACCTCTCTCCCTACCTTAGAGATGTGAATCATAACCAGGAATATTTTGGTATCTTTAGTGTAGTATTGGTAAATAATATGTGTGATTGTATCATTTATTTAAAATTTTATATAAATGATATCACATATATTTACTTTGCATCATTTTAGCTTATCACATGTATTTTAGATTTATCGATGTAGATGATACAGATCTAGTTCACTCATGTTAACTGCTATGCAAGGTGGCATTGTATAAATAATTCCCATTTTATTTGCCCATTTTACTCCTGAAGGTCAGGTAGCTTGCTTCCACTTTTTAGCTATTACATGGAATGCTGAAAAGAACGTTCTTTTGTTTGTATTTCCTTGGGCCAATGTATCTCATGTATAAAGGTGGAATTGTTGATCATAGGTTATGCATGTAGTAACTTTACCAGGTATTGCCAAATTGCTTTCTGCAGTAGTTAGATCATTTTATACTTCCACTGGCAGTGGATGAAAGTTTTCATTTCTCCGTTCTCACAACTGGTATTGTTGGTATTGTCAGAGTTAAAAATTTTTTCTCCACTCTAATAGGTGTGAAACAGTATCTATTTGTTTTGCACCTTCTTGACCACTAGTGAAGTCAAGAGTATTTTCATGTGTCTATTGACTGTTAAATGTCCTTTTCTACTAATTGCTTCTTCATACCCTTTGCCTTTTTTGCTGTTTGGTGATTTTTTCTTGCTTATTTTTAGGAACTTATTATATAATTTGGATAGTTATCTTTGTAATGTTGGCTGTAGTTATCTTTGAAATGTAGGTTGCTGATACTTTTTCTAAGTCTGTGTTTGTCTTTTTAGTTTGTTATTGATGTCATTTGTCATGGACAAGTTTTAAAAATTATGTCGTTCAATTTATCACTTTTCCATGATGATTTTCACTTTGTGCCCTTCTAGGATGTTGTATATAGTTTCCATAGTCTGTCTAAATGTATACAGCTTTCCCTTAACATCTCTGAAATTTACTTTTGTGCATGCTGTGAGGTATGAATCTAATTTTTCCCTTTGAAAATATTATTAGCAAATAGTCCCAGTGCCATTTATTAAATAGTCATCCTTTCCCCACTGATTTGTAATGTCACCTCTGTCATATTCCAAATTCCTAAGTATATGTTAGTATTTCTTGTTTTTTCAGAAAACCTGTCCCATGGATCTATTTATCCAAATGCTGATATCAGAGTATTTTAATTACTATAACTTTGTGATAAATCTTGGTATCTGCTAGTGTGAATCCTTTCTCGTTTCAAAATAGTTTTGGCTGTTCTTGGCCCTTTACTCTTCTGAGTAGGTTTTATGATCTGCTTATAAGGTCAATAAAAAAAAAATTCCCCCAGGATTTTTAATAGCATTTATTAAGTTTGTGGTGTAAATTTAGGGAAACTACTACTGTTAAGCTCTTGTCTTCCCATACATGAACATGTTATATCTCTCCATTTATTCATTATTTTTATGTATTTCAATAAACTTTTAGAGTTTTCTCCATAAAAGTTTTTCACATCTTCTGTTAACTTACTCCTAGGTATCATATAGTTTTTTAGAGTCTTGTAAATGGTATATCTTTTTATTTTATCCTCATTCTTGAATGATAGTTTGTGTATAGAATTCTAAATTAACAAGTATTTTCTGTCAACAGTCTGAATGTATTTCTGTTAGTGACCTAGGAATAGAAGGAAAATCCCTTAACTTGAAAAACAGTATCTACCATAATCCTAAACAAATATTTTTCTTTATGGTGAAATGCTAAAAGCATCCCAGTTAAAGTCAGGAACAAGAAAAGGAAAAATATTCAGGTGCAGTTTCATCCTAATTACCAGGAACAAACAATTAGACATGCATTTAAAAAACATTATTTATTTATTTATTTATTTTTGGCTGCATTAGTTCTTCATTGCTGCAGATGGGCTTTCTTTAGTTGCGTCGAGCGGGGGCTACTCTTAGTTGTGGTGCGCGGGCTTCTCATTGCGGTGGCTTCTCTTGTTGCAGAGCACAGGCTCTAGGCTCACAGGCTGCAGTAGTTGTGGCGCACGGGCTTATTAGTTGTTCTGCCGCATGTGGGATCTTCCCGGACCAGGGCTTGAACCCGTGTCCTCTGTATTGGCAGATGGATTCTTATCCACTGCTCCACCAGGGAAGCCCAGAAATGCATTAAAAAAAAAAAAACATATAGCTGGATTTATTTAAATTAAATCTGAGCTTCAGTCTTTTAACTGGCCCATTTACGTTATTGTGATTACATATTGTGATGAATTTATTCTTTAAGCTTATTTCATGCTTTCCATTCACCATGTTGTTCTTTTTTTCTCTTTTTCCGACTTCTACAGAACTGATCGATTCTTTTTCTTTCAAGCGATTATATTTCTACTTTTTCCTACTTACTGTTAAATTTAGCAAGCATACTGTTCAACAATCTGGTAGGTTAATCCATACACCTCACCTTCCTTTCAAACTAAATATTGACCTTAGGATGCTTCATCTCTAATCATTCTTCTTCTCTTCTCACATATTATTGTTTCTAGTATTTTAGTTCCATCTTTTTTCATAACTTCTGTTCGTGCTTTTGTTACGATTATTATGGACATTCAATGCTTATTTAGATTTACTGTATATTTATCAATATTTTTACTCTCCATTTGCTTCTTTTTAAAACATCTGTGTTGAGATATAAATCACACACTATACAATTCACCCATTTAAAGTTTACGACTCGGTAGTTTTTAGTGAATTCACAGACTTGCACAACCACCAGCAGAATCAATTTTAGGACATTTTCATGACCTCCAAAAGAAACCTCATACCCATTAGCAGTCACTCCCCATTTTCTTCCAGTCTTCCCAGCCCTAGGCAACCACTAACCTGCTTTCTATACCCATAGATTTGCCCATTCTGGGCATTCATAGAAATGGAATTATATAATAAATGGTCTTTTGTGACTGGCTTCTTTCATTTAACATAATGTTTTCAAGTGGTATCTCGTGATTTTGGTTTGCATTTCCTTACTGACTAATGATGTTAAGCAACTTTTCATGTATTTATTGACCATTTGTGTATTTCTTTTAGAGATTCAGATCCTTTGCCCATTTTTAAACTGGGCTATTTGTCTTTTTATTATTGAGTTGTAAGAGCTCTTTATATATTATAGATACAAATCTTATCTGATACAAGATTTACAAATATTTTTTCCCATCCTGTGGGTCGTCTTTTCACTTTCTTGATGGTGTTTTTTGAAGCACGAAAGTTTTTAATTTTGATGACCCAGTTTATATATTTTTCTTTTGTTGCTTGTGCATTTGGTATCATATCTAAGAACGTTTTGCCTAACCCAAGGTTATGAAGATTTATCTCTATGTTTCGTCTAAGAATTTTATAGTTTAGCTTTTACATTTAGGTCTATGATAATTTTGAGTTAATAATTTTTGTGTGTAGGGTGAGGAAGAGGTCCAACTTCATTCTTTTACATGTGGCTATCCAGTTATCCAAGTACCATTTGTTGAAAACAATTATTCTTTCCCCTTTGAATGTTTTGCACCCTTGTTGAAAATCAGTTGACTATGAGTATAGGGTTAATATTTGGACTCAGTTCTGTTTACCTGTATGTCTATTCTTAATCCAGTATCACGCTGTCTTCATTACTGTAACTTTGTAATAAGTTTGAAATCTGGAAGTGTGAGTTCTTCAACTTTATTCTTCTCGTTCAAGATTGCTATTCTGGATCGCTTGGACTTACATTTGAATTTTAGTACTATCTTCTCAATCTCTAAACAACAAGCTAGCTGGGATTTTTTTTTTTTTTTTGGTACGTGGGCCTCTCACTGTTGTGGCCTCTCCCGTTGCAGAGCACAGGCTCCGGACGCGCAGGCTCAGCGGCCATGGCTCACGGGCCCAGCCGCTTCACGGCATGTGGGATCTTACCGGACCAGGACACGAACCCGTGTCCCCTGCATCGGCAGGCGGACTCTCAACCACTGCGCCACCAGGGAGGCCCGCTAGGCATTGCATTAAATCTGTAGATGAATATGCAAGTATTGTCATCTTAATAATATTAAGTCTTCTAATCCATGAGCATGGGATGTCTTTCCACTTATTTAGGGATTCTTTAATTTCCTTTAAAAATATCTTATAGTTTTCAGAGTACAAGTTTTGCACTTTTGTACTTTTTTTGTACTTTTGTTAAATTTATTCCTAAGTAGTTTACTATTTTTGATGCCAGTATAAATGGAATTGTTTCCTAATGTTATTTTTAGATTGTTCATTGTGAATTTTTTGCTTCTTGAATCCTTTCTCACTGGTTCATTTTTCCTATTCCCTGAAGTACATCTTTATGTAGTTCTTTCTTAAAGAATCTGTGAATGGAAAATTCTCTTAGCCCCTGTGTGAAAATGTCTTTATTTTCTTAAATGATAATTTAACTGGGTATAGGATTGTAGGTCAGCAATTCTTAAGATTTCTTCCTACTTTATTTTGGCCTCAGTTTTTGCTGCTGAGATGTCAACTCTCAGCTAATTGATGTTCCTTGACAAACAATGTCCCCCCCCCTTTTTTTTTTACTGGTTGTTTTAAGTTTTCCTAAGTTTTTTTTTTGAAGTTTTCCTTAATTTCACCATATGTATCTAAGTGAGGTTTATTTTGTTTATTCTATTCAGTGTTTGTTGTGCTTATTCAATGTGAGGATTTGTGTTTTTTAATTAATTCTAGAATATTCCCAGCTATTACCTATTTTATTTTTTTTAATTATTTACTTTTTTATTTTTATTTTATTTTATTTTATTTTATTTTATTTATTTATTTTTAACCATCTTTATTGGGGTATAATTGCTTTACAATGGTGTGTTAGTTTCTGCTTTATAACAAAGTGAATCAGCTATACATATACATATGTTCCCATATGTCTTCCCTCTTGACATCTATTTGTATCATCTTTAATTTCTTTCATCAGTGTCTTATAATTTTCTGCCTAAGGATACGAAAGACCTGTATGCAGAAAATTATAAGACACTATTACCTATTTTAATATTGCATTCTCTCTAATCTCTTTCAAGACCTCTGTAAATGTTATATTTTCTCATTTTATTCTCCATTGTTTTTAGTTTTGCCATAAAGAATCTCATTCTGAATTGTATTTTGAATACTTCTCAGATCCATATTCTAGTTTTTTGTTATGATTTTTTATTTACTACAAAGTAAAGGAGATAACTCTCCTCAAAAAGAATATTAAATCTTAAAATGGAGGACTTGAGTTTCATCCAGTGGGAAATTTTTCCATTAAGAAGACACTATACCTTCTCCAAATATACCCTTTAAATATAGAGAATTGTTCTAAGGTGGCTATAATTTTTTAAATATAAATATTTGTTAAATGATTGGATTTATGCTAAGGAGAGATCTCTGAAAATGTTGGAGGGGAAAATCACATATTTCATGATTTTACCTGTTGAACCTGATAGATCAGTAGGATGCCAACGAGCATATGCTTGGGGTCAACCAGACTTGAGTTCCAATGCCAGCTTTGCCATTGACTAGAAGTGGGACTTGGACAACTTATTTTAACCTTGCTGAATCTCTCTGAATCTTAATTTCATCATCTATAAAATAAACCCTTCAGCCCTGACATGAGGAATGAATGATTAGGTACATGTGAAGTGCCTTGTGCAAAGTCCGGCCAATGGCAGGTGCTTCATAAAAGATTATCGTTATTTCTTGCATAAAAATCTTAATTAGAGCTGGTGCCATCATGTGAGCTATCCCCATTTAGTATTTGAAATCTTCTCATTAGTCATGACCAATCATAACCCCTTTGCTGTAACTTTGATCTCCCTAAAATACACGGATTAATAATCCAGGTAAGGGCTGGAATAATTGCTAGTGGAAATGTCTGTGATAAGTGATATTTCACGCACTTTTCTCCTGCAGCAGTCCCCTTGGGCAGCTATTGAAGGCCAAAAATAAAACATTCTGGGGTTCTTTCTTGCAGCAGATGGTGTAATGCAAAGTCTATCTTGGAGGCACACCCTATAAGCAAGATTTCTAGGACTCTTAAAAGAAAAACACTTAGAAAATTGATTCAGTCAAATGGAACTGCTATAAACATACTTTCTCTGTAATTTTTCAAACTAATATATTTAATTCTGTCTGGCAGTGTCCTCTAAATTGAATTCGCATTAGATAGATGAGTCCATTGCATGAATATAATATATTGATGCAGGAATTACTCTGCCTTTGGTGGGGGTGCTCAGTATCTCCAAAAGGTGAGGCTGCCTTGCACTCACGGTGTGATGGCAAATATTGCCTTCACAAGGCTGTTCTCATGAATTCTTTCTCTAGCAATAATTATGGCAGGAAATGGGATCTTTCCTGTAAGCACATTTTAGTGACTAGCATCCCTATATGTGTAGTATATTCAGATCTTTTCATGGACCTTGATTGTACAGCCATCGGAATGTAGAATAAATCTCATCTTTATTAAACAACATCAATTATCCTATTATCTGCAACCCACTGTTGTACGTGCCTGATAGTATGCTGAGCCCACACATATATTAATATATATTTGTATGTATATGATATATATTATATTTAGTCTTCACCATAACTCTGTGAGGAAGGTACTATTAGCCCCATTTTATAGATGAGTAAAATGAAGCCCAGGGAGTTAGGTGCTCAAGCCTGTACAGCTAGGCAGTGGTGGAGCTGCAGCCACCGGAAAAGTCATCTTACCTTCACCATATGAACATGGTGAGACTTGAAGGTGCAGGGCTGCCCTCTCTTTGCTCGGGGGCCATGCTTCTACTCACCAGTCTCCCATGTAACACCTCTAGATATATTGTCAAAAAGACTGAAATTCAGAAATTTTAGCTCTGCTTAATTTAAGTTGTATAATTACCTTTACCTTTTACTTACCTTAACTCCACTGGCACTTAGGCCAATAGTTCTGCCCCCTCTGCCCTTCCTTCTTTCCTTTTTCTTTTTTCATGTTTGCTGAGGGCTTGGGCATAAAAAGAGAAGGAGGAGAAGGAGAAAAGAGCCTCTCCACTTGGGAAGCTTGCATTCTAGGTGAAGAAACAGGTGCACAAATGTGAAGCAGAGAAGGATGTGACAGTGTTTGGGGACATGCTGATGATGCCACAGGTAGCACAGGCAGGACCATAACAGTATCTCCAGCCTCTTCCTCACACGCAGTTGGCCTCTGGCCTGCCTCTCTCTGGTGGAGTTAATGCGCCATGTTCCCGTGCTGTGGCCCTCCCAGCCCATTGCCTTGGCTCTGTCTTCCTCCTTTGCTGCCCGTACCTCATAGGGCCTTTCTGGTAGAGCAGGAGCCAAAGTACCCAGACCAAGCTGACAACGTAAATTTCAAACCACTTGCAGTAAAATGGAATTCCACCTCCTAAGCTGATGGAAGGTACAATTAGAACATTACACTGGCATTAGCACACAGACTAATTTTTATATTTCTTTAGAGCGTTCTGTAAACACTGGGCCACAAGCAGGCATTTCAGAAGGACCTCCTTAAATTTTGATATCATGATTATAAAATAGATTTCTAGTCTCATCCTCTGTACTAGGTGATGTTAATCCGTTTGAGCTGTCACAATAAAATACCATAGACTGGTGTCTTAAATAACAGAACTTTGTCTCATGGTTCTGGAGGCTGGAAAGTCTGAGATCAGGGTGCCAGCATAGTTGGGTTCTAGTGAGAGTCCTCTTCCTGGCTTGCAGATGGCCATCTTCTCACTGTATCTTCGCACGGCAGAGGGAGGAAGCTCTGATATCTCCTCCTCTTCTTATAAGGCCACTAATCCCACCATGAGGGCTCTACCTCATGCCCTCATCTAAACCTAATCACCTCCCAAAGACCCCACCTCCTATTACCATCTCATTGGGGGGTTAGGGCTTCAACACATGAATCTTGGGGGACTCAATCATTCAGATTCTAACATAGGTAGAGGTGCTTTTAGCAGCACCTCTACCTATGTTATAATCAAAGTGAGAGCAGCCCCCAGGCTCTCTTTTCTCCTGGTCACCTTCCTTCTCCTCTCCCCTGCTTACCCTTCCTCCATGGGCTGAGTCTTCACACCTTTCCCGGGTAATTCACTAGCATGTGGGACATTTACCTTTCAGATCAGAATAACTAATCTTCCTAAAGTAGCTGCCTTCTACCACTAGTTCATAGACCAAAGAGAAGGTATCTTATGTAAATATTTTATTCCATAGAACTTCTGAAGAATCTAGCTCAAACAGATATTTTTCCTTAAAATTAATTTTTGCAATACATGCACAAAATCGAAGAGTACAAAAGAGCATAACATTCATTCTTCAAAACTCATCAAATGGTATATTCCAATAAAGCTGACTTATAAAACTGGAAAAAAAATGGTTATGATATTAAAAACAAGTTCCTCTCCCATTCCTGTCCCCAGCCACCCTACCCCTCCCTGGAGGCTGCTGCTGTCAGGGAGTAGGGTATAGGCTTCCAGAGATATTCCCTGCATGCCATCATAATAACGTATCGTGGAGATGATTCCATGTCCCTGGGCAGAGTAGTTTCCCCCGTATGGATATAGCATAGTATCTGTACCAGTTCTTCTTAAAGAACTTTTAGGTTGTTTGCAATCTTTTGTTATTTTAAAGAATACTTATATATAAGCATATGTATAGAATAAGCTCTTATAGTAGAATTATTGGGTCAAATGGCATGTACACTTTAAAAGCTGTGAAATAATCTAAATATACAAAAAGTATAAAGAATAATGTAACTAACACTATACCCAGCGTTATTACATCTCAACAAGGAAAATCACATTTCCTTTAGGAAGCACTGAAGTGTACAGTCACTAACTCATGGGTTATGTATTAATGATTTGGAATAAGGAGGTTATCTGATTTTGCTTTACGATCTGGAAGCCTGAATTCAAATGTTGCTAGGATTGTAAATGTATTCCATCTAGTGGCCTCATCAATGTCCCAAGTAGATTGTGTTTCTAACCCATCAGGTGTGTGTTCCTGAATACGATTCTTTGGTGTACTTGACCCTAAACAGTGAGACGACCGAGGCCTGGCCTGACAAGGAGTGGGGGCTGGTGAGAGACCTGAATTTGCTAAGAGGTGACTGCTTGCACCACGCAGAGTCCACTCCAAGTATCCAGCCATACGAGTAAGTGACTTTACAGGGATTAATTCTATCCCTTATAAAATGGAATGAGTTTTCAATTTTATCCTTATCTTTTGAATTGATTGTGGCTTAATCTCTTCGTAAAGGCATATGTATGTATATGTGTAGGCATAATTTCTGTTATACTGTATTGTAGACCTCATACCTTCTGCAGGGATTTTAATAATGCTTTTCTGAATAGGAAGCCAGGGTTCTCTCCATGCCCCATCCCCTGCTCTCACTGTGTTCACTTTCTTTGCACGTTGCACATACAGGGTTAAGATTTTTCAGTTTTCCTTTGAATAATGATTGCAGTATTAAACACAGCCTCATAACGTTCAGCCCGTTATTTGTGTAGATGGCTCTCCAGTGCTTTTAAATTTACTTAATTAAAATTCTAGAATGATATGATTCCAGTGGGTTACATTCATCTTACTCTTACCTTCTTCAATCAGTTTTCTCTTATAGCCTTTTTCTTTGCAAGAATTATTGAAGATGACTGCAGCCTAGCAGACTGCTTAACTCATAATTCATTACTTAAAAAAAAACCCTCGTAATTAAAAGCATTCATTGTTAAGCACAGTGGAGTTAAACTCAGCTTGGTATTGATGCAATGTCTCTCTACCACAAGGATATAGCTAACCTGTCCTCAAAATGAAAAGGGAGAGGCTTCAGTTTTCTGAGATTTCCTATCCATCTTTTCTTTCATTTTCGTTTTTTCTTTGAACTGAAATTATCCCATCAGTTAGCCACCGAGTTTGATTTTATAATCTACTTACAGTTCAACAGGAGGGAACAAAGGATGTGCACTATCTTTTCCCTTTATGCCCAGAACATAGTAAGATTAGCAGATCACAGTTCATTGCCTGGGCATGCAAGTATAGCCATGCACAGGACAGACCTCTGGTACCTCTACGTTTCTCCCTCCCTTAGTGACAGAAAACCCACTGGATTCCAGCAGCAGCTGAGCTCTGGCAGCCATTGGCCCCAAAGCTCTACCTCCTGCCTTTCAGTAGGTAGAGGCCAGCTGGGGAGGTGACCAATCGGGTGGTTTGTATCCAGGAGAACATGGCACAGTTAGCTATTTAAATCCAGCCAGGATGATGTCAGCAAGCAGAGCTGAAAGGGTTAGGAGAAAGGCTAACGGAGAGGAGAAATCTTGTCAGGCTGTATTATTACAGAAAGCTGGGCTGAGGCTAAGCAGAGACTAACACACCCACCACCTGTGCCCTGAGCCCAACTCCCAGTGCCTCCGAACTGCCTCCTCCCAGCCTCGAGAAAGGAGGAATGGCTGCAGAAGATAACCTGATGCTAAATTATGTGGGGAGAGTTTAATTCTTACATGATTTTTTTTTAACTGGAAGAGCAGGTCTCTACTTAGATGAAAATGCACAAACCATCTCTGGTTTGCAAATTGCTGGGGTTTTACAGGAAAGCTGGGCTGACTCTCACCCGCTGATAAGAGAAAAGCATTTGTTCCCGCCTCTGGAAGTCTGTGGTCCCAGTAACCCCGGGTGAAACTTGCAGAAATGGTTCTCAGCTTAGATGCCGTTTTGCAGCACGAGCAAAATGTTCAGGCTCAGGAAATGATGCTAAAGACATTTTGAAAAATGTAAGATGGGCCTGACACAGCGCTGGCACAGGATATATGATGGAAGCAGCGTGGTGAGTGGTGATAACAGCCCCTGGGGCTTGGCAGGGAGCTGGTTTCACACCCCAGCCCGACCAACGCCCCCCTCCAGCAGGAGCCTCATCAGACTCCAGGGTGAGAGCGGAAATCTGGCCATGCCCCTGGAGGGCCCAGGCAGGGGACAGGCCCTCAGGAAGGAGGGTGAGGTTCCTGAGAGCACCTTCTTATCAGCAAAGACTTGACGATCCCCCTGTACACACATCACACTTCAAAAAATTGTGTCGGTTTTGGTTTTTCTGGGCCCTGCTCACTCCTACTTTTCCAAAGCACCTGCCGTAGACAAAGCTGGCTTGGGGACAAGAGGGGATGCAGCATTTTTCCTTAGGGACTCTCAGGGAGAGGCCACACAATGCCACTTACACAGGTGCTCAGTAAGAATTAGATGGAGAGGACACTCTGATTACTGCTAATGAGGGGGTAAGTTAATAACGGCGAGATGCCTGTTTCCGGGCAGATCCGCCCAGTGTGATGGGACCTGCAGTTGATCTGCTTAGGAGGGTGGCTTTTCTTCCAGATGGCCTTGGCCTTTGTGTCAGGGAAGGGCTTTCCTTCAAAGGCTGGTGCTCCACAGTTGCAATGCAGATTAGGGGTCCGTTTTTACTTGCCACTCTTAAAAAAATACACATTCTGGGCACAAGAAAGGGAGCTTTTCAACCCTGAGAGTGTTCTGGATGTTGGAGTACATGTGGCAAGACCCTCTTTTAGATAATGAGCAAGTGCTCCCAGTACTTTGGAATTATTCCTTGCTTCCACCCCAGCATTGTTCCGACAGCTCTGTTCTTAAAGATTAACTACCATTCATTTAGTAACTTTCGCTGTAGAGAGGGGAGGGGAAAACTTGATATGAATTTAGAGCAATTATTATATTTGGTTTGTGTTTCTCCTGCAATGCTCTTCCTTTAAGGAGTAAGCAGGGAGGTATTAATATCTATTTGCCATTTTGTTTCCCTAATGTTTTTATTGCTGCTGTAATTTTAACAAGTATGGGAAGGCAAAATATTTGAGAACCCCTTTAACCCCTTTAATTTGTCTCATGCAGAATTGAGACAAATTCTGCATGAATTCTGAAGAGGTCACTATATTTAAATGATTCAGTATAGGTAACGAAATGATGGAAAAGAGCATAACTCCATGATATTACAAAATAAACAGAGAGTATCTCTTCTCTGTCAAGCATGCCCAGGCACAGAGAGATAAAAATCTTTATCTCTATATAGATACAATTCCTGCTTCAAGGTGCTCAAAATCTAGCGAAGGAAACAGACATGTATACAAATAACTGTAAGACAAGGCACGTACGCGACAAAAGTAAAAGTGTAAACCATAGAGCTGAAGAGAGCTGAAGAAGCAATGATTCATTCCAGGGGTGAGGCCTCTGAGTCGGACCTTAGGGATGAGGAGGAGCTCATCAGGCAGAATGTGGGGTGTCGCATGTGAAACTCCACAGCCTTAAAAAAAGAATACCCTGAGTCTATATGCACAAATAGAGCAAGCTGTCCAATATAGACTACATAAATGGAGGTCACTTAGCAGTGTATGTAGAACTAGAATGAATATATATATATATAGTAGTTGAGCTTATTTTAAGCTCTAAGGACAGACTGGATTAAAATCTAAACTCAGTACTTTCAGTGAATTTTGTCATTGTTGAAAATATTTTCTGTCCCTCCCTGAGGGAAGGTTATTCTTTCCCGTTCATTGATACCAGGCTGGTCCTGTGACCTGCTTTGACTAATGAAATAAGAGCAGAAATGAGGTATGTGCCTCCTGAGTACACACTTTAAGAGCCATCATTTGCTTCAGCCGTGTTCTCCTTTCTCTGTATTCTGATGATCGGGTAAGTCTGACTAGAGGTGCTCCTTTGGCTTCAGCCTGGGTTCTGGAATGAAGACGGCATGAAGTAGGGCTAACTGTGGTCGACATGGCTCATTAGCATAAGCAAGAAACAAACCTTTGTTAGTGTGGACACTGAGATGTTGAAGATGCTATTACTATAGCATCACTCAGTCTGGGTTGACTGAGAGACACCTGGCAACGAACGGGATCTTATATAACTTCTTTAAACCTCAGTTTCCTAATCTATAGAATGGGAAAAATAATACTATCTACCTCAGAGGATCATTGTGAGGTTAAAACAAGTTGATTTTAAAGCACTTTACATGATGTTTAGTTCATAATAAGAATTTAGTGTTAGTTATTTTTAAATAGGTACACAAAAATGTCTGGAGGAATATACACTAACCTGTTAAACAACAGTTCTCTCTTGAATGTGAGATTACAGGTGACTTTCTAATTTTTTTTGAATTTTTTTTATGCAGCAGGTTCTTATTAGTTATCCATTTTATACACATCAGTGTATACATGTCAATCCCAATCTCCCAATTCATCACACCCCCTGCCGCTTTCCCCACTTGGTGTCCATACGTTTGTTCTCTGCATCTGTGTCTCAATTTCTGCCTTGCAAACTGGTTCATCTGTACCATTTTTCTAGGTTCCACATATATGCGTTAATATACGATATTTGTTTTTCTTTTCTGACTTACTTCACTCTGTATGACAGTCTCTAGATCCATCCACGTCTCTACAAATGACCCAATTTCGCTCCTTTTTTATGGCTGAGTAATATTCCATTGTATATATGTACTACATCTTCTTTATCCATTCATCGATGGGCATTTAGGTTGCTTCCATGTCCAGGCTATTGTAAATAGGGCAGCAATGAATATTGGGGTGCATGTGTCTTTTTGAATTATGGTTTTCTCTGGGTATATGCCCAGTAGTGGGATTGCTGGGTCATATGGTAGTTCTATTTGTAGTTTTTTAAGGAACCTCCCTACTGGTCTCCATAGTGGCTGTGTCAATTTACATTCCCACCAACAATGCAAGAGGGTTCCCTTTTCTCCACACCCTCTCCAGCATTTGTTGTTTGTAGATTTTCTGATGATGCCCATTCTAACTGGTGTGAGGTGATACCTCATTGTAGTTTTTTCTTTTTTTTTTCTCATTGTAGTTTTGATTTGCATTTCTCTAATAATTAGTGATGTTGAGCAGCTTTTCACGTGCTTCTTGGCCATCTGTATGTCTTTGGAGAAATTTAGGTCTTTATTTAGGTCTTCTGCCCATTTTTGGATTGGGTTGTTTGTTTTTTTGATATTGAGCTGCATGAGCTGTTTATATATTTTGGAGATTAATCCTTTGTCCGTTGATTCGTTTGCAAATATTTTCTCCCATTCTAAGGGTTGTCTTTTCATCTTATTTGTAGTTTCCTTTGCTGTGCAAAAGCTTTTAAGTTTCATTAGGTCCCATTTGTTTATTTCTGTTTTTATTTCCATTACTCTAAGAGGTGGATCAAAAAAGATCTTGCTGTGATTTATGTCAAAGAATGTTCTTCCTATGTTTTCCTCTAAGTTTTATAGTGTCTGGTCTTACATTTAGGTGTCTAATCCATTTTGAGTTTATTTTTGTGTATGGTGTTAGGAGTGTTCTAATTTCATTCTTTTACACGTAGCTGTCCAGTGCTCCCAGCACCACTTATTGAAGAGACTGTCTTTTCTCCATTGCATATCCTTGCCTCCTTTGTCATAGATTAGTTGACCATAGGTGTGTGGGTTTATCTCTGGGCTTTCTATCCTGTTCCATTGATCTATATTTCTGTTTTTGTGCCAGTACCATATTGTCTTGATTATTGTAGCTTTGTAGTATAGTCTGAAGTCCGGGAGCCTAATTCCTCCAGCTCCGTTTTATTTCCCTCAAGACCGCTTTGGCCATTTGGGGTCTTTTGTGTCTCCATACAACTTTTAAGACTTTTTATTCTAGTTCTGTAAAAAATACCAATAAATGCCATTGGTAATTTGTTAGGGATTGCATTGAATCTGTAGATTGCTTTGGGTAGTGTAGCCATTTTCACATTGTTGATTCTTCTAATCCAAGAACATGGTATATCTCTCCATCTATTTGTTTCATCTTTAATTTCTTTCATCAGTGTCTTATAGGTTTTTTAATTAATTAATTAATTAATGGCTGCTTTGGGTGTCTGTTGCTGCATGTGGGCTTCTCATTGCGGTGGCCTCTCCTGCCATGGAGCATGGGCTCCAGGCATGCGGGCTTCAGTAGCTGTGACTCAAAGGCTCCAGAGCCCAGGCTCAGCAGTTGTGGCACACGGGCCCAGTTGCTCCGCAGCATGTGGGATCCTCCTGGACCAGGGCTCAAACCCACGTCTCTTGTACCGGCAGGCAGATTCTCAATCACTGCGCCACCAGGGAAGCCCGAGTGTCTTATAGTTTTCTGCATACAGATTTTTGTCTCCCTTGGTAGGTTTATTCCTAGGTATTTTATTCTGTTTGTTGCAATGGTAATTGGGAGTGTTTCCTTAATTTCTCTTTCATATTTTTCATCATTAGTGTATAGGAATGCATATTATTTTATTTTTTGAATTTTATTTTTTTAGACAGCAGGTTCTTATTAGTTATGCATTTTATACATATTAGTGTATATATGTCAATTCAAATCGCCCAATTCATCACAGCCCCACCCACACCCCGCCACTTTACCCCTTCTAATTTTATTGATTTGGGTCCTCTCCCTCGTTTTCTTGATGAGTCTGGCTAATGGTTTATCAATTGTGTTTATCTTCTCAAAGAACCAGCTTTTAGTTTTACTGATGTTTGCTATTGTTTTCTTTGTTTCTATTTCATTTATTTCTGCTCTGATCTTTATGATTTCTTTCCTTCTACTAACTTTGGGTTTTGTTTATTCTTCTGTCTCTAGTTCTTTTAGGTGTAAGGTTAGATTGTTTATTTGAGATGTTTGTTGTTTCTTGAGGTAGGACTGTATTGCTATAAACTTCCCTCTTAGGACTGCTTTTGTTATGTCCCATAGGTTTTGGATCATCATGTTTATGTTGTCATTTGTCTCTAGGTATTTTTTGATTTCCTCTTTGATTTCTTCAGTGATGTCTTGGTTATTTAGTAACGTATTGTTTAACCTCCACGTGTTTGTGTTTTTCACGTTTTTTTCCCCTGTAATGGATTTCTAATCTCATAGCACTGTAGTCAGAAAAGATGCTTGATATGATTTCAATTTTCTTAAATTTACTGAGGCTTGATCTGTGACCCACAGTGTGATCTACCCTGAGAATGTTCCGTGCGCACTTGAGAAGAAAGTGTAATCTGCTCTTTTTGGAAGGAATGTCCTATAAATATCAATTAAATCTATCTGGTCTATTGTGTCATTTAAAGCTTGTGTTTCCTTATTAAGTTTCTGTTTGGTTGATCTGTCCATTGGTGTAAGTGCGGTGTTAAAGTCCCCCACTATTATTGTGTTACTGTTGATTTCCTCTTTTATAGCTGTTAG